>NC_058131.1:523965729-524010387 GCF_016433145.1 Gracilinanus agilis | reverse complement strand
CCGCTCCTCCCCTCCCCAACCTCCTCCATTTCCAACTGTCATTTTCCTAGTCCCGTGGCAGGGGCGGAACAGGGCTTGAGGCGGCCAATTGAGGAAGCCCTCGCATCCAGGCATTTCCCTTCGGACTTTTGCATCGGAGTCCTCGAAAATATAGCCGTGTCTGGAAGCCTGGTGCCATAGTTCTAGAGCAAGTGATCTTAAACGACCTGAATTCAAATCCTGCCTGGGACACTTACTGGCTGTGACTGAGCAACTCGCTTCAGTCTCCTAGCGGCAGTTTCTTAATTTGAAGAATGGGCAAAATAAGAGCGTGTAGCTCATCTCCTGGTGTTCTGAGCAAATCAGATAGCACGTCAAGCACTTTTATTATCATTCTTGGCAGAAAAAAACCCTACATATAAAGGGACTGAGCTTTATGCGCTGGTGCTGTAGTTCCTACACTTGACGTCTAGAGCAGAAGGGATACAAACGATATCTAAATTTGTTGTTGGGAGAGAGGGAGCCAATTTTATATTCTAGATTAGAGAACAGGAGTTCTTAACTTTTTTTTGTATGATAGATCCCTTTGGCAGTCTACTGAAGCCTAGAAATCCCAAGAATGTTTCTAAAAGAATAAAATGCATAGAATTATAGAAGAAAACAACTATAGAGAAATAAAGATGTGATTTTTTTTGCAATTTCATGGGGGAGGGTGGTCCTCTACTCCACACTCCCATCAATCTATGTGTAGACTCCCCAGTTAAGAAGCCCTGGTCTAGAAGGTGAAAAAACAGGTTACCAATTGCGATCCAAGACAGATAAATGTTGGAAAGCAATGGAAATATGGAGCTGGGCTTCCCTAACATTATATGGGTAGTAGCAGAGCTGAGATTTGAACTTAGGTCCTTCAATTCCAACTAATTTAAGATTATTTCCTGCTACTTGTGTGACCTTTGGAAAGTCACCTGGCTAGGCTGAGCCTAAGTACTTTGTAAAATTAGGGGCTTCTAGGGTTACTTACAGCTCCAAAACCTGTGATAGAAAAAGAAATTACGCAGAAATTTTTAATGGCTCAGATGAATTACTTTGAATTTTTGCCAGGTACTTGATTTTGCTCCTCTTATCTAAGGCTAACTTCATGGACTTTTCTTTCTCTCCAACCTTCCAACTCAGTTCCTCTCTAGCCTCCAGTACTGGCCATTTTCTGCCAAAATCATTAATGACAGACCAACATTTGCTATTAAGTAATGTGGATAGATATGGTTGTAAATAGTTCAATGGCAGACACATAAGTCTTTAATAAATGTTGAACATAAAGTGGCAGCAGGATACCGTATTTTAAGAGGTTTGTCAGCAAATTGAAGGAGAGAGGAAAAGTAAATAAAGCAAATAGAATAAAAGACAAAGGTTACCAGGATAAGTCAGGTCAAAGTGCATTAGTTGGGTAATGTGGATATTCAAATTAGCAAGGATGAGAAAAGGAAAGAAAACAGCTTTCCTGTAACCTTAATTTCTATTTTAGTTTCAAGGTATTTACATGTACATGATTGTGTATATACATGTGTATGAGTGTACATGCATTATACACGTTATACGTATATTTATGTCATATCGGTCATTCCACAATAAGCTTTTCTACAGTTGGTTAAATAGGATTAGTGTAAATATATGAGTCTGTATTCTAACACTGAATACTTCCTAAGAGAATATTAGCAATGTAATGGGATATCTTAATTTTAAATTTTCTTTCCATGGTTACATGATTCTTGTCTCCCTCCCCTCTTTCCTCTACTCTCCCAGAGTTGACAAGCAATTTCACTGGGTTATTCATATATTATCACTCAAATCCCATTTCCATATTTATTTTTGTAATAATTTTTTAAAACCAAAACCTCAAATCATATACCCATATAAACAAGTGATAAATCATGTTTTCTTCTGCATTTTTACTTAATAAGATATCCACTCTAGACTTCTATTATCCTCTTCAAAGCAACTCCCTGGCATCTTCCATGTGAAGGTTACATATAATATGCCAGGTAAGCTGTAGGGGTTTTAGATGAGAGAGAATCCCATTACACTAAATGTGAATTAAGTTTTCCTACCAAGTAAATGAAGGGTAGTATGGTGTAGAGAGTGCACCTTCATTTACCACCATGATCTCTGAAGAATTAAAATTATAAGTGACCCAGAAGACAGTGAAGAGATGAGAGGCAGGTATCAGGCTACAGCATATTAAAAACAATAACCTGAGCAGTGGTCATATTAAAGGTATTTGTCCAAGAAAAGTATTGTTGAGAAAAGTAGGTGATCAGTTCTGTAACAAAAGCAAAAGATAAAATAGATAGATGGCTAAATGCTTCACTGGTTCCTGGGGACTGTTTATAAGACATGAAAGAAAGGCCTTGAGACCACTCTTTGCAGAGACTTTAAGGTCAGAATTATACAAGATGAGGTATAAATGAGATGCAGGATTCATACTAAATGAAGCCACAGTCATCAGGGTAAAGAAGAAGGAAGGCTCTTTAAATGAATAGAGGTAGTTAAGTGGTAGAATAGAGTCCTAGAATAGTCAAAAAAGGCTAGAGTTCAATTGTGGCCTGAGACACTAAACAGCTTAACCTCTTTCTGCCTCAGTTTCCTCATCAGTAAAAAGAGAATAATAATAGCACCTACCTCCTAGGATTAATAGCTGTTGTAACAAAGTATTTTGGAAACTGTAAAGTACTAGGTAAATGCTAACTATTCCTCTTCTTATTTTAAATCCTTGCCTTCAGTCTTAGAATCAATTTCAAGGGCTAGACAATTGGGGTTAAGTGACTTGCCCAGAGTCACACAGTTAGGAAGTATCAGAGGCCAGATTTGAACCCCGGTTCTCCCGACTCCTGGCCTGATTTGCTACCAATGAACCACCTACCTACCCCTAGCTATTATTTTTAACCCTTACCTTCTATCTTAAAATCAATACTGTATACTGGTTTCAAAGCTAAAGAATGGTAAGGGCTAGGCAATGGGGGATAAAAGTGACTTGCCCAGGGTCACACAGCTAGGAGGTATCTCCAGTTCTAACTCTCAATCTATTGAGCCTCTAGGTGGCTTATTATTATTAATAAAATATATTCTCATTATTATTAATAATAAAATATATTCTTCCAAACTATTGTTTATTAAAAAATAACTCCAAACACATTAGAACCCTAGGACCTATGGCACTTGTTGACCATTTTACTCATTTCATAGTTGTAATAAAGGAAATGAAGTCTCTCTGAATGAAAGAAGGCCCATAATTAGAATGAAGGTAAAGACAGAAAAATACTTTACTTTGGCATCTGGCAGGACTCATGCCATTCCCACTCTATTGAGAGAAACTCTTTTACATATTATAAGATTCCCATTCATTTAAGAAAAAGATCTACTTTTTATTTAACTCTGGTTAAGATGCTTAGCAGAAGGGAAAAGAAGAAGCTATTTTTGGAAATATGGGGAGGGCAAAATGTGACCTTTATTATAGCTGTCAAAAAGCAAGGTTTTGGTACCCACTTAATCAAGTTTTACATGCATTTTAATTTAATCAGGTATTACCCTGTCCTCCCTTTCTGAAGGTTCTAGATTTCTGAACTTATTTGGACAAGATTAAGGAAAGCTGGGATCCCCATTGCATCCACTGAAGAAAATCAAAATAGCTTTCATCCCCCTGCCAAGAGCGCAGATCTTTCAAAGAATTTTCCCTTCTTGTACTTCAACCCTAACAGACTGGTATGTAGATGAGCAGGATAATTTTCTCAAACAAGTCAGTTCCGTAGCCACAGGGGTATAGCTGAAAAAAAAAAATAAAAATAAACGAAACAAAAAATCAGCTGTGGACAGTCTTTGGTCCACTAACTCAAATTCTGGAACAACCATTAGTACCCTAAACACAGTTTGCGTAAACTTCTCATAAAGTTAAATTTCTGGGAGGCAAAACTTTTCTTTAATGTGTATATTAAAGTATTTGGGATCCTTGCCAGAACCAAATAAAATGCCTGCCAGTTGAAAAAACCATTTAAGAAGAATAATGCTTGTGATTTAGGTATCTTTCCCTACTGTCAAGTTCTAATTTAGAGGAGAATAGAAACACAATAGAAGAACTGAGATAATGTATTCTGAAGCTCTAACCTCCAAAGCTATTTGTCTCCTGCCTCTTTTAAACTTTGGAGATATGGAAGGAAATGGAAATAAACTGGGGTGAGGTTTAAACAAGGGTTATTATAACTCTTCATTTCCCCACTTACTCCATTCTGGCTTCTAATTGCTGTACTATTTGTTTGTCCACATAACGGCAGAACAAGGAGAGGAGGTTGCTGGGTACGATGAGTGGCTCTGCCAGAGAAGCTGCAGACATGTGGGATATCTCCCAGGCAATCAGAACCACTATATTTGTCCTATAGAGAAAGCAAAGATGAAAGTAAAATAGGGATAACCAGGGCTTGGTATACTTGAGGAACAAGAAAAAGGAAGCCTGAACCTGTCCCTACCCTGTACTCCTATTTATTTAAAAAAATCCTTACTTACTGTCTTATAATTGATACCTCATATAGATTCCAAGGTAGAAGGGTGGTAAGGACTTGGCAACTGGGGTTAAGTGACTTAGTGCCTGGGGTCACGCAGCTAGGAAGTATCTGGGGTCAGATTTGAACTTGGGACCTCCCATCTCCAAGCCTGCCTTTCTCTATCCATTGAGTCACTTCACTGCCCCTGTCAACGTTTACTGCGGCAACAAAAGTTCTTCCTCAATAGAAAGGACCATCAGCTGTCCACAGCCTTGGGATTCTAAAGATAAATTGTCTTGAGCTCTCTCTCAATCATCTTCCCTTCATGACCCAGACTAGAGAATACCAAAATGAGAAAAATCTTATCCAACCCAGCACAAAGGTAGAACCTGCTACTGTGCCATCTGGATACTTGTCTCACCAAATTGCAAGATCGCTTCTGCTGTGTTTCTCCAAGGAACAATTCAAGGACAACAGGTGTTCCCCATGGCTTAGAAGGGAATAGAGCAAGGAGATCCCAAACTGCAAGAAATAGATAAAGTGAAGGGCAAGAAATAACACTGGGTATTTAGAGGCTCCCAAGAACTCGCTTCCTTCATCTAACTCAAAAGAAGTTTTCTTTCCACTGATAAGTGACTTCTATAGGAATAGTTAGGATTTTACATGGATGATAGTAATAGTTAGCAATTATATAGTGCTTTAAAGTTTGCAAAGCACTTTAGAAATATCTCATTTTATCCTTACAACCACACCCTGGGAGGTAGGTGCTATTTTTGTTCCCATTTTGCAGACAAGGAAATTAAAGCAGAATGTCATGCCCAGGGTCACCTAACTAGGAGGTTTATGACATCCCTTTCCATGAAAAGTATCCTATTTGTTGACTGTTGCCAGGGGCCCTGGGCGGTTCACTTATTTAAATGGGATCTAGTCACCAAAATTAGAAGTAATCTATGTTCAGGCAAGTCTCTCTGGCTTTATAGGAAACAATACCTGATTCTGAAGGACTATAGTGATTGGCCGCTCTTGGGATCCAGGTTGTAGCACCATCAGTCCTTGAAGTCCTTGGAGGAGCTCATTAAAAGCCAAGAGACTGATGCACTTCCCCAGGGGCTTGAACAGCATATGTAAGGCCTATAGATAAGGGAAAAGGCCAGATACGATTTCAAAAGAAATTGTTCCACGAATAATCTCATTCTAACTTTTTTCTATCCTTTTTTTTTTTACATTTGTTTTAGTTTTTAGAATATTTTTCCATGGTTACATGATTCATGTTCTTTCCTTCTCTCCCAAACCCCCACCTCCCCTTAGCCAATGCACAATTCCACTGGGTTTTACATGTATTCTTGATCAAGACCTATTTCCATATTACTGATAGTTGCTTGAGGGCGATCATTTTTTTTTTCTGTCCTTCTTGTTGGCTCTTTATATCAGATTATGCTAGCTACCATTCAGCTCAATTCTGTTATTATTCATGCTCCTCCAGCCCTAAGAACATACCTTCCTAGCCTATTTCTTCCATAATGCCTTAAAGGAAAGAAGACTTGGGGCATAACGCCCTCAAGGATAACTCCCCTCCCCGAATCCTACTTATGAGTAGACATCACTGCACTGTTTGTCCACCATTATAGAACTTGTGTTCTTGTCTAGATGATATAACCTAGGATATATATATTTCTGAACTCCTCGACTCATGAAAGGAACTAAATAGCACAGGTGAATAAATTACTGCTATCTTTTCTCTGCATAACATCCAGATGAAAGCTCTTAGCCATTAGCTAAGGTGGGCCTCCTGTGGAGGATTAATGGAAGAACATGGATAAGAATTACATGATAAAAGAAGGCATAGATGGGCCTATACCATGGAAAAATACAGATCCATAGAAATATCTCTCCAGAAGCGCGCCCCCCCCCCCAAGATTAATATCATTACTCTTCTCTGGGGGGTTAGGCGCACTGCCCAACCCCACTGTACCTGATCTGCTGTATCCCTTCGAATTAGGAAGGGCAAGTGACTGGTGATGGATAGGACAAGGTGGACTGCCTGATCCCGAGGCAGGAGGAGTAACAGCCGGGCTACAAGGACTTTTCCTTTCCTCACTGAGAGTATTTGTAGGAATCCATTTGCTGCCTCCCTGCAGGTGAGATTGGATCACAGAATTGAGAGCTAGATAGGATCTTAATGGTCATCTAGTCTGACTTCTTAATTTGACAGATGAGAGAAATGGAACTCTTCAGTGACTTGGCTCAAGATCACACACAGTTCATAAGCCGCAGAGTGAGCATTCAAACCCAAGAACCTCAGATTTGTAGAAATGATAGATCTGGCCTTGCTTGCTAAGCTAGAAAAGCTTTGAGTATGGGTCTATCAGTAGACTCTATATCTGATTCCAAAGACCAACCTAGCTAATTTTATATAGATTGATCACCAAAATGCAATAAATATTTTAGCCACATCAAATCATAAAGATTGTCTGCTAAGTCAGTTGCAATTTATGATGGTTGAGGGACATTAATACTAATAAAATTATAGACATAAGGATGGAAAATAAAAAGGAATGATTTGTAGAAATGAGCCAAGTATAGTTTCCTATTGTATCTCATAAGTCCTAGGGTAAATGAGGGGTTCAAAAGAACTCACTCTGAATTGTCCTGATCACCAGTCCTCAAGGTCTGGTAGATCTTCTCTAGCTGTTTGCTCTGCAGCTCATAGAAATGGGGCTTTGCTAGCATACTCTTCTGATTCTCCTCCAGTTTCAACAGCTGAAGAAACATCTAGAAGAAAGGAGAAAGGTAAATCTGATGAACACCTCCTATCCTTCAGACAACCCTTCCTCCCCCAAATTTTCTATAAGCATTAGCATGAATATAGCTATAAGTACCAGAGGAAGTTGTAAATGAATCTCTAGACTTCATGGGAAGGGAAAGATTTAGGTAGTCTAAGACATGAAAAGGAAGATTCTGGTTTTTGTGTTAGAAATATCTCATGGAAAATTTGTTTCAAGTCCATAGACTTCTCGTAGGAGCTGGTAAAGGATTAAATAAGGGGTCTTACCTTCTCAATTCGATATAGTACTTGAAGCTTCTGATTATATATAGCTGTGTCCTGGGGAGAAAAGGATACTACTGGCTACATTCTGATTTCTAGAAATCGAAAAGCCTAGGACCTTAAGTAAAATCTAAGCAGAAGGGTCAATTTTAGGGTTTGGGCTGACTTCTGAATTTAGTTCAAGGAACTGAGGAAGACCAAAACTCACTTAAACTTAATATAAAATAGATAACAAGAGACACTAAGGTACATAACAAGCCTACCTGCTCCTGTGTGCCATGGGGCACCGCATCAATGGCTCTGCGGGGACCAAAACAGGTAGATACTGCCACCTGGCCTAGGGAACCTTCAATTCGAACCACTATGAAAAAATAAGCAGGGTCAGGCCTGCCCATCACTCCCTCCTTACCCAGTTTACTCATAAGTGCACTTTACCCAATGTGGCAAGTTCCATTCCCACCTGATTCATAGGTCTCTACCTTCTGAATGTAAGGGGTTACCAACTTAGGGGATTCCAGCCTGCTCTTTCGACCAAGCAGCTCCTCATCTGCCTGTTTTCTCTCTAGCTTTTGGTAATATTCCTGAGAGCCAGAGGAGTATAGAAAGACATGCAGAAGGATGGGAAGGAAAACAAAGACACAAGGTTATGTTCCAAATCTGACCAGGAAAAAAGTGGGTCAAAAACACTTCACATTCCATTCCAAATAAATAGGGTTCTTTTTAGCATGAAAAATGCAAATGGATAAGAGAAAAGAGAAGCAAATTAAGACAAAGAAAGGAAGAACTCACAATGAAAAAGAATATGAAAAAGCCAAAGGTATTGGTTTTGATAAAGAAATGAGAAGACAGTGTAGTAATTTTGGGCTAAAGGATGACTGGAGAAATACTTCCCTGGGAGAAAGGGGGAGGGATATCATTGCTTGCTAGTAGGTCTAGTAGGTCACCAAGTTCTAGGAAATGACATGATTTTCAACTAGATATTCTTGCTTAACCAACCCAACTTCTCAATTCAGAGCAATGATAGAGACCACATTCCAATATTTAACTTTAGGAGTTTTGATTCAATACCTCCTGACTTTCCTTCACCTACAAACTAAGTCAATTAGAGACCACGGTTCTGTTGGGTTGGTGTGCAAAAGATTGAAGGATTATCAAAGCAAGAACATGTCAACTAGATGTTATAAGGCAGGGGTTCTCAATCATGTTTGTATCCTGAACCCCTCTGGTGGTCTGATGAAAGCTAAGAATGTTTTTAAATGAATCATTCAGGATTACAAAGGAAATCAACTTTTACTGAAATACGGTCTATAGCCAAGAAGACTATGATCACATGATCTAACTGCAGTTCTAAGAACTATAGTCACTTCAAGGTAGTAAAGAGCAGAAACGATACTTCAAGACATCTATAAAAGTGTAATAGGCTATATGACAAGACCAGTCATTTCATTACTGACAAAGTCACAGGTACTACAGATATGACTCATTGTGGCTCATGACTTATCATTGTAGTTGATGAAAATGCCAAACTTCAAATAGAGGTTATTGAAAATAAAGATGCAATTTTTTGCCCATCCAAGTTCACAGACTCTCTGAAATCTTTAGTGTCCATAGATTCTAGATTAAGGACTTCTGCTGTGTAGGAATGAGGAGGTCATATCCAAGATGGTTCTATGAGAACCAGCCCACAATTGTTTAATCTTTACCTTAGAGGATCATAGAATCAAAGATTTTAGAGGCAGAAGTAACCTTCGAAGGACACCTAGTCCAATCCCTTCATTTTATATATGAGGAAACTGAAGCCCAAAGAGGGCTCCCTTGTGACTTCCCCAAAGTCACACAGATAAGAAGAGGAAAAGCCAAGATTTGAACCTGGGCCCTCCATCTAGGAATCTATTATTTTTGCCACTGCACTAGCATATAATTAGAGAGCTCACCTGGTAGTAGTAGTCATCCAGCCGAGGATTCTCACTTTGCAGCTGAACCATTTGTACCTTGATCACCCAGTCTTTCTCCCTTTGATTCATGAGATCAGCATAGGGATCTGGCTTCTGGGACCACAGTTTCCCAACACGGGGACTTTAAGTGAGGAAAAACATTCTCTTTGATTCCTGCACCTCTCATCCTTTCCACCCTCCCAAAAGAGAGTAGAATTCATTGGGAAGAATAGGGGCAGGGAGGGGAAAGGTGGGAGATCCCAATTCATTCAGACATTCTGGGTCCATAGTCTCAGTTTCAAGGGGAATAGCTCACATCCAAACAAATCTCTTACTTCTTCATTCTGTCTAATGTTACCTCTGGTGTTTATGACCACGTCGTTGTGCCTCCTGTTGCTGTAGCAAGATCCGTTGGTGCTGGGGATGCAGCTGGGTCAAGTGACTGGAAAGACTGCGAAGAAACTCAGACGAGGTAGCAAATATGTTCTTAGCTTTTCTCTCCTGATATTTATCCAACTAGTTTGACTGTGGTAGTACTTACCAGAACTTCCTTTAAGATAAGGATTCTTAACCTGGAGTTTGTGAACTTGGTTTTTATTTTTAATGTTTTGTCACTTATCTTTCACTATAATTGGTTTACTTTGTAATCCTGTGTATTTTTTGCACTTAAAAACATTATTCTGAGAAGAGGTTGGAGATAGATTTTACCAGATTGCTACAGAGGTTGCACAAATAAGGTTAAGAATCTTTGTTTTAAGAAGACCTCTATAAAGAGATAGCTTCTAAAATGAGATTTTTTAAGAACTCCCAGAAAAGGTCAAGAGCTCTAAAACTGCTATCCAATCTCCTAATTGTAGGACCTACACGGACCCATCCATATGAGTCTTAATTCAGTTGGACTTATAGTCCCCTTTTCAAGATATGCTCCCATGGTTCTTTTCAGCTCTTCCTAGGGAGGCACTACAATATTTTTTAAAAAGAAAAAAAAAGTTAGATTGGGATTCAGGAAACCCCAGCTCTGCCATTAATTTATAAGTCATATAATAAAGACAAGCCACAGTTTCTTTAAGCCTCATGAAATGAGGGTTTTGGAAAAGATCTCCAAGACCCCTTTCTGACTAAGTCTGATTATTTTTTCCAAAGAATCCAGTGGTCTTAGCACTCCACAGCTAATACTCCAAAGAATATAAAGAGAAAGACATATTCAAAATTCTGGCAGTGTCCAAAATCTAAAGTACCTGAACCTAGGAGGCCATGATGCTGGTGGACTGTAGAAGAGAGATGGGTCTGGTGAGGGCAGCTGAGGTCCAAAGCATCGTGCTGGGGAACTGGCACTTGGAAATGCAGGCTTAAAAGGGACTGGAGAAAAATAGTCCAAGGTCTGAGGAAGGAATCAAATTAGGAAAGAAGGGGCTCATGTGATTAAGTGCCTCCAGCCCAAGTCTCCCAACCTTTCTCCTATTCATTTCATCTAGTAAGTAGGTGCTGCTTCTTTTCTTTTTTTTTTTTAAACTTGCAAACCTGCATCATGGATTCCCTGTTTACCAAACATTTTAGCTAAAATTTTATGTCTTAGACAACACATATTCCATTTTGAGGATACACCATTTTTGAAGGATCAAAGTAATTAGGGGGAAAAATTCAATGATTGGAAGGTTTTCCACATACCATTCTATTCTTCTTTGAGAATGAAATAGGGTTTTGAAGTCATCTCTAGATAAACATTCCTAACACTGATATAGCAAACCCACCTGCATAAGAAATTCCATTCATACTATTCTCTTCTCTTCTTATTGCTAACCTCAGTGAGTCAGCCCTTACCTCTGCCACTTCCATGTGACTTACCAGTTTCAGGATCCTTTTCCTTTTCCCTCTCCTTTAGCCACCAAAGAGGACGGACTAGCTTCTTTCACTTCCTTTCTTTCTTTTACTACTACCTCTTTGTCCAAGTCATACTCTGTTTTGTCATTTGTTCAGTGTAACTTAATTTACAACTCCTTCCCCGGCCTTTTCCCTCTATTATTCTTTAGGTATTTCTTCCAGAATCTCATCCTCTCAGATGATAATATCTCTAGGTATTATCCCATCATTCTAATTGAAAGGGTCCCTGTTTTTACTATTAAATTCAAGAGTTTACCTTTTTTGAGCATTAAATCCAATGTGTATGGATGAGACATAGAGATGAAAGTAGAGGGGCAGCTAGGTGGCTCAGTGGATAGAGAGCCAGGCCTGGAGACTGGAGGTCCTGGGTTCAAGTGTGGTCTCAGACACTTTGTAGTGGGCAATTAACCCCCAATTGCCTAGCCCTTTTGCTTTTCTGCCTTGGAACCAATATTTAATATTGCTTCCAAGTCAGAAGATAAGCGTTTTTTTTAAAACGAAAGAAAGAAATGAGATTAGAAGCAAGACTCTCTTCTTCCACTGTTTTATTTCCGGAGACACAACCTCATTGCAAACAAACTCAACTCATTATAGTCATAAACTAAAAATAGAATAAAAGGAGTTCCATCCATTGCTCATATGTCACTCAATTTAACCATTATTCTCCAGAGCAGGGATTAGAGTTGACTCAGCTTTACAGGAATAGGGAGCAGCTAAAAATGTTTTAGGTTTTTATTTTTTCTAGCACTTGGCTAACTCTTCTATGAGGTTGAGAATGTAGCTGACTTACCTGACAAAGAAAGTGCAAAGAGACTGGAGACATCCCAAGCACATTGGAGGCCTTGAGTCCTGGCGAGCCCTTGTGTCTTCTCTACAGTAAGGATAAAGCCTAGACTTATTTGCGACCTTTATGTTATTCTCTTCAAAGGCCTAGTTCCTCATGGTATGAAGGGACTGAAAGACTAGCCAGCCCCTCATTGCTCTCACTAGCCTTAGCTAGGGTAAGTCTATTTCAAAGGATCATCATTCCTCCTTTAAGAGGACCATTTGTGTAGTTCCCTTGAATAAAAAGTCTTCAGATTGACCCAAGTTTTATCCTTCTAAGTAGGGAGCAAGATGGGCCACCTTGAAATAGGTTGAAAGAGATTTAGATTTTCAGCAGGGCCAGAAGATCCTTATTTCCTAGAAAATATGTGTTATCTTCCCTCCCCCCAAGGCCCGTGTTCTCTTTCATCTTTATTAACTACAGGAAGCAAAACAAACAACAAAAATAGATTGGGGGAGGGGTAGTGGTAAAGGTCAAAATTAGGTAGAAATAGCTCAAGTCCTAAGCACAATATTGTTCCTTGGAGTCAGGGCAATATTTGCAGCTCTAGGGGGGAAAATTAACAAGGAAATAAAAGATGGTGACAGATATAGAGTAATAGGAAGGGGAGGGGGCAGATCCCTTCCTCTATAGCACCTGTGCACCATGGATGGCACTGAGCACGGCTGGATCTCCCAGGTCATTCTCTTCTTTTTCTTCCTCTTCTTCTTCTTCTTCCTCCTCCTCTTCCTCCTCTTCTGAATTCTCTTCTTCCCGAGTTCTGCTAGCTTTCTTGGAGATCTGGGGACTAAAGGATTTGCCTGGTCCTTGCTCCATTAAGTTTGAGTCTGGAGAGAGGGCAGCCCACAGCTCCAATTTAGGAATTTCGTCGTGTCCCAGGCTATACAAATTGCTTCCTGGATATCCTCACCCAAGTTTGCCCTCTGAACATAAACTATCCTCGATATTTTGTGAATTCAAAATACTTCACATAATGGAGACCACCACTTCCTCCCAATGCCCCATGCATAGAAACAGCCCATATTATATAGTCTTTTAAAAGTATACTAAACCTGATTGGTTCCAAATGTCTTTGTGGTATTCTTCCTAAAATCAGATCCCTCAGCCATCCCTTCCCCCTGACCCAATAACCCTTTATGTGCCTTTTTAATTGGGTATCAGTTCCAGCTGCCTCAACAATCCTTTTCCTTCTAGTGAGTTTCTGCACTGCCTTGAGCCCCAGCTTTTCATCTTGACATTATGTTTCTCCCCAGCATACCTGCGTGACAATCCATTTGGTCAAGTGGGTTGACTGCCCCAACTGCCATTTCTTCCACTCCATTCTTATTATCCAAAAAGTAATCTTCTAAGACCTAGGAGAGGGCACGCACTTAAGGAACACCATCCTTCCACCAGAAAGGGTTAAGCCAAACTCTCTATCCAGTCAGAAAAGACTCAGGTCCCATCCCCAGGAGACAGGCAATAGTTGACTAACATCCCAAAAGGACAGCAATAACCCAGTCTCTGTTGACCACTAAACCAAAGCCTATCCAGGGCAGAAGGAAAAGAGAGTTACATTAGAATAACACTACACTATGATCCTCGAACTCAAAGTGCCAGAGGAAGTGGACCTGTGACCTAGTTTATATAGGGAACTCTGGGCCAAGAAAACTACCTTTGCCAGTACGGGTCGGTACCTTTCCAATATAAGAGAGGAGCAGAGTTCTGGAGTATTAAAAAAAAAAAGTTAGGCAAGTTCAGGTCTTTCTGGGTCAGAGGGCAGCTCTCTATAGCCACTAGACCTCTCACCAACTTAAGATATCCTGAAAAATTACTGGAGAAAGGAGAAGAAAGCATTGCAGCTGCTGACACTTTTCTACTACTACAAGAAGTGGAGAAAGAATTGTTAGCAAGAAGAAATGGAAGGAGATTTTACACTTGAAATCTAGAGAGACTTTATTCTTCCCTTAGCACTTACAGGCTGTCTGTCATTGAGTTTTGAGCTATGTTGAGCCATGGAAACACCTGTTCTGGGGCAGAGCCTCCCTGACTCCCAGCCCTTTAAAGGTCCTCATCCCACACACTGTTTTCTCCTTAAAGGGACAGCACTCCCTGGTCATGGGATTTTGGTAGGAGTATAGGGACATAATGAGGGGATGATGGAAAAGGGACAATGAAAAACTGGAAAGAAAGAACTTGCATGATTGAAAATGGGGTATGCTGAGAATAAAAGGATCATAGGATTTAGAATTAGGAGGAATTTTGGAGTTTATCTAGTCTAATCTTTTCAGAGAAGTTAAGTGACTTGGGGGGTGGGGTTAAGTAGCGAAGTAGACATTCGACTCTAACTCCAATGCTCTTTTTTTTTTAATTTCATTTAATTAATTAATTAACTAAGAACATTTTCCCATAGTTACAGGATTTGTGTTCTTTCCCTCCTCTCTCCCCAACCCCTCCCATAGCAAATGCACAATTCCACTGGGTTTCACATGGGTCATTGATCAAGACCTATTTCCATATTATTGATATTTGCACTAGGGTGATCATTTAGAGTCTACATCGCCAATCATATCCCTATCAACCCATGTGATCAAGCAGTTGTTTTTCTTCTGTGTTTCTACTCCCACAGTAGAAACTTTAGAAAGTAGATCTAGAAAGTAGATCTTTCCATCACACTAGAAGCTACACGTCATAGCCCATTTTATAATCTATGTTTGTTTTGGAGCTAGAGGTAGGAGGGAGGAAACCATAGTTCTCCCTATCATCCTTGGCATCTCTGAGAATGATGACCTATTTTCTCCAAGAGAAATGGTTATGGACTCACTGAAACAATTTCATGAGTAGAAGTATGAGAAGAAGCTGTCCCTGACCCTAGCCATGGTGGAATCATGATGGAAACTCAGAATCGGCAAGCATCTGTGGAGATAGTCTGGCATAGGGAAATGCATTTTCTAGTCCACTGACTATTATTTCACAAGTGCCCTCTACAACTAGATTGAGTCTAGAAGCTTTACCATCTTTTTCTTTTTTTAACTCTTACCTTCCATCTTTGAACCAATTTCAAAATCAAAACAAATACTAAGTTTTTGTTCCAAGGCAGAGGAGTGGTAAGGGCTAGGCAATTGGGGTTAAATACTAGAATCACACAGCTAAAACGTGTCTGAGGCCACATTTGAACCTAGGTCCTCCCAACTCCAGGCCAGGCTCTTTTTCCATTGAGCCACCTAGTTACCCCCTTAGCATCTTAATTAAAAAAAGGTTTTGGCAAGCATTATCCATGTAATGTGCTTCTAAAAATACTAAGAGTCTCGGTCTAGAATTACAAGAGATAAATTAAATGTACAGAGCTAGGAGATAATCAAACCAAAAAAGACCACCTGAATACAATCTACTTTAAACTGCCTTATCTGGTGACCACAGCCTTTGCACTCAGCTGAAACTCTGCACATCATTATTTGTTTGTTGGCAGGAAATAAAAGTATAATGAGAATTTTTTTTCCACATTCAGATGCAGGCTAGAGCTGTTCTTGTACACAAAAGGGTGTGACCACTATTCTGAACTAGAAAAAAAATTCAAATAGATGGGAAATGAAGTCTTTCAGACATTTTGATTAACTAAATACATTCAGCTATTGCTTTTTTAGCTGTAGTCACTAGGAAGAAGGTACATGTTAATGAAGCTTTTCCGAGCAGGCAGAAGCTTCAAGAAACCACAGAATAGTTGAGCAACTGCTGCTCTGTAGTATGTGTGAAACAACTCCGAGCTCCAGGTGTCTGGCAGTAACCGGCCCTCCCAGAACAGTTTGTCATTAAAAGTCTTGGTTAGTGCCTTGCCCCCTGATTTCCTTCTTTGTTATAGCTTAACCACGTGGTTTGGTTACTGCTATGAATACAGTCTCATCTGAGAAAGAGAAAATAACAAATGAAATGAGTCCTCTAGAGGCCTAGACTTGGTTTCTATGGGAAGTTTACACTTCTGTGAGTAAGAAAGAGCTGTCTGGATATAATAACTTCCTTCAAATAATATCCATGAATCCAGCTTTTGGACTGATTTCCTTATGGGTAGAAATTAAGTCAAAGCCTGATCAATTCAGATGAGAATCTGAACTGGAATCTGAGAGGGAAAAGAAGAGACTGCATTTCCACCTGACCAGTACCATGGAAGAGTGGATAGACCTCTTGACCTGGAGATAGGAAGGCCTGGGTTTCAATCTTGGCTCTGATGTTTACTAACAGGGTGAACATGGCCAAACTAACCTCTCTGAGACTCAGTTTCCTCTTCTGTAAAATGAGATAAAGCATGGCATGTTAACTCTCCTAGAAACCCCAAGGGAAGAGATTTTAACATGCTGGTCTCCCAAAGAATCAAAAGGGGGATTATGTGAAGGGAACCCCCTCCCCCACACATATACTTCCTCCAGAAATCACATACTGGGGTCATCCTACCTGTGTCCCCTGAATGCTAGCTTTATGTCATGTGACTGGATTTCACACGAGAGTGTTCCAAACATAGGTCATGGGTGAAGTGACAATGACCCAGAAAGGATCAGGTTAGGATCCGGGGTAAAGGAGAAGAAATAAAAAGGGGGTTCTAGGAAGTGGGCTCTCTCTCTAGTCCCTTGAACATGACAGGGAAAGGACAGGGATGGAGATAGAGAGCCATGAGGTGGAGAGACACATGGAGAGATTAGAATAGACATAAATAGCTCTATATCTATCTGGCCTCTTTTATTCAAGTAAATATTAATAAATTCTATGGAAACTAAGAACCAGAGTGTTAATTTAATTTAGTTTTTACAGAAATTTGCAAACTATAAAATAATCATGTATGTTATTATTATTACCTGGCCCAAAGAATTGTGAAGATCATTTAAGATAATAGCTAGAATCACATAGTGCTTTTAAGGGAGTGAAGGACTGATTGACAGGACTGATGCTGCTTCGACCCAATTGACTACAAGGGTAATTTCATACACAAACAAATGGATGAAGAAGGTCTGGGACTCATCAGAGATTGCTTCCTTACAACATTGTCATGATGTGCTAATGCCATTCATGAAAAGTTGGGGAAGGAAATAGAAAGGAATGTAGGAAGGGGGTAGGATGAAGGAAGAGTTATGATCTATATTCCATCATTTGAAACTCACATCAACTTTGTCAGGTAGGTTCCATTATTATTCCCATTTTACAGACAGAGAAACAAAGGCTAAGAAAACTTAAGTGAATTAGTCAGATGCGCAGAGAATAAGTGTCTGAGGCAGCAGATCTTCCAGACTCTTAAGTCCAATGCTCTATTTACTGCTTCTCCTAGTTGTTTGTACCATTGCTTCCTATTTTACACGTCAGAGACTGTTACTAAGGAAGAGGCAATTACATTTATGTTTGGCAAATAACATTGAGGTTATTTCAGTGTGCCTTGAGTTGAATTAAAGGTTGGATCGATACCATTAGCCAAAACCAGACATTTATTATGCTTAGACAGTTTAATCTCTCGTAGATCCCAGAAGATTCTTTTAAAGGCTGACTGAATATGTTCATTTATTTAACAAAGTAACATGGGGTAGGACTTCGTTGTGTAACTCTGGGCAAGTCACTTCCCATCTCTCAGATAACCATATCTCTAAAATAAGGAAGTTGCTCTTCGACCTTTAAGGTTCCTTCTGGATCTAAATCTCTGATTCTGAGTATTTATTAAATGTTTACTAGGTCAAAGTACTGTGCTAGGAATGCAGAAAGAGAAACTACACTCTCATTTTATGGATTGAGGAAATTATTCATTAGCCACTATGAGATTCATTGTAATGCATTAAAGGAGTCAGAATTGTTAACTTGCAACAGTAATGTGATGAACTTGGTATACTTATGAACATTATTTCATTATACCCAATGAGACATTGAAGAGTTATCTCTTTGTTACTCCTTTCTGAAACATCCCTATATTAGGGCAGCCCTATTTCAGAAGGAAAATATGACCTGGATCTAATAATACTAACTTACATACATACATAGCTTTCATGTTTACAAAGCACTTAACATATTTTATCTCATTGATCCTTACAACACCCTCATCAGGTATGTTGTTGTTATTGTTCAATTGTTTCTGCCTTATCTGACTCTCTGTGATCCCATCTGGGTTTTTTTTTTTTTTTTTTTTTTTTTGGTAAAGATACTGCAGTAGTTTGCCATTTCCTTCTCCAGCTTATTTTACAGATGAGGAAACTGAGCAAATAGGGTTAAGTGTCTTGCCAAGGATCACTCAATTAGTAAGTATCTGAGGCCAGATCTGAATTCAGGAAGATAAGTCTTCCTGATTCCAGACCTGGCACTCAGGAAAGCTAAATGAATGATTCATGCTCACACAACTTGTGTTTCAGAAGCAGATCTTTTTCCATTATTCTGGATTGCCTCAGACTGGGGATGATGGTGTAGGTTAGATTATCTAAGTTATGGAAGGGTGACCTATATTACAATGGGCTTGAACTCAAGATTTTGAAATAGTGAGAGTCAAACTGGAATTGGCAGAACTGATGCTGTTTGGAGCCAATTGACTACAAATGGATGAAGAAGGTTTGGGACTCATCACAGATTGCCTTCTAACAACATTGTCATGTTGTGCTAATGCCCTTCATGAAAAGTTGGGGAAGGAAATAGAAAGGAACGCAGGAAAGGGGTAGGGTGAAGGAAGAGTCATGATCTGTATTCCACCAAATGTTCTAAAACCAGGTTGGGTACTCCAAGCACAGGGAAGCTAAAAACTCCAAAATGGGCAGCAGCAAACTGAGACATGAGGTGTATCCTGATCCTAGTTACTGTCCATCCCATGACAATTTATTTGTGTTTCCCCCAACTATAAGCTTCTTAAGGGCAAGGACCATTACATTTTTGTCTTTGTATTTCCAGAGCATAGCACAATAAGCACTTAAAAGGGGGGCAGCTGGGTAGCTCAGTGGATTGAGAGTCAGACCTAGAGACGGGTGGTCCTAGGTTCAAAGCTGGCCTCAGACACTTCCCAGCTGTGTGACCCTGGGCAAGTCACTTGACCCCCATTGCCCACTCTTACCACTCTTCCACCTATGAACCAATACACAGAAGTTAAGCTTTAAAAAAAAAAAAAGCACTTAAAAGGATTTGTTGACCAAAAAAAGGAACTACTATAATCTTGGGATTTTTGGAAGGGAACACTTCCCTATTCTCTTAGCAGTTTGCTAAGTGGTAGATTGCCAAGAAATTTTCTATTAAATGGGTGATCAGGATCCATTTTGTCATGGTCTATAGGATTAGGCCCTTAGCTATCTCCATGCTATCCTTCCTCTGGTCACATGATCTTGGAACCCAATGCCCTTGACCTTTTTAGTCATCAAAATTGACCAGTTCAATGCCACTCAAGGTTCTGATCTCGGGCAACAAGCAATCCAGGAAATTAATCAGTGCTAATTAATAGGCTAAGGTATCATCTCAGACTGAATATCTAGATGACATTTTAAACTCAATATGTCCAAAATGGAACTAATGCTCTTTCCCCCAACCTTTTCCCCACCAATATAATTGTAGAGGTCAACATCATCCTCCTAGTTCTTACGGCTTGCAACCTAGGAATTATAGTTGTTTTAAACTCCTCATTCTCTTTCTTTCCCCATATCCAAGCTGTTGGATATACACCAAACATATCCAGACTAATAATTTAATTTTTTTCAAGAGCAGACCTATGATTTCATTTATACACAGAACTTCTATACACAGAACATTTATACACAAACTTCCTCTACCAATGCAGACAGAAGATAGCTCTGCTACTTAAAAGCCTAGGGAAGGGTTTCCTAGGCTTTATTAGTTAAGGACCCCTTTGGCAGTCTGGAGAAGCCTTTCTCAGAATAAAATTCATAGGATTACAAAGGAAACCAATTATATTAAAATGTAGTTGAAAAAAACAAACCTAAGTTCAAGGACCCTAGGTTAAGAATTCATGTTCTAGAGAGTTCCTGGAAGCAGAGACTGTGATTTATCCAGCATTATACAGTAGGTTTTGGGAGATCTGAACCAAGATCTTCCTGACCCTGAGGCTGGCTTGCCACCTATTACACCATCATACCTCTCAATGAGTTAATGGGGCTTAAAAATATTTATATTTTTATACTGATTTTTTTTGGAGATATACCTTCTCCAAAGGAGTAGTTTTTAGGTGGGAATTTCAGTGTGATAGCAGGTTAGTATGAAACAGGAATTTTTTTTGGCAAGGAGGCTTCTTGGAACTTTTCTAATTATATTACATAGGCATTGTCTTAGTTCCCCTCTCCCACTCATATTTCTCCTCTGAGTCATTGCCCTCAAAAGTTGCCACTGTTGCATGGCTATTACCAAAAAATGTCCAAGTGGGTATATCTTAGGTTCCCACAAAAGCCCCTGAAGCCATTGCACTGTTCTCCTAAACTTCCTGGTTCAGTTTGGACTGGCCTCATCTGGAAAATTAGTTGGGTTCCACATAACTATACTTAACCTCATTTGTACATCAGCCTTTCCCATGCTTTTTCCTCACTTTGGGTTCTTTTCCCTTCTTTCTCTTTTTGTCTTATTTTTTAAATTTTATTTTATTTTTCCCCAATTACATATAAAAGCCATTTCTGACATTTTTCAGAGAATATTGAGTATTGAATTCTCTCCTTCCCTCCCTGAGGTGGTAAGCAATCTCATATAGATTTTACATATACAATCATGTAAAACATTTTCCCATATTAGTCCTTTTGTGGAAGCAAACTCAAATAAAAAAATTAAGAAAGTGAAAAAAGTTTACTTTGGTCTGGATTCATATTCTGTTTGCTCTTTTTCTCTAGAAGCATATGGCATTTTTTATCATGCTTCCTTTGGGATAGCTTTGGATCATTGTATTGCTGAAAATGTTAGGGTCCGTTTTGGGGTGAGCCCAAGGAAACAAGACAGACGATGCAAAGTGCACAGAGAGCAAAGCTTTATTAAGCTACACACGTACACACGTGGGGGAAGAGACCGAAAGGAGTGGTCTCCCCCCCAAGTAAATTCACAGCACTCCTTATATAATTCACAGCAAACTTAAAGCAAAGGTGGTTATCACTCTAAGGGCATGGTCTATTGGCTCGAGCAGGGGCCTGTTGGGTGGGATGTGGTCAAGGGGTCTTATCTAACATACACACATAGGCCTGTTACAAGGGGTCTTATCTAACATACCCACACAGGCCTATAGGTTTGGGCAAAGGTCAATTTGGCCATCCACTACAAAAATAGCTAAGTTTTGTACAATATTCCTGTCATTGTGTACAATGTTCTCCTGGTTCTGTTTATTTTACTCTGCATCAGTTCATGTAAGTCTTTCCAGGCTTTTATGAGCTCCTCCTTGCTTATCACTTCTTACAACACAATGGTATTTCATTATAATATATCAGCCTGAAAAAACACAGAACCACCAAAAGTTACAAAATAACATGGACAAGGGAGACAATGCTCTTAATGGCCAGCCACCCTGTAGAGCCACCACACACATCACACAGAGCTACCAAGCTCTGAGACTCTGGGAACACTGTCTCTGGGAAAAACACCAAGAATGGGAATTTCCCCTGAACTATAGAACTCAGGGTCTTATATATCAATTATGGAGTGCATGAAAGGAATGACAACTGATTGGCTTACATCGAGGCTAGGGAATTTGGGACAAAACTACTTATTCTCTCTAAGGTGATCCAGGAGTGCTTGAGAGTTTCATAAAACAAGGTTGTCAAATCAAATACTATAACTTACTCAGCATTCCCCAGTGGATGTATATCAAAAAGAGCTGCTTTAAATATTTGTGTACCTATAAGTCCATCCACTTTTTATTTTTTATCTTTGGGACACAAACCTAGTAGTGATTTTGCTGGGTCAAAAAGTATGTAGTTTTATAGCCCTTTGAGCATAGTTTCAAATTGCTCCCCAGAATGACTGAATGAGTTCACAACCCCCCTAACAGTACATGATTCATGTCTCTATTTTCCTTCATCCCCTCCAAGTTTTGTCACTTTCCTTTTCTGTCATAACAGCCAACCTGATACATGTGAGGTGATACCTGAGAGTTGTTTTAATTTGGTTTTTCTCTAATTGATAGTGATTTAGAGTATCTATAGAGAGCTTTAACTGCTTTATCTTAGAACAGCTTGTTCTGGAAAGAGCTCCAGGAATTGATGCAGAGCAAAAGGAGTAGAACCAGAAGAACATTGTACACAGAGACGGATACATTATGGCAAAATCGAATGTAACAGACAGTTCTACCAGCAGCAATGCAATGACCCAGAACAATTCTGAGGGACTTATGAGGAAGAACGCTAGCCACATCCAGAGAAAGAACTGTGGGAGTAGAAATGCAGAAGAAAAACATATGATTGATCATGTGGTTCGATGGGGATATGATTAGGGTTTTGGTATTAAAAGATCACTTTGTTGCAGATATGAATAACATGGAAATAGGTTTTGAACAATCACACGTGTATGACCCAGTAGAATTTCTTGTCAGCTCTGGGAGGGGAGAAGGAAGAAGGGTGAGAAAAAATCATGAATCATGTAACCGTGGAAAAACATCCAAAACAAACAAATAAATAAATGAACAACAACAAAAAAAAACTGCCTATCTATAACCTTCGACCATTTATCAATTAGGGAATGATTTGTATTCTTATATATTCAACTTATTTCTCTAACTTTTTGAGAAATGAATACTTTTATTAGATAAACTCGTAAAAAATTTTTGCACCATTATGTTTACTGTATGTTACTCTCTATCCTATTTCTTCCTATTTAGTTAGTTTCTCACCACTCATCTCTCCCAATTTCTCCTTTTTTTCTATCAACTCTACCTCCCTTCTCTTATCCCCTTCCCCTCCTACTTTCCTGTAAGATAAGATAAATTTTTACATCCAGTTGATTATATATGTTTTTCCCTCATTGAGCCAGTTTTAATGGGAATAAGATTCACATGCTCTCCTCCCTATCTCCCCCATCTTCCCCTCTTCTGTAAAAGCCTTTCATACTTCTTTTATGTGAGATAATTTGCCCCATTCTAATTTTCCCCTCCTCCTCCTCCCAATGCATACCTCTTTCTCATGCTTTAATTTTATTTTTATCATATTCAACTCATACCCATGCCTTTTGTCTATGTGTACTCTTTCTAATTGTCCTAATAATGACAAAGTTCTTTGGAATTACAAGAATCATCTCCCCATGTAGGGATGTACATAGTTTAACCTTATTGAATGTCTTTTGATTTCTCTTTCCACTTTGTCTTTTTTTTATGCTTCTCGAGTTTTGTATTTGGGTGTCAAATTTTTCTATTCAACTCTGGTCTTTTTTATTGGGAATGTTTAAAAGTCCTCTATATCTTGCTCAAGTTTTGCTGGGTATGTGATTCTTGGTTGAAGTTCTAGCTCCTTTGCCCTCTGGAATATCATATTCTAGGTCCTTTGATCTTTTACTGTAGAAGCTGTTAAATTTTGTGTTATCCTGATTGTGGCTCCACAACATTTAAATTGTTTCTTTTTGGCTCCTTGCAACATTTTTTTCTTTGACCTGGTAGTTCTGGAGTTTGGCTACATATAATATAGTAATAATATAATATTATATACAATCATTTATATATAAAATGTTATATATAATATATAAAATAATATATAATATTCATGGGAGTTATCCTTTCAGGAGGTGATCAGTGGACTCTCAATTTCTATTTTGCCCTCTGGTTCTAGAATATTAGGGTAGTTTTCCTTGATAATTTCTTAAAAGATGATGTCTTTTTTTGATTATGACTTTCAGATAGTCCAATAATTCTTAGATTATCTCGTCTGGATTTATTTTCCAGGTCAGTTGTTTTTCCAATGAAATATTTCACATTTCTATTTTTCATTCTTTTGACTTTGATTGTTTTTTGATGTCTCCTGGAGTCATTCCTTAGCACCTATTTACCCAATTCTAATTTTTAAGGCAGGATTTTTTTGAATGAGCTTTTAAAACTTCTTTTCCATTTGGTCAATTTTACTTTGTAAAGAGTTCTTTTCCTCAGTGAATTTGTGTACCTTTTTCCTTCATATGACTAATTCTGTCTTATAAGAAGTTTCTCTTTTCAGTGGATTTTTGTGCCTCTTTTATCAATTTTTTTCCTTCTGTTTTTTAAGGTATTAATTTCTTCAGAATTTTTCTGTGCCTTCTTTACCAAGCTATTGACTTTTTTCATGATTTTCTTGTATTATTCTCATTTCTTTTCCCAATTTTCTTCTACCTTAAAATCCTTTTTGAGCTTCACCATTAATTCTTTTTGGTCTTGAGAGCAATTCATAGTTCTCTTAGAAGCTTTGGATATAGCAGTATTGACTTTGTTATCTTCTTCTGAGTTTTTATTTTGGTCTTCTCTGTCACCTAAATAACTTTCTTTGTTGAGTTTCTTTTTTTTGTTGTTTGTTCATTTTCCAACCTTTTTCTTTTCTTTAAATTAAAAAAACCGTTAAAGTTAGGTGAGAGATACCTGTGGTGAAGGGAACACTATTCCAAGCTTCAGGCTCTTTGTGTAGTTGCCTTCAGAGCTGGCTCTGGGTATCTATCTGCTTTCAGAACTTCCAAGGTGGTATGATATAAGGAGAGGTGTGTTTAATATTCTCCCAGTCTGTGCTCTGGTCTGTGACTAACCACAAGTACTCTTTTACCTCTTGGAAATGTGACCAGGGTCCCCCAGTCCCTTGTGGTGGCAAGTGCTGGTGTGTGCTAATGTACCTCTTTGCCCTAAAAACTTCATTCCAGGACTGCTGCCTGGATCTGCATATGGGCAATGCAACAAGAGTCCTGTACATAGAGGTAGTAGAGGGGCCCCTGCAATCCTCTTTTTGAGCAGTTGTCTAAATCCTCTTACCATCTGTGGCTGAGGTCTGTGGAAGTATTTGCTGTTTCCAAGGCCCATTGGCATGGTAGAGCTTGCCCTGGTGTGCTACTTTATGTTCCACCTCCATCCCAGTGTACCAGATTCATCGTGCCAGCCTTTTAAGTTGTTTTGGGCTAAAAATTACTTCATCCTGTCTTTCTGTGGGTTATGTCACTCCAGAATTCATTCGGAGGCATTATATCATAGTGTTTTGGAAGGTAATTTGGTAGAGATCAGATGAGTGCCTGTACCTTCTCTATTATCTTGGCTCTACCCTCTTTTCCTCCCTATTTTTAACCTGATAAAATAACAACCATATGTAATTTTAAAAACTATTTTCACATATTCTCTTTACCATCTCCACAACTACTATATGATTTGAAATCTAAGAAAAAGATGAGTTAAAAATGAAATTCAATTATAAAACCTTTTTTCTGGAGTTGGTCTGAACATTTCATTATATTTTTGCATAATTGTTTCTTATGTGTCTTCTATAATATATAAACTCATAAGATAAAATAGCAAAGCTAAGGATTATTGATTCATAAAAATTTAGAACTAGAAAGGATCTTAGAGTTCATATAATCAGAGTCCTTTCTTATAGATAAAAATATTAGAGGTTCCATGACTTATCCAGAGTCACGTAGCTAATTAATTACAAAACTGGGACTCTTATTCTGTCTCTAACTACTCTATGAACCAAAATTCAAGTCTGTTAAACCATTGTCCAGGAATATTTCCACTCCACTTAAATATATATTTTTTCCCATGACACAATAGCCAAAAGCCTTACTTGCCAAAAAAAAGAAAAAAAAATTGCATTTCCTAGAACTTCCAGGCAATTAGCCAACAGTTTTGTCCATGAGTTTAGAATTCTCAAGTTTCTGAAAGAATTAATACAATATTGAAGTTTATCTTAATTTATAATCTTGGCATCACAACAACAATCAACAACTATCCTGATATTCACAAATTATGAGGTGGGCTGGTAGAAAATAATATTAGTTCTTTGTGATTATGTTTCTGTCCTGTGTATTCCAACTTTGGCCTTCACAACAATGATAATGGCAAAGTCAGAATTTCAGTGTTTTTCAGGACCTTAGAGGCCATTTAGTCCAACCTATAATTGATTAAGAATCCCTTCCATAACCTTCCTAACCAGTGGATGGCTAACCTCTGCTTGAAGATCTTTCATGAAGAAATGTTAAGGCTTTTAATTATCTCCTCTCCCCTCAGTCTTCACAAACTACTCTCTTTTACTAATGTATTTTAGAATTTTGCATGGAATTTTTAAAAAAAGCTTGCTGATTTGCAGATTCTTTTCTTTTTTTGAAAATTGAGACATTTGCCTTTGTACAGTTGTTAAGTACCCCTTCAATTTTTCGTGATCTTTCAGAGATCATGGGTAGGCACTCAATAGTAACACCTACCAATTGTTTCAATTCTCTAAGAGGTTGCTCTTGGTGGGGTTGGTCTGGTAACTTAGATTTTACCTATCAGGTGCCTTTCTTATCATGAGTTTCCAATTCCTGCTAACTATTTTTGTTCTATATTTCCCAGGTCAAACACCATTCTACTTAGAAAACAAAATAAACACAAAAAGAATTGAGTAGTTAACATTTCTCATTGTTATCATCATCTTTATCTATGTTGAACTATAGAACTATTTCTTCTTTAATCTTTCTCTTGCTCCCATATGTTTTTTTAAAGCTATTTTTATTGCTTATGGCACTTGTCACCAGCCTCTGAATTTAGTGTTAGTTATACATTCTTAGACCATAATGCTCTTTTGTATTCATTCTCAGTTACTTTCCCTTGCTTATTATGTCTTATTTTTGGACCTATTTATAACCTGACGTTGTTGATGACTTTCTTTGGCAGGTCCCCATTTTTCATCCTCATTGGAACCATTTTTACTTATGTGTTCAGAATTTAGTTCTTGAAAGTTTACCACCCCTCTGGGGCTTATTTCTCCTATAATAGGTCACTGGATCCCCTCCGTAGCTACTACTTCAGCAGTCAACTTCTTGTTGGTTGGAGTTAGGCCAGGAATAACAGTTCTTTTTGCTTCTTCTACCTTTTGAAGGATGAAATATCATTAAGGCAACTCTTAGATTTTTTTTTTGGCCGTGGCTTCAATAGTATGCTCTTTTTAGATTGATAGTTGTTTCCCAAGCTCCTCATTTAATTTTTCTTTTTGTCCAAGTGATTATTTAACTTAGACTGTCATCTTCCTTGGGGATTTTGAAGACAAAGAGAAATCTTTATTATAGAGAATCATAGGATGTTTATTAGAGCTGAAAGAAAAAAAACAGCTTGTCTAGTCCAATCCTCATATTTTAGAGAGGATAAAACAGGAACCCAGAGAGGTGAAGGAATTGGTCCAGGGTCGTATGGGTAATAAAGAAGACTTGAGTTCAAATCCTGCCGCATACACTTAGGTATGGGAACCTAATCAAGTCCCTTCACTTCTCTCAGCCTCAGTTTAATCATCTGAAAAGAGGAGATAGTAATAGCACTTCCCTCACAGGATCGATGTGAGGATCAAATAGTGTAATATGTAAAACACATTGAAAACATCAGAGCACTATATACTTGGCTAGCTATGAGAAGTGGTGACGGTGATAGTAGTATTAATATTTTTTTTAAACCCTTACCTTCCTTCTTAGAATCAATACAGTCAATACTCTGTATTGGTTCCAAGGCAGAAGAACAGTAAGAGCTAGACAATGAGGGTTAAATGAATTGCTCAGGGTCACCCAGCTAGGAAGTATCTGAGGTCAAATTTGAACCCAGGACCTGCCATCTCTGGGCCTGGCTCGCAATCCATTAAGCCACCCAGCTGCCTCCGAGGGACGTTATATTTAATGATGCAATGACTCAACGCAGCTTTTCAGAATCAATTACTTAAAGCTTGGTAGTTTCCAAGCAAACGAAAATGAAAGTGGGAAAATCCCTCTTCTAACCTAGAGCAGAGCCGTTTGCCCAGAGACCAGTGACGCGCTGCAGTCATTCTCCATGTTTATTGGCAAAGCCCAAGCACTATATAAGTCGAGCTCCTGCTCTCTTTGCTCTTAGACTGAGGAAGAAGGCTGTGTTCGCGGTCATGTCGCGCATCTTCCTCTTTGCCCTCTTGGGGCATTTGTGCTTCCTTCCCTACCTAGATGCTATCACAAGTGAGTATCGATCTCATTTTCTTTTGTCTTGGCTCCAGAGTGGGTTTTTGAGTCTGAGAGAGCCTGGAGGTAGCCCACCTCCCCACCCCACTCTGTCCCATTTCTCCTCAGCCAAACGGACGAGGTTTAGCGGATTGGGTTTAGGATAGCCGTAAGGCTTCCCTCCAGTGAGCGCGCTTCCAGGGAAAGCTGTTGGTTCTCCTTTTTGGCAATGTGCATGTTTGGAGAGAAAGAACAGGGAGCTACTTTAGATGTGAGACTGGGGAGGGAGGGTGGCCGTAGTGGCCGCCAGCGGGAGTAGACTTAAGGGCCAGGGGCGGAAATGGGGAGGTGGGATTTCGGGATCCATGTAAGGCGGCTCATTGGGGCTTTTCTTTAACTTCTCCTGATCAAAGTGACTTTGTGGCCAGGGGAGACTTTGGTTGTCTCTAATGCATGGGGAAGGCAATTCGGTGTCTCTCTCCTGCTTTGGGTTTCTGAGCATGGGCAGATGTGGAGGAGGGTGGCTGGCAGATAGTGGAGTGGGTGGAGGAATTAGAGAATGAGAATAAGGGGAGAGACAGGTGTTCCTGAGGTTTGAAGGAAATGCCAATTTGTAAGCAGAACTCGCCACAACTTGCCTTCAGCTTCAAGGTAGGATCTCCTCATGTTAAGTGCAGCTCCTTCATATCTAAACGATCCCACATACGTGTGTGAATGCATAAGTCCCACATATATGTGTATACCTTTTTCGTCCAAGCGCATTCCTTTATACCATCCCCGCCCATCTTCTTTAGTTGGCTGTTCCCATTATTTGATCTTTATCTATTGATTGCTTTCTTGTTGCTCACAAACACACTCAAGAGTTTCTCTACTCCCCAGATCCTCCCATCCTCATTGCCCTCCTCTATTTCTCAATCAAATTCAAGGGAAAAGCTTTACTTAGAAAACTCTGCTTCCTCTTCATTTTCTCTCTCTTCTCTTTTTAATCTCCTGAAATCTGGTTTCCAACCCGCTCTCTTCAAGGATACTGATCTCCTAACTGCCAATACTCAATGCCTCTTCTCACTCTATTTTTCACTGGCTTCTCTGTACCTTTTGAAACTACTAATCTCCTGAATACTTTCTTTGGGTTTTTCTTACTACTCTCTGAGTTTTCTCCTATCTGTGTGGGATCTCCTTGGTTGATTTATAGTTTGTCAGGATTACTAAGGGTGGATGTATCCCAAGGCTTTGTCTTGGGCTTTCTCCTTTTTTCTGTTTACACTTTCACATATGCGGAGACTCCGGGGGGGTTTTTGTTTTTGTTTTTTTCTTTAAAAACCCTTACCTTCCGTCTTGGAGTCTATACTGTGTATTGGCTCCAAGGCAGAAGAGTGGTAAGGGTAGGCAATGGGAGTCAAGCAACTTGCCCAGGGTCACACAGCTGGGCAGTGGCTGAGGCCAGATTTGAACCTAGGACTTCCAGGCTCTAGGCCTGGCTCTCAATCCACTGAGCTACCCAGCCGCCCCCATCCCATGGATTTTTTTTTTTAATTTTAAACATTTGTTAATATTTATATTTAGAAAAGTTAACATGGTAACAAGATTTATGCTCTTACTTTCCCCTTCACCCCTCCCCTGGCCGATATGTATTTCCACTGGTTTTAACATGTGACATTAATCAAGGCCTATTTCCAAATTGTTGATAGTTGCATTGGTATGGTACTTTCGATCCCCTAACATGTCCTCATCATCCCATGTATTCAAGCAGTTGATTTTCTTCTGTGTTTCCTCTCCTGCTGTTCTTCCTCTGAATGTGGGTAGTGTTCTTTTCCATAAATCCCTCAGAACTGTCCTGGGTCATTGTATTGCTGCTAGTACATTTGATTTTACCATAGTATATCACATCCCATGGGTTTTGATTGTCATCTCAATACATATGATTCCCAGATCATCCAGCTCCAGTCTCTCCTGAACTCCTGTCTACTGGATATTTCCATCTGGTTGCCTCTTAGACATCTCAAAGACAGCATATCAAAAACTATACATTATCTTCTTTTCTTAATGCAGCTATCTTTCAAACTACCCTATTATCTTTCCAGTCACCCATCTTTACAACCTTGCCATCATCCTCAACTCTTTATTCTCATTTAGCTTATATAGTCAGTTAGTTGTCAAAATTGATCATTTCTGCCTCCACAAGATCTCTGGAATATGTCTCTGCCTCTTCTACTCATAGCCACTACCCTAGTTTAGGAACATATCACTTCTCATTTAGTTATTGCCGTAGCTCCCTTAATTGGCTTTCTAGCCATAAGCCTTTCCCCACTGAAATCTATCCTCACAACAATCCCCAAAGGGACTTTCCTGAAGTCTGATCATGTGATACCCCTCCCTCTTCCTTCCTGCTCAGTAAACTCCAAAGGCTCTGTACTGCCTCTAGGATTTTAAAAATAAAAATAAAATAATGGACAACTTCTTGGAAGGACATAGGATCTGAGCTGGGTCTTGGAAATGGGTTAAGGTAGTGAAGAAATGGAGACAAGAATTTAGATTATCCTTGTAGACATTTAGCAGGGAAAGAAGGATCTTACTCTCTCTGCCTTTTGGCTTTTGATTTCACTTGTGGCTAGTGTTGATCCACTTTCAGCCCTCCAGAAATAAGATGGTAAAAGTCTCTAATACTTAGGTAAGTGAAGCTATTTTTTATTACTAAAGGTTCTTTCAGAGGAGGTCCTCCATTGGTCAAGTTTACCCACAGAAGGAAGATGAATAAGTGTGTTGGTTGACTACACTTGAGAAGCTCACCTTCCTTTCTTTCCTTCCATATTTCTACAGCTCATCCACTGCACCGAGCTGTGGTACAGACATGTCGAAACCTTTGTGATCCCATTTTGAGGTTTTGTAGCAAAGATACTGGAGTGGTTTGCAATTTCCTTCTCCAGTTCATTTTACAAATGAGGAAACTGAGGCTAACAGGATTAAGTTACTTGTCCAGGGTCTCACAGCTATTAAGTGTCTGAAGTCTGATTTGAACTCTAAAAGATGTCTTCCTGACACTAGGTCTGGCACTCTACCCAGTGCACCTCCTAGCTGCTCTTATAGTAAAGCACACAGAAACCTAGGGGGTTTTATAGTCATAGGCTCAGAACTGATGAACAGAAAGTATCTTTAGGGATATTTTATGACATGAAAAATGATGTTCATAGCTTGGCAGGAATTAAACTGAAGGGTAATATTTTACTTGTTACCTTAGAAATAGGGTGTGACCAGCTTTACCATTTTTCTGCTAAACTCTGAGGTTTCATTTTCAATTGTTTTGTCATTGTTCTTGATTTACAATGTTAGGTTTGTTTTCTTGGTTCTACTTGTTTCACTTTGCATCAATACGTGTCTTTCCAAGCTTTTCTGTCTATATTTATCAATCTGCCATTTCTTTCAGTGCAGTAATTATTCTATTACATTCAACTATGAGTTTGTTTAGCCATCTCTCATTCAATGGATATCTGCCCTGAATCCATTTATTTTTGAAGCTTTCTGAATGTTATCTGATTTGGGAGAAATTAAAAACTAAAGTCTGTAATGGAACAGCTCCTGAAGCCATCTCCTTTTTTATTTGTGAGAGGAAATGAACCAATGGAAAAGGGTTCCCAACAAATGTCAATAACTTAGAGAAGTCAGTGAGAGTCCCAGAATTATTAAATATAGAGAAGTAGCTTGGTTTAAGTGCTGCCTTTGCTGGATCTGTGGAGGAGTTTACTGTACTGGGCAGTTCCCTACATCTGTTAAATCCTAGGCCCAGACATCTCCCATACATTACTCTTCCCAAGAAAAAAGAAAAGGAGTCAGAGCAAAATAGAAATAAAGGTAGACCTTTTTAAAGTTGGGAAATAAAATTTTCTCTTGGTAAACTTTTTTCTTCATTTAAACAAAGATTTTGAAGTAAACATTTCAATCTGAACTAGTCTAAATATAGCCTAGTTCTGGAAAATACTTCTTTGAAAGAAAAAAATATATGTAGTTATACATGAAAGCATTACATTAAGATATAAATGAAATATGTATAAAAGGCATGCTGTGAATTACTTTCAGTTCAATTAAAAATAAAAAGTTTAATTCAACCAAATTTTCTTGACAAACACGAGTGATTTTTTCCACTTTGCATTGCCTCTGGATTTATCATGCTATTATGCATTTATAAATCCTTTATCATGTAGTATCTGTCTATAAAGATTGTAAGCTTCTTACAGGCAAAGAGTGATACTCTCATGAATCTCTTGTCTTCTTTTGTATAAGCTCCAGTGTGCAGGCTGCATGAATGTGTAACTTTTAAAAAAAATATACTCAAGCTTTATATTTTTTCTGGGTTATACATATATTATTGAGTAAAACATATTTCCATTTTGTTCATTTTTTGTAAATGAATAATCTTTTTTTCATTTTTATTATCATGCAAAGCACACTTCCACATTGGTCATTGTTGCAAGAACATACTCGTACATAACCAAAACCCCCAAATAAAACCATAAAGACACAGATGTAAAAGATGATTGCAACAGTTTTCTGTGGAGGTGGACAGCATTCCCCAAGTCTTTCTGGGTTGTCCCAGATCATTGATTGCTGAGTGTAGCCAAGTTTCAATGTGCACTTGTTAAAGGAGAAAATCAATTAAAAAAGTGAAAGACAAAAAAAAAGTTTGTTTCATTTCATTATAATTTTATTAACTTACTATTCTCTTACTACAAAAACTTCTATGTAGGTTAGTTAATGCCTTTTAAAACCAGAGTACCTACAGTCTGCAAATTACTAGCAGAACAAGAAATGACATTCAGGAACTCACGCTACATTCTTTTTTTTTTTCCCTTCAGAGAAACAGGGTATATTTTATTTTATTTTTTAAAATCAATCAATTAATTAAGGATATTTTTCCATGGTTACGTGATTTATGATTCGTCCCCACCCCTCTTACCTACCCCCTCCCAAGGCTGACAGGCAATTCCACTGGGTTATACATATATTATTGTTCAAAATCTTTCTGTATTATTCATATTTGCAATAGAGTGATCTTTTAACACCAAAACCCCAATCATATCCCCATCAAAGCACATGATCAATCATATATTTTTCTTCTGCTCATGCTACATTATTAAAGCAGTAAAAATAATGATTTTAAAAGATGTTTTATTTGATTGGAATGTAATTATTTACTTATTTTGGTTTGAGAGTCAATAGCCAATTTCTTTTTCCCAACTCTACAGCATTTAGAAAAAAAAATGTACTTTAGGGCCCAAACTCTAGATTGTTTTAGCATTATATTCTCTTAGCATTAGCCTCAACTAGGTCAGATAGTTTCTTTTATTTAAAAAATTAAACAAATTTAAATAGTAACTCTCATCAAAAATATTCAAATGCAAAAACAAAACAAAACTATATATGAGACGATAAACTGTTATGTTTATTTTTAAATGTGGATACTGACTTTAAAAGGAAAGAAAATGCCCAGTTTGGTTTTGTGTCTCCTTTTGAAGTTTTTTCATCAGAGTATATATATTTTTGGTTTTCCCAATTACATGCAAAGACAATTTTTCACATTCATTAAAAAAATTTTTTTTGAGTCCAAAATTCTTCCCCCACCCTCCTTTTCCCTTCCCTGTTCTCTGAGATGGTTAGCAATTTGATCTAGGTTATATACAAGCAATCATGTAAAACATATTTCCATATAAGTTATGTCGTGAAAGAAAACAGACCATGGAGGGTAAGGAAAAATGATAAATAATATATTTCAATCTGCACTCAGACTTCCATCATAAGTACTTTGGAATTATCTTGGATCATTGTATTCCTAAGAATAGCTAAGTCATTATTATTTGTACAATATTGTTGTTACTGGGTATAATGTTCTCCTGGTTTTATCTGAATATATTTTTTAGATTTTTGGCTTTTTATTTTTTTTTATATCCACAGTCTGTGTGCTCATATTTTGGTTTTACTTTCTTTTTTACTTTATGACATCACAAATTTCACTTTATTCTTTATATATGTCATGTAGAATCACAGAACTTTTGTAACTTAAATTATCAAAGCTATATGTTGAAAATCACAGATTTTCGAAAGGAGCTCAGTTAATGTAGTACAAATTATATCTGAATAGTATTCCTGTTTCCAACCTGACCAATAGCTAGAGCTTTGGGCTTGGAGTCAGGAAGACCTGAATTAAAATCCTGCCCATTGTTAGCTGTGTGACTTTGGGCTAATCACTTAACTCTTCAGTTTCCTCATCTTTACTTAGTATCACTTCTAAGGTAAGGGTTTGAAAAAAGAGAAATGTATGCCTCTCCAAACTGGAAATGGGGGGGGGGTAATAGAAAAATGACCAAAGCCTATATCTTAACTGTGAGGTCAAGTAATTTAACTCTTTTTCATTTTTCTTTTTCTCATGTCCCTCAGGTCCTCCCAGGGTACAAGTTTACTCTCGTTACCCACCAGATAGTGGCAAAGACAACTTCCTAAATTGCTATGTGTCCGGATTCCACCCACCCCAGATTACTATTGAGATGTTAAAAGATGGCAAGAAAATTGAGAAAGTAGAGCAGTCTGACCTGTCTTTCAGCAAGGATTGGACCTTCAATCTCCTGGCTTTTACACCATTTGATCCAAATTCTAACAGTGAATATGCCTGTAAAGTGACCCATATAACTCTCAAAGAGCCTAAAGTGGTCAAATGGGGTAAGTTCTAAGTTCTCTTCCTTAGCCAATTTTAGGTGGGTCTCACTGTCTCTGAATATATTCCCATCAGAAAACTTTGATAAACACAAAGAAACTGATCATTAAAACTCTGCACAGTGACATCACACATATGAGTGATCCTGCTTGAGCTGCTCTAATGACTTGTGCAGTGTCTTGGCATTATGAGTTTGTCAGCTAGAGAGGAGAGCAAAGAGTAGCATCGCTTCCAATTAGAAAGTTTTAAGACATGCAATATTGATCTCTTACGAGTTAAATTTTTAGCTTGTTAAAATTCTTGTTTTTTATTTTTTAAATTTTACTTTATTGTTTATTATTCTTTTTAATATTTCTTACAGCCTTTTATTTTGGCTGTAGGCCTGTGTTACTTTGAAGTACAACCTCTATACCAATTGTTTTTTTTTTTAATTTAATTTTAAAAAATCCTTACCTTTTCTGTTAGAATTAATACTATGTATTGCTTTTAAGGCAGAAGAGTGGTAAGGGCTAGACAGTGGGGTCACACAGCTAGGAAGTATCTGAGGTCAGATCTGAACCCAGAATCTCTAGGCCTGGCTTTCTATCCACTGAGCCACCTGGCTGTCCCTTCCTTATTCTCTTTTAGGGGGATAATTATGAAGGGGTGTTCCCATATTTTTAGTGCATCCTAGCATGTGGCATATAATATATACATATGTAACATATATATATATATAAAATATATAGGCTTTCTTGAATGAATAAATGAATAAAAAGGGGAGTGTTCAAGTTTGAAAATTCCACTGACAGCACAGACTGTCAGAGAGGTATATATATCTCCCAGATCTTTGATTTTCCTCTGTATAATATTAATTTTTCGGTATGATGTAGTGGAAATCTTACAAAAGGCCTGCCTCTACATTATTTTCCACATCCTCCACTCCCACCCCCAAGTGAATAGTTGTGATAGCCTCCTGACCGACCCACCTCCAAACTAGGCTAAAAGAGGTCTGCCACTACTGTCTATGATGTCTGTCTTTAATTTCTTGCAGTTAAAGCTTTAATGGTTTTTCTCTCTCATCTCTTTTACAGAACGAGACAACTAACCTGCATTATGGGTGAGCTGCTGACATTGGATATTTGAGTTTTTCTTTTTCTCTCATTTCGGTATCTTTTTTTTCCATGCAAGTTCACAGACTCTCTTGAAATCTATCCACAAACCCCAGGATAAGACCCCTTTATAAAGAAGATGGTGGTTGAGCTGCAACTTAAAAGACAGGGCTTCTCTGAAGTGAAAGGAAGTAATGCAAGTCAGACATTTGGGACAGTCAAGCCATGCAAAAGCACAGAGATGGAAAATACCATTTGCAAGTTAAACAGAATTATCATTAGGATCCCTAATTAAAGTCAAATGGTGCCTTGTCATCAAACACAATATCCAGATAGTCATTTTATGTGAGGCAGCTAGGTGGTGCAGTGTGTAGAATGCTAGGCCTGGAATCAGAAGACCTGGGTTCAAGTCCTGCCTTATTAGCCGAGTGACCCTGGACAAGTCATTTCACTTCATTCTGCCTCAGTTTCCTCATCTGTAAGATAGAGATAATAACTGCATCTACCTTTCAGGGTAGAAGACCAAGGGAGAAAATATTTATGAAATACTTTACAAATGCTAATTGCTAACTATCATTATTATTATTATTATTAAATGATGGCTTGAGAGTTGGATCTTTTACAAATGGTAACTAACTTGACGTAGAAGCTGAGGTTGGACAGCTCTAGAGTTAAGACAAAGAAGGCAGTCATGATCTATAGTCCATGAGACATGTCTGCTCAATTCTATTAACTTCCTGTTGATTCTAGCTAGAATATGAGAGATATCCCTCTATTTGGCTTATAAAACTCTTCACAACTTGGCCCCAGCTGCCTTGGACAGTACTTCTTATTGCATGCTCTGCAGGTCATCAAAACCAGTTTTCTCTCTGATCCTCCCTCCATTTCCCAGCTCTGCATTTGCACTGGATATACCCATATGCCTAGAAAGCCATCCCTCTTTACTTTAGAGCCTCATTTGAGCCCTTTCTTCAAGATAGAACTCAATCACTATCTTCTCTAACAGGGGTTCTTGACCTGACCTAGTAGGGGGTACATTTCAGGGCAGTTTGTGAAGTTGGGTGGGGAAAAGGATACATCTTTATTTCAGTTTCCTTTGAAATGCTATATATTTATTTTGTGCATTTAAAACAGTGGTTCCCAAACTTTTTTGGCCTACTGCCCCCTTTCCAGAAAAAATATTACTTAGCCCCCTGGAAATTAATTTTTAAAAAATTTTAATAGCAATTAATAGGAAAGATAAATGCACCTGTGGCCATCATCACCTCCCTGGATCGCTGCAGCACCCACAAGGGGGCGGTGGCACCCACTTTGAGAATCACTGATTTAAAACAATGGTCTGAGAAAGGGTCTGTAGACTTCATTCAACTGCCCAAGGAGTCCACAACATAGAAAAGGTTAAGAACTCTTCTACATGCATGAAGACTTTCCTGATCCTCCATCTGTTAGTACTGTCTTTTCCAAATTACCATTTATTTATGATATATATATATATATATATATATACATATATATATGTGACATTGTCAGTAGAGGCCCTTTTTCAATTTGAAAAACATTACAAAATTTTCAAGGATAGTTGTCTTTCTGTTGGTCTTCTAGAACTTTTTGGTTCATTTCTCTAAAGCAAGAAACTTTGTATAACCTTGAGTATAGAGAGGTCTGACCAATTCTCTGAATTACACTCAGTTGGATCCTAGCTATATAACTCCTGATTATAAATCATTGACTCTGTCTTCTAATGAAGTATTATAAGAATAAATCATAATGGATAAAGAAAAAAGGAGATACTATTATGTAAATTGATGTATATGTAGCACAATTATAAAGTGAATACAAGTAGACATATTTGTATGTATATATTTGCATATAGGTATACTTATTTCACCCATTAGAGTATAAGCTCCTTGCAAGTAGGCAGTCATGCTTTGTAGTTGTACCTTTAGTATCTAGCAAAGTGCCCACCCAGCATGTAGTAGGTGCTTAATAAGTGTTTGATGGAAGAATTGATTTTTCTTACTTTTTTCTTACTTAGGCTTCAAGAAATCTTCCTGAAATGGATGAAAATCTTCCAATATTTTCCTGTAATTATACTGAGTTTCAGCTTCCATATAGGCACCACAAAAATGTTAATACTTTAGTCATTTCTTTAAAGTTTCACTTTGATGCTTTGCTTTCTAAGCATGTATTAATGTATCTGGACATTTTGACTTTGTATGGGATGCATAGCTTTGAGGGAGTAAAGGCCTCAATTCAATTTGTTCCCTTTGTTGTTCCTGAATTCAGTTACTTCATGCAGAACGAAAAATTGGTGTGCTGCATTCTATAAACAATTGAATCTGCTGATAAACTAACTGATGCTCAGAATCTCAACTTCTGCACTGCTTCTATTATACTGGGCACTTTGTGGGATAATTTAAACCCAACATTATCAGTATCATTGGGGGTTTTTTAACCAATAACTGTTAGAGCACCACCTTCATTCCTAGTGTATCTGCCATATCCCAGATCAATCAATAACCCTAATAGACATTTAGTAAGGACAGAATATCTGAATGTGCCAGAAAACTCAGGATGTGAATATCTCTCTGGGGGTCTCAAGCCTTGATTTTGTCAAAAAACCAGTAACTGAAAGCATACTGGCAGGAGTTTTTGAATGAATTGTTAATAACACATCTAAAAATGAAATCCAAAAAATGTGTTTACCTAAATTTGTTGTTGATGAGCATATTCTGCTGAATAAAACAATGGTGAACCTGGGAATGTAAATTTCTTTACTATGGGATAATGATATAGTAACATAGTTTGAGATAAGAGAGGTCTTGGTGACCACAAAGGATGCATTTCTCTGCTACCAATTCTAAATGCAAACCTGACATTCATGGTCAAGGGAAACCACTGATGTCTCCAAGTGTTCCTCACTGGAGGAATCTTTCTCCTGAGCTGCAGGCTTAGACCTCTTTTTCTTGGAAGCTTTCACATCAATGAATCTCTCAATGCAATTATAGATATAAGACATTTACTGGTCAGAAGCTGGGTATTTCCTAGAAAGTGTATGCAATGACAGCTCTGTTCTTTGGACTCGTCCAAAATGAATAAGCCATATCAATGTGGGGAGAAAATACACAGGAACAGGACAATATCTTTAGGAAATGATTCAAAGTTTTTGGCCTTGAACATAAGAGTTTTTTTTTTTAAACTATCAAATCATTCAATCAGTATCTTAACATTGTATAGTGCAACACTGGCAAAGGTTTTCAAGTTCGCATGCCCAAATTGCAATTTCAAGCTGCCTGTGAGCCCCCTGCATTACCCCAGAGAGTGAAGAGAGGAAGTCCTCACTTTGAGTGGGGAGACAGGGGGCAGAGCATGCAAAAAATGTCTGTGGGCTCTGGGAAGAGGGGTAATGGAGCAGCACCACCCATGCCATGGGCTGGGATGAGTGCCAATACCTTGCTAATGCTGGTATAGTGCCTTCACGTTTATAAAGTGTTTTACAGAGATTATCTCATTTGATTTTCACATTAATCCTGTGGGATAGGAGTTGGAGGTATTATGAACCAGAGCTGTGGTGAGGCTGCCCTGGGCTTATAATTGAATCTGAACAAATCACTTCACCTATAACTGCCTTGGGCAAATTTAAGATTATGTTTTTAAAACAGTTGCTGGGTTGCATTGCTTGGGAGAGTTTCCTCTCTGGAATTTCATCCACTGATGAAATCAGATTTCAGAAAAAAAAAACATGTATATGGGCTTTATTTACACTCTCTCAAAAGCTCACAAAGAATGGTTACCATGGAAAGCAACAGGTAAGAAGTCTACAGAAAGATGTAAGAAGGTCTTCCTCAAGCAATAAACAAACCCCAAGACAATACTGTTTAAAGGTTATTACATTAGGAAATACTCTTGGATGAAAAACATAAAGCCTACTTTCAAGCAGCTTACACTTTATGGGGGAAACAGAACAAATGTATTTTTACAAAACTGAGATTCAAGACCAGCAAAATGTGCTATAAGTGGAGAGAGGGCTAGTCTTGAAGTTAGAAGACTTGGTCAAGACCTGACTAACACACAGTGGGATGTGACTGGATATTTCACTTACCCTATTAGTACTCCAGGAAACTCTCCAAGACTGTTAAAAGTTTCAGAATAACTGCTGATCTGCATCGGAAGAGGGAGTTTCAAGGGAATTCCCTAACTTAACAAAACACAAGTCCAGACATCCCTTTTCTCCTCTGCCAAAAAAACAGTAATATGTAGACACTAACTTTTACCAATACTTCAAAGGATAAGCTTTGATAAGTATGTTTCTATAGGCAGCACACATACTTGGTTGGCTAGTTTATTTAAGTAAACTATAAAATCAAAAGTTTCCTTGCTAGGCATTGTAATCCAATAGGAAATCTCTTAGTAGCAGAGCCTGGATCCCTAATCCGCTGATTAAAACCATAATGTTAGGTAAATTTTGACTTTTTCAATCTTGTTTCCGTAAGTCCCATTTCTGCTTCTGGTATCTTCTCTGGACTAAAGAACCTGCAGAGTGAAGAAGAAAAATAGAATGCTATGTTGAAATATAACAACTATTGACACTTAGCTGATCTCTCTTCTGCTTTTATGTTATGGTTTTGGTGAAAAGAGGGGTCAACTAGGGAATCTACCTGGGGCAGCGGATAGTGTGGTGGGCCTGTAGCCCAGAAAGCAAAGGCTCATTTTCCTGCATTCAAATCTGGCCTCAGATACTAACTAGCTGTGTGACCCTGGGTAAGTCACTTAGCCCTTTTTGGCTCAGTTTCCTCATCTGTAAAATGAGCTGGAGAAGGAAATGGCAAACTACTCCCATGTCTGCCAAGAAAATCTCAAATGGAGTCATGAAGAATCAATCAGACATGACTGAAACAACTCAACAACAGCAAAATTCAGCTGGGCCTCAACCAGTTTCTTCTACCATGGAGCAGTAAGGGTTCAGGGATATGAGATCTGTTAATAATAACATCATGTCCCACCTTAGGTGAAAATGGATATTAAGGAGAAAAACATATTTCAACTAGTACCTCCTCCTTCTCTAGAGCAAGCTATTGTCACATCAACTGACCAACTGCCATGGAACCTGCTAGATTCTCAACCCCCTCCCCTTCCTTGTTCCTCTTTGACCCTACAGCTACCAAATCTTCCTAGTTCTCATTCATAGAATCCATTTCCTAGTGAACCATCAAGTCTCCAGCCTCCTACTTTGCACCCCTATCTAGGTTAAAGACAGAAGTTCATGATTCCTCCAGTGGAGGGCAACTCAGGGAAAAACCTTCATGGAGGTGAGGGCCCCTCTGGGATGGGTGATTACATGTTCCTAATTCAGTTATCTTTCTGAATATGGTGGGTAAGGATCTTGATTGGGGATATTATAATGAATTTGGGAAGATTTAATTTGTAACATTTTGAAATGCTGAGCTGGACGTTTAGGAGGGTTTGAAGAGAAAGTATACAGAAGTCCAACTTTGATACTTCATGCTAGTATAAAGATGATTCTGGCTTTTCAAAGGTTACATCAGTTGGATGTAAACTTTCCTAGGTCTTGGCAAATGGGTCTCCTCCAAAAACCAACTAAGTGTGAAAAGATTGTCACCAGAAAGTTGGCCTCCAGGGAACACATTTATGAGGCAAAAAATTCAATTGGGAAGGGATGCAATCTGTATAAGTAGAGAAAAGAAATACCTACTATGAAACCTATAAGGTTCTTTCTATTTAATATCAAAGTAAGAAGAGCAGAAAAACTAGTTTGAACCCAATTTAGCACTTATTCATTGTTTCCTAGCATATGGCCCTATGCAAATGCTATTGGGTAATTCAGAGGAAATAAAAGACTTGATTATTTGGTTAAGAAATATGCAATCTAGCCAGGGAGTATAAATTCATCTGAAAATAATTCCAAATTATACAAGTTTCCATATTGTGGTGGGAACTATAGATAAGTATTATAACAATTCAAAATACATACACTTCAAGGTGTGGTTGATTTGACTTTTCTCAGAAGTTGACTTTGAGTCAGACCTTCAAGAAAGTATAAAATCTGAAATGGCAAAAAAAGAGAGGGGACAAACTGTTAGGCAGGGGGAATAATACAAGAGGGAGAGAAATGAGGAAAGTAAAAGTGGTATAGGAGTAAATGTGAGGCAAGGGGAATATCATGGGTGGGGGGAAATAGAGATAAGAATAAGAAAGGTAAAAGTAGTTTTGGTCACATGCATACATAGATGATGCTTCTTTGCTAGAGACATTTATTCATTCAATTCAAGAAGTATTTGTTAAAAGTCCACTATGTGAAAGGCACTGGGGATCAAAGTGAAAAACAGTCCCTCTCCATAAGTTTATGTTCCCTCTTTTAATAGATTACAGGATCCACAGAGAGGAAGCTGGTATTCGTAGATGGGAAATAGCAGACATTAGTCTCTAGCTCTTCTTAGGCCAGGATTGGTTAGATAATTAACTTGTTTCCTTCCTAGAAATGTAAAATTTGTTAACACTTTTAAGCTATAAGGGAAAAAAAAGCCCCAAACAAATCTTTTTTTTTGGGGGGAAGGGAGAAGGAGAATGTATGCTAATTTGTGTCTTGTCTTGCTATATCTCTAACCATTTCAAAAATCAACTTGTAATTTTATTTATTAATTCAGTGGTTTTTCTTATATTCAGTTTTATTATTCTCATCTTTAATTTTTAGGATTTTCAATTTGGTATGAGTTGGGAATTTTTAATTTGTTCTTTTTCTAGTTTTTTTTTTAATTGCACTCCCAATTAATTGATCTGTTCTTTCTCTATTAATATAAGTATTTGGAGACATAAATTTTCCTCTAATTACTGTTTTTGCTTTATCTGATAGGTTTTGATATGTTGTCTCATTATCATTCCCTTTAATAAAATAGTTTCTATGATTTGTTCTTTAACCCATTCATTCTTTAAGATTTAGTTTCCAATTAATTTTTACTCTGTGGTTCTATGGTTCTTTGTTAAATATAATTTTATTGCATTATGTTCTGAAAAGGATATATTTAATATTGCTTCTTTTATTCATTTAATTATAAAATTTTTGTATCCTAATATATGGTCAATTTTTATAAAGGTGCCAAGTACCATTGAGAAAAAGGTATACTACTTTCTATTCCTATTCAGTTCTTTCCAGATATCATTTTTAGCTTCTCTAAGATTCTATTTATTTCCTTTACTTCTTTCTTAATTATTTTTTGATTAGATCAATCTAGTTCTGAGAGGGGAAGGTTGAATCTTGCTCCCCCACTATTATGTTTTGCTATCTATTTCTACTTGTAATTCACATTGCTTTTCCTTTAAAAATTTGGATATCATAACACTTGGTGCATGTAGGTTTGGTATTGATAATGCTTCATTATCTATGGTACCTTTTAACATTATAAAATTTTTCTGTTTATCCCTATTAAATCTATTTTAGCTTTGATTTTGTCTGAGATCATGATTATTATACCTGCTTTTTTTGTATCAGCTGAAGCATAGTATAGTCTACTCTACTCCTTTATTTTTATTCTAAGTATGTCTCTCATTTTAAAGTGTGTTTCTTGTCAACAATTGTTGGGTTTTGTTTTTTGATCCATTCTGCTATCCATTTCCATTTTATAGGTGAATTCATCCCACCCCATTAAAGTTATAATTACTAGTTGTATATTTCCCTCCATTCTATTTTTCTGTTTATCTTTTTCTTGCTCACTTTTTACCCTATGCCTCCTTCAGAAGTATAACTTTCTTCTGACTACCATTTCCCTAATCAATCTTCTAAGAGTGCCTCTTTTGTCCTTTTCCCTTGCTTTCCTGTTTCTTAGTATGAACTCCCTTTTTAAAAAACATTTATTAATATTTATTTTCTAGAAAAGTTAACATGGTTACCTAATTCATGCTCTTACTTTCCCCTTCACCCCACTCCCCCAAGCTTCCTCTGAATGTGGGTAACGTTCTTTTCTATAAATCCCTCAGAATTGTCCTGGGTCATTGCATTGCTGCTAGTACAGAAGTCCATTACATTCTATTTTACCACAGTGTATCAGTTTCTGTGAACAATGTTCTTCTGGCTCTGCTCCTTTCGCTCTGCATCAATTCCTGGAGGTCTTTCCAGTTCACATGGAATTCCTCCAGTTTATTATTCCTTTGAGCACAATAGTATTCCATCACCAGCATATACCACAATTTGTTCAGTCATTCCCCAATTGAAGGGCATACCCTCATTTTCCAGTTTTTAGCCACCACAAAATGCATTGCTATAAATATTTTCATACAAGTCTGTTTATCTATGATCTCTTTGGGGTACAACCCCAACAATGGTATGGCTGGATCAAAGGGCAGGCATTTTTTAATAGCCCTTTCAGCATAGTTCCAAATTGCTAGCCAGAATGGTTGGATAAGTCCACAACTCCACCAGCAATGCATTAATGTCCCAGTTTTGCCACATCCCCTCCAGCATTCATACTCTTCCCCTTCTTTCATTTTAGCCAATCTGCTAGGTGTGAGGTGATACCTCAGAGTTGTTTTGATTTGCATTTCTCTAATTATTAGAGATTTAGAACACTTTCTCATGTGCTTATTGATACTTTTGATTTCTTTATCTGAAAATTGCCTATT
>NC_058131.1:523835970-523965631 GCF_016433145.1 Gracilinanus agilis | reverse complement strand
TCATGTGCTTATTGATACTTTTGATTTCTTTATCTGAAAATTGCCTATTCATGTCTCTTGCCCATTTATCAATTGGGGAATGGCTTGATTTTTTATACAATTGGTTTCACTCCATGTATATTTGAGTAATCAGACCCCTGTCAGAGTTTTTTGTTATAAAGATTTTTTTCCCAATTTGTTGTTTCCCTTCTGATTTTGGCTACATTGTTTTTGTTTGTACAAAAGCTTTTTAGTTTGATATAATCAAAATCATTTATTTTACATTTTGTAATTTTCTGTAACTCTTGTTTGGTTTTAAAATCTTTCCTTTCCCAGAGATCTGACAAGTAAACTATTCTTTGTTCACTTATTTATAATTTCCCTCTTTATATTCAAGTCATTCACCAATTCTGAATTTATCTTGGTGTAGGGTGTGATATGTTGATCTAAACCTAATCTCTCCCATATTGTTTTCCAAATTTCCCAACAGTTTTTGTCAAATAGTGGATTTTTGTCCCAAAAGTTGGGCTCTTTGGGTTTACTGTCTTGCTGATGTCACTTACCCCAAGTTTATTCCATTTATCCTCCCTTCTGTCTCTTAGCCAGTACCATATTGTTTTGATGACTACTGCTTTATAGTACAGTTTAATATCTGGTACTATGAACTCCCTTTTAAGAATCTATTATCTTATCTCTTTGCCCTCTTTTCTCTTAATCTACATACCCTTCTTAGAGTTTTCTCTTATCCTATACCCTCACTCTCTCATTTGTCTTTAAGTTAAGACTTTTATCCTTCTAGATGTATGTGTTGTTCCCTCTTTAACCCAAATCCGATGAGAATAGGATTCTAGCACTACCAATTCTCCACTCCCTCTTTCCCTTCATTATAATGATTCTTCTTTTTACAACTTCCTTGTATGATATAATTGTTCCATTTTATCTTTTCCTACTCTTTCATTTGTTTGGCTCATTGCCTTTTATTCAATTCAACCGCAAGTCTTTTATCTACATATGCTCTTTCAAAATATTAAACTAGTGATATCATTCTTAAGGGTTATGATGTTTTCCCATAAGAGAAGTAAACAGTTTGACCATATTGAATTTCATATACTTGGTCTAATATTTATCATCTTATGTTTCTTTTGATTCTTTTAGATAAAAATTTCTACTCAGTTCTGGTCTTTTCCTTAAGAATAGCTAAATTTCCTTTAGTTCATTGAATATCTATTTTTCCTTCTTGCATAATTATACTCAGTTTTGCTGGATAGGTTATTCTTGGTTGTAAATGCAGCAATTTTGCTCTTTGAAATATTGTGTTTCATGCCCTTCATCCTTTCAATATTGAGGCTGCCAAGTTTTGTGTTATTCTGACTGTAGCTCCACAGTATTTAAATTGACTTTTTTTCTGGTTGTTTGTAGTATTTCCCCCTAAACCTGAAAGTTACAGAACTTGGCTATAATGCTCCCCTGAGTTTTCATTTTCCTTAATAATTTCTTGAAGTATAGTTTCTAAACTTTTTTTTAAACTTTCTGATAGTCCAACAATTCTTTTTTTTTTTTTTAACATTATCTATGTTTTATTGGATTTTTATTTTGTTTAAACATTTCTCAATTACATTTTTTTTACTTTGGGAAATTCTTTATTGTAATACATACACACAAATAGAAGAAATAAAACAAAAGTTACTGTCAGATAGATAACATTGGAGTTATGTTCCAATCTCTAAAGTATAGTCATCAGCTGTCATGCTTTATTTTAACATTTATTGCTGGGCACAAAGTAGGTGCTTTTTTTTTATTAGACATTTATTAATATTTGTTTTTAACCTGTAAACATACTTTATGCCCCTTCTTTCCCTTTCACCCCCCCCCCCCCCTCTCCCCCCACCCATGGCCAATGCACATTTCCGCTCATTGTAACATGTGTCCTTGTTCAGGGTCTATTTCCCATTCAAGTCCGACTCAGCCCATGCATTCAAGCAATTGTTTATCTTATATGTTTCCTCTCCTGCAGTCCTTCCTCTGAATGTGGGTAGTATCTTTACCATAAATCCCTCAGAGAGTCCAACAATTCTTAAATTGTCTCTCTTCAATCCATTTTCCAGGTCAGTTGTTTTTGTAACAAGATGTTTCATATTTTTATTCTTTTTTTCTTCAACTTCTCTCACTTGGTTTCTTAAAGTGTTTTTAAAGTTCTTCTAAAAACTCCTTTTGGGCTTGTGACCATTTTATATTTTTCTTTGACATTTTAGAAGTAGAAATTTTAACTTCACTGTCTTCTGAATTTGAACTCTGGTCTTCTCTTTTCTCATAGTAGCTAGCTCTGCTTGGGTCCATACAAATATTTCCAGGATTTTCTGAAAATGCCTCTTTCATAATTTCTTATGATACAATACTATTTCATTACATTCCCATGTTATATTTTATCAATTCTCCAAATTTTTCTCAAAAATTCACTTTACTTTCCTTTTAATCCTTACTTCTCATATATCCTCTGAAGTTGAATTAGTTTTATGACCATTCCTTTCCCAGTATTATACTCCCTCTCAACAACTCCTTATGTCTGCTTGTTTCTCTTTTGAGTTGTGATTTTTATACCAAAATCTGTGTTTAATCCTCTTTTGCTCATTTCAGATAAAAGTAACAGTCATATGATGCCCACTCTCTCCACCTTTTCCTACATATTTGTATAATCTTTTTTCATAATCCCTAATATGAGAAATAACACTTTTAACATAAGTGTTTTCCTTGAATCTTCCCTAAATTTTCTTTTCAAAACACACAGAATAAAACCAATTCCCCCCTCACTCTTCTCCAATAAGGTTCTCTGTTTTTTCTTTAAATCCCTTAAGATTCTTTGAAGATATTAAGATTCTGAAAAGATCCCTTGTTTCTTCTCATTCTATTTAGAATGTTAATCCTGTAGAGTTCTTCCTAGTTACTTAAAAAAACCTACCATTTTAGGTTTATCTGGACTCTTGTTTGCTATTTAGTTCTGTCTTTTTAGTAGGAACATTTGGAAGTCCTTTATTTCATTAAAAATTAATTTTCCCTTGTAAAATTATATTCATTTTTGCAGAGGTAATTGTTGTTAATTTTAAGCTTATCTCTTTTGCCCTCTGGAAAATTGTGTTCAATACCTCCTCTCCTCTATGGTGGGGCTGTCAAGTCTTGTATATGATCCTAATTTTGTTCCTTGGTACGTGAACCCTTTGTTTCTGATTGTATTATTGGAAGCATTCTATTTAGGCTATGACATTCCTAGGGGCAGTCCATACAGAAACTTAAAGGGAAACACTGGCAAGTGATGGCAATTAGTCATAAGTACATTAGCTCTTCCAAATTAAAAATGAATCCCAATAATCTCAAGAAGTTTGACTTTGATGATTCTCTGATGCCTGAATTATGGAAAGGTCAATTAAGGCAGAAGGTCAGTAGGAGGACAGGAATATTTTTATTGCAAGAATGGGATGTAGGATATAGGAAAAAACTCATAGAATTCAGCTTATAGACTTTCAGCTGTTTTGGAAATGACCCAGAAAGATTCTTGTACTTGTGATGGAAGACCTCAGAAATCAAATGAGCAAACTGTTGGTCAATGGTATCATCACAGAATTCATTGATGGTGGGATGGTGGTACCAAAAAAGAAACACAAATGTATATAGACAACCAGACTTCAACAAAGGGAATTAACTTGGGCTGGTATACCATAACAAGAGTTAAGAATGCCCTGGATTGTGTCTGTTAGTCAGCCTATGACTTTTAGGGTTCGATTTATGTAGCAAATAATAACTGATTCTTATGGCAGAAGAGACAGCTTTAATCTGCACAAATGTATTTTACCAGCTTGAGTACATGTTCCAAGGCATTTCAAGGGCACCTGCCCTTGAATGATGTAGAAGCATTAATATTCCCAATTAATGCCTTGTACCAGTTATCACATTTTCAAACACCTCTGCAGTTCGGGATTATCTACCTTTTCAACTCTGTACTTACAGATTCCCAATTTTAGATGAATGGATAAAAAAAGGTACAGGGACAAAGCTAAGCCCAATGAAACAAGGTCTTTTACTGTTCTATCTGTACTGTTGAATTGCTGGTCTTTCATTCAGGTGCAACCAAAAAAGCTTAAAAATTTTGGATTTCACTATTAAATTTCTATTTATTTTCCTCTATGGACCCAACCTGAACAAATCTAATATTAAAAAAAATTGTTTAAATAGAAACATTAAATATCAATTCAAATAATTATACTTGTTTACTGACTATATTTTAATTAAAATTCAAAGTGTTATAAGGCTCCATTAGAACCGCCTTTCTTTCATTCACTTTTCTTCACATGCATGTAATCCCTTTTCATATAATACTGTCAAATATAAAGACAGCTATCATATCTCCTCCTAGTCTTCTCTTTTCCTACCAAAATAAATAGTATGGTTTTGTACTTTTTTGCCTTGATTCTTCTATCTTCTCCCTATCCTGGCCACTTTTTTCTAGATATAATTCAGCTTACCAGTGTTCTTCCTAAAAACATCACCTGGAGGGACAGCTAGATAGTTCAGCCGATAGAGAGCCAGGCATGAAGATGGGATGTCCTGGGTTCAGATTTGACCTCAGACATACCCTAGCTGTGTGACCCTGTGTCACTTAAGCCCAATTGCCTAGCCCTCGTCATTCTTCCGCCTTGAACCTATGCTTAGTATCAAATCTAAGATAGAAGGTAAGGGGTTCAAAAAGAAAAAAACAACACAACCTGGAACTGAACACGGTACTCCAGATTTAGTATGATCACCTGGAACAGAGGCAAAATCCTTTGAAGCTGCTCTTGTTCCCAAATAACTAAAAGATAAAATCAAACCACTCTTTTAATTGCCCTTAGCATTTATTGCCAACCTCTGCTTCTAACATTCTTAGAGAACCTTATTGTGTTACTTTGGTATTCATCCTATTACCTGTCAATGCTTCTATTGTCTATGTCTCCCCCCCACCCTACCTCCCCCCTTATCTTCTGTCTTAGAATCAATATTGTGTAAGGGCTGGACAATAGGGATTAAATAACTTGCCCAAGATCACATAACTAGGAAGTGTGTGAGGTCAGATTTGAGCCCAGGACCTCCCATCTTTAGGCTTGGCTCTCAATCCACAGAATTAATATATGTCTTTTAATAAAAATTCTTAGTTGATCTTGTCCATCCATATTAGTCTCTTTAAGCAATTCTCCTTTTTCATCTTCATTAGATGACCTTTGGGTCTTTAGAATTTCATTCTTGAGAACATTCTATCTCTTAAAAAATTTTGTTATTGCTTTTCATTTTTTTAAACATTATAATCATATTTCAATATACCTTTCCTCTTAGTTCCCCTCCCTTGTAAAAAAAAGAAAAGAAAAAAAGATAAATAGAAAGTTGATTTACTGAGACTATTTCTGACAAAGGCAACAATCTTCACCTATAGTACTTGCTTCTTGCTACCAAGAAGAGGGAGGTGTTTTATCAGCTCTGCCTCTAAACCAGTGGTTCCCAAACTTTTTTGGCTTACTGCCCCCCTTTCCGGAAAAAATATTACTTAACCCCCTGGAAATTAATTTCTTAAAAATTTTAATAGCAATTAATAGGAAAGATAAATGTACCTGTGGCCATCACTGCCTCCCTGGATTGCTGCAGTACCCACCAGGGGGTGGTAGAGCCCACTTTGGGAATCGGTGCTCTAGACCAATATTAGTCATTACGTTGAATTTGAGTTCAGTTGCTTTATAATATTTTCATTTACATAATCATAAACCTTGTGTGCTATGCAAGCTCTTCTCTGCTATCTTACCTTTTTAAAAATCAGTTCATACATGTTTTCCCACGCTTCTTTGAATTTCTCTTATTCCTAATGTCTTAAGGCAAAATGATATTACATCACATTCAAATGAGGGGCAGTGTTGTATAATGGGTAGATAGCTGTCCTTGAAGCTCTGAGGAAGACTTCTATTCAAGTCTCACTTCAGTTATTTACTGGTTATGTGACCCTAGGCAAATCACTTAACTTCTTGGTGCTCTCTGTAACTCCCTATGACTTACGCTGGTAAAGAGAATTTCTATTTTGAGTTCCCTATATGACTGAAAACACAGGTCTCATCCACATCCCTGTATTACAATTTATTCAGTCATTCATTAATCAATATATATATTCTTTGCTTCTAGTTTTCTGCTGTCACAGAAAGTACTGCTATTAATATTGTGGTATGTATAAGATCTTTCTTTCAGTTTTTGACCTCCTTGGAGCACATGGCTCAGTAAGGAAATAACTTAAGGTTAATATCTTTTCTTGAATAATTTCAAATTGTTTAAAAGAATAATTTGAACAATTCACTTTTATCAACAATGCATTGATGTGTTTGTCTTCCTATAACCCATTTAATACAGTTTTTGTCTTTGATAATTTCTTCCAATTTGAAGAGCATGAGGTGAAGATTAAGAGCAATTTTGATTTGCATTTCTCTTGTTATTAGTAATTTATAGCATATGATTGTTTATAGTCACTTCTTTTAAAAATCATTCCTATCTTTTCACCACTTATTTAGGAGGAAATGAATGGTTCTTAGACTTCTGCTTTTGTACCTATTCTCTGTAAATCTCAGATAACAGAATTCCATCCCTCTTGAGTCAATTACCACAGCTGAACTTTAGATTATGAGATCCTAACTATTCTTCCTCTGAAGTTTTTGAAAGCTATTCTCCTCAAATCTTGGGTCTTGAACACGACACTCAATTTCCTGTCTCAGTGCCTTTGTACTTGCTGTCCCCCATGGCTGGAATATTTTATTCCCCTCTGCTGCTTGACTTCTGCAAAGATTCAGTTCAAATCTCACTTACTCTAGTAGTCATTTTCTAGTCCTCCCAACTGTTAATGCCTTCTACTTTCAGAATCTCTTCTGGACTACCTTCTTCATTGTGAATTATCAGTCCACTTATGGAATGATTAATTGATTTACTGTGACTGAAATAAGGGAAAAATTCTCCTCCAGGGAGGGGGCATGACGTTCAGAGGCCCACTCTTGCTTTCTACCAATTAATTCATTCCACCATTGTTTTTTTCACAGATAGATATGGCCATAAGCAATATATAGTCTCAGTCTTACTGCCAGTTTATGACTAAATGAATGAAACTAATAGGGGATCCCTTGGGGTAAAGGGAGGTATGCATATTTAGCTTTTTGGATATGTAACAGGAAAGATCATGAGAGTAGCAAGCGGGAAGTTATGCTTCAATCGCATTTTAATAAGGTACAGTGGTGAATGTCATGGGAGTACAGAGACAGATAGAATAGTATAATAGGAATGGGGTGGTGGAGGGAGGCAGGTAGAGGTGGGGAAGAGAATGGGAAGGCAGAGGGTCATAAAGAGTCACCTGATTTCAGATCAGAGTTAAGAGGTCAGGCAGCATTTTAGCAGGTGGAGGGATGCTGGGGATGAGGACAGGTGGGGGATGAAGGGCAGGAGTTTACTGCTTTATTTTTATAGGGTTTTGGCAGAGGGGTAGGACAACAGACTAACACATATCTGTGTCACCTTAGGCTTAGTTCATTAACATATCCAAATATTCTCAGTGTTAGTTCACCTTAAGGTTAGTTCACTAGCATAAATTTTGTTGGTGTTTTGCTGGTTTTACTGTGCATATCTGGAGTTTATCTGAAGCTCACAGACCAAGGTCAGTTAGCAGGACTGAGGCTTTGTTACATTAAGGCTTAGCAGGCTTCCTTTCTAATTTAACAGATAGCCTTAGTTAATTTATGTCACAGTTGCCAGTAACTCCTTTGTTTATGAGACAGTTTTCAAGGAACTGTTATGCTTCCTTAATTTTTAGGACAGTTTGTCAGTAACTTCTACTGTTACCTTATACAGATATTCATAAACTTAGTATACTAACTGGGAGAGGGGATTAGCCAGGGGGACCAGAACAAGGTATAATTTGAACACACACTGGCTCTCCCCTACTTTGGGAATATTCTTCTTTCTCATTTCCACATCTTAAAATTTCTGTGGCTTCTTTTACAGAAGATTTTCCCTCTCCCTTCAACTGCTGGAGCTTTCCTTCCTACAGTTACTTTACATCAATTCTGAATGTATTCTGTATGTAACTACTTATACATATGTCGTTCACCCCCAACCCCCATATTAGAATCCTTGAGGAAAGGAGCTATTTTTGCCTTTCTATATATTCCCAGCACTTATTACTATAGCCCTTATTATAGTGCCTAGTATATGCCAGAGTATGTTTTTTCTTCCTTATATATCACTTCTAAGGTCTTTTGGAATGCTAATATTCTTAGAATTCTCTGAAAAGTTAACAAAGAAAATCTATTATTGAAGAAGGTACCCCATTCTTTCCTATCTTGAAAATGTCATTGCATCTTATCTTAGGTCTAGGTCTATATCAGGTTAGTCCAGTGATTCAGGATCAGGACTGGAACACAATGAAACAACCATATGCCATAAAATTGTACAGAAATGACTTCAATTATAATAGATTTAAAAAGATGCTTCTTATCATTATTAAGAAAAAAAGAAAGATCCTTTTCACCTTTACCTCAGTATTCACTATGGCAACAACACTGGATCATAAAGTCATTCTTAGATGACAGTGAAAATGGTATTTATTAAGTCTCTGGCACAGTAGCACTCCAAATGCTCCAGGTGAATTAATATATAAAACAAATTATCTTTTTCTCATTGAGATGAATGTTTTTTCAGCTAATTGGAAAGAAAAACAAAGAGGCAAAGCTCCAAGCCAATAATTGAGAGACTGGTGTCTCTCAGCAAAGCTGGGTCACTAGGTTTCCTCCCACCTGAAACAACTGAATGCGAGTTTTTCTCTTGCTTGTATACCCTAAACTTAAACCATAAAATGCCTCTCAATATTGCTTCAAAATATATTTTCTTTCCAGAGATCAGATATCTTTTCTATCAGGTCCAGATATCTATTCTATCTATGGATGGTGCTCTAATTTCTTAAGGAGATACCTCATCTTGATTGGTCAGGCAAGATCTGAGGTCACTACTATTCCTCCCAATGTGCCCTATATAGTAAAGACCCATGATCAACAGGTCAACACATTTCCAAGACCCCCCCTTCATCCTCCCCACTCATCTACAGCCTTATATGGCTGATAGGCTTTCTGCTTACTTGATGAATCACATCCCATTCAATAGGACCAACTGCAAAATGCTAACTGATAGAGGAAGCAGTTAGATTTGCTGCATTAATTTAAACCTTTCCCTTAAAAATATAATTACTGGATTTCTATTACTCTTACTTTAATTCTGTTAATCACTAATCAATCATTGTCCCAGATTGATCACTTCCTTTGGCCATATACTGATTGATTCTATCAATTGGGATCTTATTTAAAGGAGTCAGGAATTCTCATTCTCTTCAATATGACCAACAAGATAGAGAACTAGGTATTTTCTCTGATCCCCATGACCTCTCAAACCTTTCTAAAATAGGAATTATAAGGGAGAGTTAAAGCAATTTTAACTGTTAACTGTTTCTACTTTCTAGGAAACCAAGTCATTGATGTAACAATTAAATGAACTAATAGTGGAATCATCTCCCTTTTCAACATACTTAACAAATGGTGATCCAACCATATCTAGTATTTATTTTATCATGGCAACTCACTTCATGTTTAGACAGATCTAATTGTTTGGGGATAACTGAAGGTCATGCTTGATAACAGTTCATATGGGGAAAGGTTTAGGTGTTTTAGTTTATTTCCTACTGATTGAGGCAATTATAATGTAACTGTCCCTTGAAAAGCCACCACAGTCTTCAGCTGTATTGATCACAGTACATGAATAAAAGTAGTTACAGTCTTACTTTAGTCTCCTAGTTGGAACACACTTTGTCCTATTCTAGGCACCAAGATTTAAGGATATTGATAAACTGAAATGCATGTAGAGGGGAGCACCTAGAGAGGTAAGAGGACTAAAAGCCCTGCTATATGAGAAATGGTTGAGATAACTATAGATGGTTAGCCTGTAGAAGAGAGGATTTAATGGTGGAAGAGGGAGGGTCAAGACAAATGTCCTTCACAAATCTTAAGGCCTGTGATGGGAAGGTGGAGATTAGATTCTCTTCTACATACCTCAAGAGGGTAGAATTAAGATTAATGGGTAGAATTTAGAGAAAGATAGATTTTATATCAATATAAAAATCCCCCAAATTTTCTGAGGCTTTCATTTGTCTCTTTCTCTTTTATCTAGACTCTGTATACTTGTAGGAATTCCTTCTTCTCAGGGAAATACTAAAGCAGTTAAGTATCCTTTCAGGTGATCTTCTTCACTTGAGCTTTAAATTGTTGGACTTGCCCCAAATAAATTTGTACCTTTAGTCATTACTTCTCCTCAATTTTCAATCTTTATATAATAATAGTTGTTATTGTAGCAATAGCTATCATTTACATTCTAAGGTTTACCAAGTGCTTTACAAATATTGTTTCATTTGATTTGATCTTCACAAGAACCCAGGGAATAGGTGATACTATACAGATGACCAAACAGACAGAAACTGAGACAGTTAAGTGATTCAATAATTCCTACTGCCTAAAAATATGTATAGATCTCAGGATCATAGATTTAGAGTTAGAAGGGGCCTTAAGAGACTTTTATTCTACTATCCTCTCAAGATATTATCCCGTATAATTTCTCCCTTTCATAGCCAGTACTAAAAAAGAAGCTACATTCATTGTTTCACTTTGTACTTGATTTTCAACCTCTTGCATTCTGGCTTCTTTCTCAGTGTTTGATTGGAATGATTCTCTGCAAGGTCACTAGTAATCTCTTTATAAGTCTTTTGGCCTCTTAAAAATTATTATTTTTCTTGACTTTTCTGTAGCATTTGACACTGTTGACTACTTTCTTTTGGATATTCTTTCTTCCCTAGGTTTCTGAGACACTGCCTTGTCACAGTTCTTTGATCTATCTGACTAATTATTCTCAATCTTCTTTGCATTATGATTATTTTAAGGTAATCTTAAGTGATAAGACTACCATCTATCAGGGCTCTCCTTCTCTTACTACATAGGTGACTGTTTTTTTCCCCTAAAAGGTAATAAAGCCATCCCAGGACTTGATTGGTTTAGGGGGCTAAGGTTCATGCTGCACCTCCCTTGATGTAGTTTCCTGACAGTTTCTGGCTATATTGATGGTGATTTTCTGGTCATCTAAGATCCTAAAAGGGTTTTGTTGGCATGGTCTGGAGAATCAGAAAAAGATATTGAGAACAAGTAGTCAGAGAGGTAGGAGGAAAAACTAGGAGAGAAAGGTGTCATGAAAACTCAGGGAAGAGAGAGTGATCAACAGAGTCAATTTGCAGAGAGGTCAGAAGGGATGAAAATTAAGAAAAAAACATTTCATTTTTCAAGTTAAGAAATTACTAGAGACCAGAGAGAAAAATTCAGCAGAATGATGAGATAAGAAGCCAGACTGTAGAGAATTTAGAATTGAGTGAGAGAGGAGGAAGTAGAGGCAAAGGAGTTTAACTGAGAAGATTAGAAATATAAGGTGCTAACTAGCTGGGATGGAAGAATCAAATAAGGCTGTTTTTTGTTTGTTTGTTTGTTTGAAAGACCTAGGTATGTTTGTAGGAAATAGGGAAGGAGCCAATAGATGGGAGGGATTGAATAGTAGAGAGTGATTGGGGATGATAGTGAGGACAATCTGTTGATGAAGATGGGATGGGATTAAGGATTTATGTTGAAAAGTTTGGCTTGGGTGGTAAAGAGAAAGACAGTGGAGGAAAATGTGTGAGTGGAAAATAGAAGATGGGGCAAGAGGAAGAGGGAAAATGTAGAGAAGGGAAGGAGCTCTTATTGAATGGCTCTTAATTTTTTCAATGTAGTATGAACATGAGGTAAAGTTCTCAGTTTGAGAAGGTGGTGGGAAGGGGGCCCTCTCAGAGGCTTAAGAAGGGATGAAGAATTCTTAAATAGCTATTGTGATGATACCTGGGAGAGTTTAAGATTAGTCTTGGTGAAGGTCCAGTTGAGACTATGAAACAAATCTGAATTGGATCCAGAGAATAGTTTCATGATTTTCTCTAGCTCTACTCAGCAGTGTGTAAACAGGAACAAAGGTTGTAGATGATGGGAGTAATCCAAGGTTGAGGACTGGCAGGGTAGGTACGATCAGTGACAGGACAGGAATTTTTTCTCAACACCCTCTCTCTTGGTAATTTCATTCCTTCCCATAGGTAAAATTATTATTTCTGTGCAGACCTAGATCTACATTTCTTTTCTTCATCTTTCTTCTGAGTTTCAATCCCCTATCTTCAGTTGCCTGCTAGACAACTCTATTTAAGTGTCTCATAGACATTTCAAATTCAACATGTCTGCAATGGAACTCATTATCTTTCCCCTTAAATTCACCTCCAATCCTAACTTCCCTGTTTGTGGTAGGATCCTTCATTCTTCTATTTACTCAGGTTTGCAACCTAGAAATGATTTTTTACTTCACTTTCACTCATCATCCTACCTCCTACCCCCTACATCCAATCAGTTGCCAAGTCTTGTTGATTCTACTACCACAATATCTTTCACATCTATCCTCACCACTCACATGACAACCACCCTAGTTTAAGCCTTTATCACTTCTTGCCTAGACCTGCAATATTCTCTTAACTGATCTCCTAGCACCTAGGCTTTCTTTCTTTAATCCAAACTCCACACAGCTACCAAATTAATATTATTATTAGTTTAAAATTCATTCTGTTTTTATTTATTTGTATATCACTTATATCTGAGTATATTCTTTTTTCTTCCTCTACCTCAGCAAACTCCTTTTTAAGAAAAGGCAACATGATAAAACCATAACACAATTTCATTTACCATAGTCAAAGATGGAAGCAACATTAGCTTCTTCCCAGAATCTTTTTCTTCCTTCAGAGACCTGAAGAGAACCTGATACACCTAAGTTCTTTAGGAAAGGTAGGCACCCAAAGAATAAGATTCTATTTTCTTTTTTTTAAACACTTACTTTCTGACTTAGAATCAATACTGTGTATTGGTTCCAAGGCAGAAGAGTGCTAAGGACTAGGCAAGGGGGGGTTAAAGTGACTTGCCCAAGGTCACACAGATAGGAAGTCTCTGAGGTCAGATTTAAACCCAGGACCTCCCATCTCTAGGCCTGGCTTTTCATCCACTGACCCACCAAGGTGTCCTCTCTTTTCTCTCTTAAACTCTTGTCAACTCCAACTCTGATGTAGACCTTGAGTATTAAGTACTAATCAGTCTCCACTAATGAGGAGATTCTTATGCAAATGACATTGAGGTTGGATTATACAACAAAGAAAAAACATTTACGCAAAGTCAACTGACATAGCAACTGTATAGATCATATTCTTTATCCATAGTTCTTGTCTCTCCACTAAGAGGAGTGAGTTATTTTGGTATTTCCAAAATTAAGATATAAACTGGTCTTTATGGGGACTAGATTAAGTGCCTGGAAAAAATAAATTACTTCATTGATATTACTTAAGGAACTCTTCTTGGAACTGTATAATTTTTGTAAAATCCCAAGATTTAAAATTTTTCTTGAGAAAAATTTCAGGAAAAGAATCTCGCTAACTCCCTGCCTCAAGAAAGTGAATTGTTTGGAGATGGTGTCATAAAGAAGCCTGCGGAAACCATACACTACATCAGAAGATCCAGAATGAACTTTGGAATGTAGTGAATTGAACTGAAGGGGGCTGAACACATTTATTTTGAATGTAAACTCTTATGCCAAAGGAGACTGCCCCCTAATTGGCTTTTTGTCAGTGCACCTACCAATCATTGGTTTTACTCTCTTCCTCTTTTATTTCCCTCTTATCTCCAACTATTTTAATTTCCCCTTAGAAAGTGCAGTATTGTATACACCTTTAGCTAGAAGATCTTTAGAGGTATAAGCTGGATATTTGAAATGATTCACTGGGGAGACTAGGCATGTAAATCTGGGAGATTTCAAGATGCTCATCTCCCAGTAGAATCACAGGAGGGATTGTAAAAGGGAATTTTAAAATTCCCTTTATCTATTTTAAGTTAACCAATCAGGAACCTGAAGCACCCCTACTTAACACTTAGTAAGTCACTAACAAAGAGAGTTCACACTTACTTAGTCATTAACACTTAGTTAGTCTAGAGACTTTGATTGGTTCCTGAGATGTGATAGACCAGCCCACAGAGAAAGGAAGGAGAAACCAGAGAGACAGGAAGTGAGGTGGAGAAAACTGCTTATAAAAGCCAGCCCAGGGCATTCTGATTCAATTTCTCCTACCTTGGTGGCTCTGGCTGAGGGAGGCCTTCTGCATTGTCTGTGTGTTGGAGGGTCTTCTGTGTTGGAGGGATTCTTCTGCCTTAGACTTCTGCGTTGGAGATTGATTTTGTGCTGGTAAGACTCTTGCTGAAGGGACTATCATGACTCCTGGTTGGAGATTGGGACCTGAGGGAGCCTTTGTTGGAGTTGAGCTGGATTTCTTCTGATGGCAATTATAGGGTATTTAGCTAGGCAATATTTTCTACCTCCTTCCTACATTTCCCTCTTTACTATCTCTACCCTGCTATAATAAAGCTACTAACATACTCATATTTTAATTTTTTATTTTTATAAACAGTGACCACAATAATTCTTTTTAACTCATAAATTGTGAAATCTTGTGTTCATTTGTTCTTAAGACCTAGGACTTAAAGTTCCATCCAGCTGAGAAGGAAGTCTTCTGACTTAGTTTAGACAGCTATTCAATAATGAATTTTCTTATTTTAATTGGGCCCTTTTGTTTTTATTTTGCCTTCATTTTCTATCAAAATGTAATAATTCATAGGATAATATATGCAAAAATCTATGCCCACAGTCCACTCCTTTCTTTCAAGAAGGGAGCAGGATGCATTTTCTCAACTCTTTTCATGCCAAATTTGGTTATTAAAATTATGAAATATTCAGTTTTGCTGTTCCTTTTGTTTACATTAGTAATTAAATTCAATATATTTAATATTTTTGTTAATACTAGTTAGTGTCTTCTCTCTATTGATTATCACCAATTTCTCCTTTTTTCTATTTCGTTTGTATATAATTATTTGCGTGTCGTCTCTTGTTACACTGTGAGCAACTTGAGAGCAGGGGCTGTCTTTTGCCTTTTTTTATATCCCAGCACTTAGCATAGTGGCTAGTATATAGTAGGCACATAATAAATGTATTCTGACTGACTGACTATGCAAAGCATACTAGGAGAAAGAGATGGATAAATAAGATTCCTTTCAAGAAGCTTACAATCTAGTAGAGGAGATAAGATCTATACAAATCTATACATCATAAGTATAAAAAGTTGAAGAAAAGTGTTTTGAGAATTTAGGGGTTCCTGGCAGAACCTCAAAAGTAGCCAGGTAATTCAGGGAGAATGCTATGGTTTAGGAGTATCAGTGTACCCCAAAATGCAGCATTCTTGAACTCTAGTGTTGAAATTTCTATTTGGGCGTAATTTTTTGAGCTCAACATTCTTGTATATAAGGGCCCATAAATATTCTTGTGGACAATGAGATAGAGACAGGTCTTGAATCAAGGAAGACCTAAATTCAAATCCAGCCTCAGACACTTATTAGCTGTGTGACCCTGGGCAAATGACTTAACCCTGTTTGCCTCACTTCTTCATCTGAGAAATAAGCTAGAGAAAGAAATGACAAATGATTCTAGTATTTTTGGCAAGAAAACCCCATATAAGGTCATGAAGAGTTAGACACACTCAACAACAAATTCCTGCTGCCTTTTCCTGGATATGTTAAGGCCCTGAGAAACAGGTCCTCTATTATCTTCTAAATAACTGAAAAAAAAAATGGATTAGAAAAAGATAGAGTATTCAAACAAGGGAATTCAGGTATCTAGAAAATCTTCTTTACTTTTTTGAAAATCTGCCATCCCTGTTTTTTTGTTTTGTTTTGTTTTAACTGATGCCATCCCTTTGAAAATGGTTCTAACCTGGGGCAGCTGAGTGGCTCAGTGGATAGAGAGTCAAGCCCAGAGACGGGAAGTCCTGGGTTCAAATCTGTCCTCAGACACTTCCTAGCTGTGTGATCCTGGGCAAGTCACTTGACCCCCATTGCCTAGCTCTTACCCCTCTTCTGCCTTAGAACCAAAATGTAGTATTGATTCTAAGACAAAAGGTAAGAGTTAAAAAAAAAAAGAAAATGGTTCTAACCAGCAAATATATTAACAAACATTAAAGCCTCCTATGAAAAAAGATACCAAGTGCCATCCTGAAGTTTCCCAGGTGTCATTGTAAGACTTGAGTGAGAGGTATTCAAAGTACCTGGCTAGGTACTATGTATCTGGCAAATCAGAGGTCAATCTAAGAGGCCATGAGACCACGAATTCAAATGAGAACACCAGGAACCAAAATCCCTCAGCTATAGTCTGGACACCATGAGGTCTGACTATAGATAAGTCTGGATAACAAATACAGTGAAGACTTCAAACCAACCTATAGAGGGGAGAAGGGATGGCAGGAAAAGTGGGCTTGGAGAAAGACAGGCCCAGGGCAAATATTTTGTGAGTCAGGGACTCTTTATGTACTCCTCCCTAGGACCAGAGATCCTGTCAGAGGGTAGATATGTCTGGCTAGACTTACATCTAAAGGGGGTGAAATTCAGCAACGGAACTCATATTACCCTAATAGTGACAGCAGATCAGGTTTTTAAAAAAAGCCTGGCCTAAGAATCAGTGTTATTAAGTTTTCTTGGTTTTATCACTGACTTGTATGACTAAGCAAGTTATACTCCCTTGTGCCTTAGTCTTCATCTCTGATGGTAGAAGTGTATCAGTTGAAATAGTATTAAGCTTTAATTTTCTTATTCTCAGTGGATTCCTTCTGGATCATCTCTCTCTAATTAGGTCTATCTTTAAGTTTTTGTATCTTCAAAAAGATTTACATAAATTTGAAATGCAACATTTTAATTTAGTATTTTCATTTAAGTTGCAGGACTTAAGCATTTTTGATTTAGGTCAAGAGGGACTATGTAGCCCTACAGCCCTAGGACAATGATCTAGAAGAGAGAACTAACTATATATGCCTCCCTTATTCCAGCCAATGCCAAGGAGTTAGTATTCCCCTTTGCCTGGAAGCTACAGTTGCCTTTTCAAAGCCTAAATTTAAAATGTGAAGGAAGGGTCTGAAAGGGTACAGAGGAAGAAATTATGCAGGCATTTTAAAAGTTTTTCTTCTCAATAACTAATTATTTGGCTAGAATAGGAGGCTGAGACCTGAACATCTGAATTCTAGATGGGGATGAGGGAAATGGGAGCAGGCTAAACCAGCTTCTGATAGCAAGTCTGATAGCAAGACTTTTATTACAAGTCAAGATTTATGTGTGTGTATTGTGGAGTAGATTCAATTATTAAGTATGTGTACTATGTGCAAGTATTGTGCTAAACTTTGGGGATATGAATAAGGAAAAGAAAGGCAGTTCCTGCCCTCAAGGAACTTACAATCTATCTGGGGAAGATAATACACAAAAGGAAGATGGAAAGTTTGAGATGGGGGGTGGGGCGGGGTGTGGGAGGTTCTTGTTCGTGGAGCTGAAACTCAGTAGAAAGTGGAGAGTAAGCTGGAAAGTCCAAGTTCTGCCCTCAATAAAAGAAAGCTTTGGGTAGACTTTTAGTGCTCTATCTTTTAGCCCCCAGAGGGGACAGGAAAGTGAGGGAGTTAGGAAGGTGTTAAGTAGGCAAGGCTGAGTTAGCAGCAGGGTGATGAGATTTGGAGCATCTTATTCCGTGGAGATGTTCCACTACACTTGAATTTTGAGAAAAACTCAAGTAGAGCTATAAATTGAAAGTGGAGAGTCAGAAGATGGACACACAGAATCTGTTTCCTAACCTGGGTATGAGGAAGATCTCTTTCTCATTTTCTCTTTCTTTTCTTCTTTCACTTTTGATTTTTGTATCTCAGTGATAGTATTTACTGCATATAAGCATTTAAGTGATATGATTTTAATGCTTCTAGAAACTTACCTCCTATGTCTATTTTCTAGTACTATATTCCCAGTAGTCAGCAAAATTCCTTTTTGTAAGTGCCTAGTGCACTTAATAAATGTTTATTAAATTGATTTTCCCCTACTGGTACCTGAAATTCCACCATTTGAAATTCTGTTCTCCACAAATTTTCCTTTAAAATTAAAAAAACTGCCACTGTCTATTCTCTTGTGTCTCCTATATCCATTGGTTACCACTTCCTTTGGAAGCAGATGGTAGTGGTGACCAAAGTTTCTCACACTAGTGGTATCAGTATATGAAGAACCAAACTGATCTCATTTTGTGGTTATTTTTTTCCCAGATCACATGTTGATATAATTTTTAATTGTTTAATTTAATTTTAATAATGATTTTTCAACTTTGTCACCTATGTTCTCTCTCTTTGTACCACTCTTCTTCCCAAGACAGCAGGTAGTAAGTATGACATAGGTTGTATATGTGTTATTATACAATACATATTTCCATGTTCATCATGTTGTAAAAGAAGACACATAATACACTAGAAAAAAATTCATGGAGAAAATAAAGTGAAGAATGGTATGCTTCAATCTGTATTCGGACTCCATTAGTTCTTCCTATGGTGATGGATAGCCTTTTTTATCATGAGTTCCTTGGGGGTTGTTCTGGATCCTTGCATTGCTGATAACAGTTAAGTCTTTTACAGTTGATCATTGTATAGTATTATTGCTACAGTCATCAGAGTAGTTATATACATCTCCTTTTTTGACTGTGTTAGGGGGCTAGAACAGCTAGGTGGTTTAGATCTTCTAATCTCTCTTTTTTTTAATCCTTACTTTCCATTTTAGAATCAATATTGTGTACTAGTTCTAAGGCAGAAGAGTGCTAAGGACTAGTCAATGAGGGTTAAGTGACTTACCCAGGTTCATATTGCTAGGAAGATCTGACGTAAGATTTGAACCCAAGACCTCCATCTCTGGGCTGGCTCTCAGCCCCCTGAGCCACCTACCCCCAGTCTTATTCTTGACCTAAAGTTCCTAGTTCTTAGGTTTCACAGTCAATTAAATGGAAATATGTAGCTGCCCCTTGTAATGTAGATTTTCTGTTATGTCTATTCCTTATAGAGAGCTAAGAAATGCCTCAGTTGAGAAAGAGCAACTATTACAGTTATTCTCTTCCCAACAGAAACAGAAATCTGACAAATCTCTCACCTCTTCTCCCAAGTCTTCATTGAATGCCGACGCCAAAGAAATGGGGAAGATTACCAATACCAGTACAACCTGTAAGGCAAATGTAGATGATCTTGCTAAGGAGCTGCACTGTCAACTGTGTCATGATTGGTTTAATAAGCCTGTGATGCTGCACTGCAGCCACAACTTTTGTAAATCGTGCATTGAAAAGGCATGGAAGACTACTCAGAAAGCAGTATGCCCTGAGTGCCTTGCCCTATGCCCAGGCAAGAACTATATTCCCAATTTAGTGCTGGAGAGACTCATGATCAGAATCAAAGATATGCCTTTGCTCCAAGGTCAGCCTCTGTGCCAGGAGCATGGTGAGAACTTGAAGCTATTCAGTAAGCAAGAAGGGAAGCTGGCATGCTTCCAGTGTAAGGATGTTCGGCATTCACAGGAATTTTTACAGATAAATGAAGCTGTTCATGTCTACTCGGTAGGTAAGCCCTGCATCATGAACCAACCCTAGGGAAAAACTGGAAACATGCTGTATATAGAATCCTGACATATTTCTTTCCCTTCCTCCTTGGCCTTAGGTTTTATAGACATACCACAAAACTCAGCACTAAACTGCTCTTTGTGAGCAAGTGTTCGAAATATACAAATAATCATATAAGTTCCCCTTCTTGGATCTATACTCATGTCAGTGAAGTAGCTCTGGCATATTTCCTCTATCTATGAGGTATTTATTAATCACTATGTGCTTTATTCCTGCCACTCTGTCCCAAAATTCAAGGGAGGAATAAGATCTATTGTGAGGATAGGAGTAGGGATATTGTGAGAAGGTATTACACTAAAAAAAATATTCTCCTCTTTTACTCCTTTTTCCCCCTTATTCCCAATTTCATGAAAGGCCTATAGTTAGTAATTTTCTTGCACAATGTATTGGGTATTGAGGTGATATTCTCCTAACCCCATCTCATGCCCCCAGAGAAAGTTGGCTATCAGTCAAGCTCAGGTGGAAGCAAGCTTGAAAGAACTGCAGAAGTTAAAAGGCGTGCAAGAGGAGGAAATCTGTGCTCATAAGGTAAGGCACTGTGTTATGGGTTATAGGACAAGACCTGGACATAATCTAATAGAATCCATAGGCTAGTGTTAATGTTGATGGGAAAGTTGGGACACCATACTTTTCCTTCACTTAGATCATCCCAAGGGTGGACCTAGGCTAGAGGATTGGGAAATTAAGATGGAATGGAAACTAGGGTATGGGTACCTTAGACTGACAATAGATTAGGGTCCTTGACAGCTTTTGAACAGCATGGAGCATTAGGACCCTTCTCTTTATATGCTTACTTCTATGATTATTTGGATGTGTGATGATTTTTTTCCCCATTTGGTTTCTCTCCCCTTGTTTATGATGCAAGATGTCAATTACAAGAGAACTAGAAGAAAATTTCCTAAAGATTCTTTTATTTTTTCAGTGAAAAATCTTTTCCTTTCCTGTGGGGTAAATGCCAATTTGTGGATCATCTAAGGTCTATGGCCTCTTATTTTATTCATCAATTCAACAAAACTTTACTTTGAACATACTATGAGAAGGCAGATGCCATATTCTTTAAAGAAAATGGAGGTGAATAAGACATGGTATCTGCCTTCAAGGAGCTCACAATCCAGTCATAGATATGTATCTTACAATTTACAAGGCATTTTTCTTACAACAATCTTGGAGATACTAGAATTATTCCATTCTGTTTTATTCTATACTATTAATCATCTCATCTTGTTCAATAGAGTTAGACTCTCCATGACCTCATTTAGGGTTTTCTTGGCAAAGATACTGGAATGGTTTTCCATTTCCTTTTCCAGCTAATTTTACAGATGGGGAACTGAGGCAAACAGGATTAGGTGACTTGCCTAAGGTCACAGCTAATAAGTGCTGAGGCTGGATTTAAATTCATGAAGATGAGTCTTCCTGATGCCAAGCCATGTGCTTTATTCATTGCACCACCTAGCTGCCTATACTGCTAATATAAATGCCCAAATAACTAAAATATGAAGTAGAATGTGATAAAGAGCTTGCCTGCACTAAACTCTCCTGCCCTGCTTTGATGACCTCTCATTCTCAGCTGGGATTCCTAGACAATGAATTAGACATTACCATTAAGGGTTAGGATGTTGGCAGTATGCATTATTCTTCCCACAGCCCACAGCTTTTGAGGAAGACACAAAGGATTCTGTTTCTTTACTGAAAATTTTGGTCATCTCCAGTTCTTAGCAACTGGAAGAAGGAATATAGAGATAGGTAAAAAAGATGGTAAATATAGAGATAGGTAAAAAAGATAGGTAAAAAATAGATGGCAACAATCATACCTAGAGATCAGCTAGAGAATTTTTTGTACTATCTCCCAGTTCAGCTATTGAAGTCCACCTTTGTGGACCACTCTCATGACTTCTGATCACCTCCCTCTCTTGAGATTGGAAGAGAAGTGGTGCCCCTCAATTCCTGACTTTCAAACCAGAATGGTTATTTTAGGATTACTGAGTTGGGAATAGCAGGACTTCTTCATGACCCCAGATTAGCTTTATCCATTCAATTATATGACCAGGAAGGAGCCTGGAAGCAACATGTAGCAGAAAGCATGTTACCTCTGATTCTGACAGCACCTGTAAGATTTTGAGCCTCAGTTTCCTAACTTATAAAATGAGGTTGGACTAGATGACTGGCCTCTGGGATTACTTCTAGCTCTAAATCTATAATCCTTCAGGTAGAGGTCTATGCCTTTCAGTCACATTGGAAAAAAATGGATTTTGGGAGTTGGAAGGATCTCAGAAGTTGTTTAGACAAATATTCTCACTTTGCAGATGAGGAAGCTAAGATCCAAACAGATTAAATGAATTCTCAAAGGTTATATAGTTGCAGCAGTAGCAATAATTCTTCACTCCTATGATTGCTGAACTCTTGTCCCTTTTTGGGATAGAAATATTCTATATGGCATTGCTGCCTTTTTAGATATAGTTTTGTAGCTTCTCAATGTCCAAATAAAATTGTCACACATCAGGTCATACAATGATATATTCTATTAAAAGGATGAAGGAATTGTTCTATCAAAGTACCTATGTACACAGGTAGGTGTTGAAGCTCAGTAAGTCAATCATATCTATATCTTTGTTCTGTGTTCCCCAAGTTGTCTGAGTATTGGGGTTAAGGTTCTCTAATCCCAGACATCAGTCTCAGTAATTACCATGTCTGTGATGGAGGTTTCCAGGAAAACAAGCTACAGCTGCAGCAAAATATCTCTCTGGAGTTTCTAAAGCTTCACCAGTTCCTGAACAACAAAGAGAAGCAACTTCTGAATGAGCTTCAGGAGATGGGGAATGCCCTGGAAAATGAGATGGAACAGAGTCTGAACCAGCTACAAGAACAATGTGTCCTAGCTAAGGAAATGTTGGTGGACATCCAAGTCCAACTGGAACTGCAAAATCCCTACGACTTCCTTGTAGTAAGACTCACTAGCTAAGTACCAAAAAGGGAGAGACTTAGGGGGTTGCCAAATTGAGGGAGATACAACAAGCTTAACTAGGGTGGCTGGGGCTCACATATTTGTGAGTGTTTATGAGTTTGTGAGTATATATGTCTTTACTCTCCCTCTTCGAATGAGATTTATTTTGATATCACGTACCATGGTGATGGTAAATAAATTCAACAGCCTGATTCCTTCTTTACATAAGGCTGTCTCAACTAGTATGAACATGTGAGCAGGGATAAAATGTAGGAAAAAAATGTAGGGGCCAGGGGTTCTATTAAGAGTATTATTCCAGGATACATTAGTTGTACAGTGCCAAAAGGATTTGTGATGAGACATGTTGAGTCCTAGTAGAGGTAGAACATATTGTTTTGGTGATTCTGGCATCATCATCATTATCAACAACATTTATATAACACTATGTGCCCAGCACTGTGCTAGATAATTTACAATCATTTTCTCACTTAATCCTCACAACATCTCTGGGAGGTAGGTGCTTTTATACTCCCATTTTACCAACAAGGAAACTGGAACAAACAGAGTTCAAGTGACTTGTCTAGGATCACATAGCTAGTAAGTGTTTGAGGCTGGATTTGAATTCAGGTTTTCTTGAATCCAGGCCCAGCCCTCAATCTACTATGCCACCTAGCTAGGAAAAAAAATCCTTTAGTAAAATTAATCATATACATCATTCCTTTATTTATTTAATTGGCAAGTTTTATCATAGTGGCAAATACTAAGCCAATCAGGTTTTAATATGATCATAGGTGAGGTCTAATTAAAGTCTCTACTCTTTTCTTTTTTCCAAGGGAAAATCAATATCAAATGATCTTGGATAGAATTTATAGGCAAAAAAATCAAAGAATCATAGATACCCCAAAAAGGTCATGCCTCCTCTAATTCACTAAAATAGCTACAGAGTAGCTGTGTAATTTTCTAGAAAGATACTGCTTTCTCTTTGTACTCAAACCAGTACTCTGCTAATACCTTCCTAGCTATGAAACTGAAACTCATTACATTTATCATTATTTTTGTTTAAAGGAGTTGTATATGCTTGTCCCTAATATCCTCACAAATCAGGATGCACCAAACTAAACTGCATATCTATTCATTCTCCATTCCTGGAAGCAGAATAATAGCAAATGACTAAAACAAATACTGGGGCAGCTAGGTAGCTCAGTGGATAGAGAACCAGGTCTGGAGACAGTAGGTCCTGGGTTCAAATCTGATGTCAGACACTTTCTGGTTGTGTGACCCCCCTGCAAATCACTTAACCCCAATTTCCTGGCTGTATTGCTGGCAATACAAATACAATGAATGAAATAATCTCTACTCTCAAAAAGCTTATATTTTAACCATAAGACAACAAATACTATATAAGCACATACAGAATAAATAGGAAGAAAAAATATAAACACAAATAGTATCTCAGATACTTCCTAGCTGTGTGACCCTGGGCAAATCACTTAACCCCCATTGCAGCCTTTACCGCTCTTCTGCCTTAGAACCAATACACAGGATTGATTCCAAGATGGAAGGTAAGGATTAAAAAAAATAGCATGGAAATGGGGCAGTAGATAGAATGCCAGGCCTGGGTATGTGAGGTCCTGAATTCAAATGTGACCTCTGATACTTCCTAGTTGTATGATTCTGGGCAAGTCACCTAACTCCAATTGCCTAGCCCTTACAGTTCTGTCTTGGAATTGACACTTAGTATTGATTCCAAGACAGAAGGTAGGAATTAAAAACAAAACAATAGTATGGAAAATATATTAAAGTTCAGGTTGATACAATTCCATTTATCTCCACATAGAAACATTTGTGGTATGAAAGTTGGGTTGGCTTGCAGAGCAGCACAGCAGAACAAGAGAAAGGTTTCATGTAGAAGGAGGCTCTTTGAGGGGGAAGTGAAAATGAAATACACTCCAGGCACAGGGAAAGGCATTTTGGCTGGACTTAGAGAGAAGAGGAAGTAATTTATAAAATTTTAAAAAGGCTGAAAAGATAGGTTGGCACCAAATTGTGAAAGGTTTTAAAAGCTTAACATATTTTATCTTAGATGCAATTGGGAGCTATTAAAGCTGACTGAGTAAGGGAGTAGCATGGTCAGATCTATGCATAAGGAAAATCCTTTTGTGAGTAGTGTAGAAAATGGACTAGGGGGCAGCTGGGTAGCTCAGTGGATTGAGAGCCAGGCTTAGAGACAGGAGGTCCTAGGTTCAAATCTGGCCTCAGACACTTCCCAACTGTGTGACCTTGGGCAAGTCACTTGACTCCCATTGCTGAGTCCTTACCATTTTTGTGCCTTGGAGCCAATATACAGTATTGATTCCAAGATGGAAGGTAAGGGTTTAAAAAAAAAAAAAAGAAAGAAAATGGTCTAGAGTGCAGAGACCTGAGGAAATGGAGAAGGAATAGACGCTACTTAGAGGTGACAAGGGCCTGAAGTAAGGTAGTAGTTGTGCAAGTAGAGAAAAGGATTCAAATATGAAAACTGTTTAGATAAAAATGGCATGATTTAGCAACTAATTGGCTATATGGGGGTGGGGAGAGTGAGGAGTCAAGGATAATACTAAGGTTACGAGCTAGAGAAACTAGATGGTGTCTTTGATATAAAAGATGGGGAAGTAGGGAAGAGAGGGGTAAGGTTGAGAGAGTTGATGAATTCTGCTTTGGATATGTTGACTTGGAAATATTCCCAGGACAGACTTTTTGGAATATCCATAAGTTATTGGTGAGGTGGAATGAATATGCAGAAAGAGAGAGAGAGAGTGGTCAATTGGTGTCACATGTAGCAGATAGGCTAAGAAAGTTCAGAGTGGCTACTGGTAATAGTGTCTAAGTTCAGCATTTGGTTTGAATTATTTCCTTGAGTACCCTGATAACTGAGGGAACCTTCAAAGGGGAACTAATTCGTTGTTATACCATTTGCTCTGTGTAGCTGGGAATTCTCATGAAACAGGTTAAACTTCTCTGCCAGAATGGAAGATAATAGATGTTTCTAGAGCAGGAAACGCTTATGAAGGCTAAGAAGTATAAGTGTGAATGGGGTGGCTATTTTTATTTTCTTACACAGAGGCCTAAAGGGCCAAATTCTGGTGGTGGCCAACATTACCAACAGAACTGCAGCTGATATCTGTCTCTCTTCTTCTCTCCTAGGACATAACAGCCTTCTTAGGTAGGTAAGTGTTACTTTTTAGTGTTCTCATTGTCTTTATCTGGGCCTTTGATGACTATCTAAGAAGAGGTACTTTGTGTTCCCTTGCAGCTTGGAAAAAGGAATTGAAGTATTAGCCCCAAGACACTTCATTTCTGGGCAACTGAGCCTGGGCAAGTTCAAGGGCCCTATCCAATACATGACATGGAAGGAAATGAGATCCATCCTCACTCCAGGTATCAGGGGAATGTGGCTAGTTTTTTTCTGGGGCTATTAATCCCTTATACCTCTGGGATATTCTGTGTTCTTACAGTTTGTTCAGTCATTCCCCAGTGGATAATAACCCATTCTGTTTTCAATTCTTTGTTTCTACAAAAAATGTGCTATAAACATATATATGGAATTTTTCTTGTCTTTTGACCTTCTTGGGGTATACATCTAGTGGTGATGTTGTTGGGTCAACTGGTATGCACAATTTAGTGAAATTTTTTTTTGCTCTAGAATGGTCAGACCAATTCATAACTTTTCTTAACTTTCTTCAGATAAAATGTCCCAACACTTACCATTTTGTCTTTTACAAAGTTACTTAGTTTGAAGCTGGCTCTCTAGGGTGATTTACTTTATATTTCTCTAATTATTATTAATTTGAAGTATTTTTTCAGGAAGTTGTTGAGCTGTAATTCTTTTTTTTTTTTTCAAAGCCACTCATTCATAACCTTGGATAATTTTTCTAATGGGTAATGGGGTCTTGTTCCCTCCCCTCACCCAAGCTGGGATGGTAAACAATTTCATAGATTTTACATGTGCAATTATGTAAAACATTTTTCCATATTAATCTTTTGTAAAAGGAAACTTGAATAAAAACATTTTTTTTTAGTGAAAAAAGTTTGCTTTAGCTGAGATTCAAGACTCCATCAGTTCCTTCTCTGTAAGCAGATGGCATTTTTTTTCGTGAATTCTTTGGGATTGTTTTGGATCATTGTATTATTGAAAAGAGCTAAGTAATTCATAGCTGTTAATGGTGTACTATTCCTGTCACTAAGTACAAAGTTCCTCTGTTCAGCTTACTTCATTCTGTTTCAGTTCCAGTCTTTTCAAGTTTTTTTGAGCTCCTCCTACTCATCCTTTCTTATAATACAATAGCATCCCACTACTATTCCATCATATACTATTAGTCAGCCATTCATCAATTGATGAGTATCCCCTCACTTTCTAATTCTTTGGCCTTCCCTTTTTTAATTTTTTGCCTCTTTGGGACACAAGCTAGTACTAGTATTGCTGGGTCAAAGGCTATGTAATGTTTTATATAGCCTTTTGGGCACAGGTCCAAATTGTTCTCCAGAATGGTTCACGACTCCCCTAACAGTGCATACTGTCTCAATTTTCCCTCATCCCCTCCAAGTTTTGCCACTTTTCTTTTCTGTTGTAATAACCAATCTGATACATGTGGGGTGGTACCTCAGAATTATTTTAATTTGCATTTCTCTAATAATGATTTAGGGCATTTTTTGCAGGACTATAGAGAACTTTAACTACTTTGAGAACTGCCTATTCATAGCCTTTAACTATTTATCAATTAGGGAATGACTTGTATTCTTATATATTCAATTCATTTCTCTATGTATTTGAGAAATGAGATCTTCATTAGATAGCCCTGTAAAAAGTTTCTGCACCATTATGATTACTATGTATTATTCTCCATCCTATTTCCCCCCTGTTTAATTTCCAACCACCACCTCTCCCAATTTGTTCTCTTTTCTATCAGCTCCACTCCCCTTCTTTTATTCCCTCTCCTCCCCACCAGCTTTCTTGTAAAGTCAGATGGATTTCTATACTCAATGAACTATGCTGCTTGTTCTTCCTTCATTGAAACAATTCTGATGAGAATAAGGTTCATGTGCTCCCTTCACCACTTCCCCCATCTTCCCCTCCATTGTAAAGCTCTTTCATGTCTCTTTTATGTGAGATAATTTACCTCATTCTACTTTTCCTTTCTCGTCCCAATGCATTCCTCTTTCTCATGTCTTAATTTTATTTTGTCTTTATATCAACTCACACCCTTATCATCTATCTATGTATACTCCTTCTAACTGCCCTAATAATGATAAAGTTCTTAGAAGTTATACGATTCATCTTCCCATTTAAGTATGTAAATAGCTTAGTCTTATTAAATATCTTTTGATTTCTCTTTCCTGTTTGCCTTTTTTATGCTTCTCTTGAATCTTGTATTTTAGAGTCAAATTTTCCATTTAGCTCTGGTCTTTTCATCAGGAATATGTCTGAAAGTCCTTTATTTTATTTAAGGATTATACTTAGTTTTCCTGGGTGATTCTTGGTTGAAGTCCTAGCTCCTTTGCCCTCTAGAATATCATATTCCAGGGCCTCTGATCATTTAATGTAGAAGCTGCTAAATTTTGTATTATACTGACTATGGCTCCATGATATTTGAATTGTTTCTTTTTGGCTACTTGCAAAATTTTCTTCTTGACCTGGGAATTCTGGATTTGGCTATAATATTCCTGGGAATTATCGTTTTGGAATCTCTTTCAGGAGGTGAACAGTGGATTCTTTCTATTTCTATTTTACTCTCTGGTTCTAGAATATTGGGTTGGTTTTCCTTGATAATTTCTTAAAAGATGATGTCTAAACTTTTTTTTTGATCATAGCTTTCAGGTAGTCCAATAATTTCTTGGATGATCTCTTCTGGGTTTATTTTCTAGATCAGTTATTTATAATATAAGTTATAAACCAATTAGATATTTCATGTTTTCTTTTTTTTCAGTGAATATGTGTACTTCTTTTTCTATTTGGCCCAATTCTGCTTTTTAAGTAGTTTTTTCAGTTGACTTTTGTGCCTCTTTTACCAATTGGCCTATTCTGTTTTCTAAGGTATTAATTTCTTCAGTATTTTTTATGCCTCCTTTACCAAGCCATTGACTTAAAAAAAAAAGATTTTCTTATTATATTTCTCATTTCTTTTCCCAATTTTTCTTTTACCTCTCTTATTTATTTTTAAAATCTTTTTTTGAGCTCCTCCATTAATTCTTTTTGGGCTTGAGATCAATTCATATTTTTCTTAGAGACTTTGGATGCAACAGTATTGGCTTTGTTATCTTCTGAGTTTGAATGTACCCTGTTACAAAAATAACTTTCTATGTTGAGTTTCTTTTTTGTTGTTTGCTCATTTTTTTCTTTTCTTTTTCTTTCTCATTTCTTTTAATTTAAAAAACTGTTAAGTTGGGCTCTGTAACTGTGGTGCTTTCCCCTGAGATTGTGCCCCAGGACTGCTACCTGGATCTGTGTATAAGCAATGCAACAAGAGTCTTGCACCCAGAGCTAGCAAATGGACCCCTGTAATTACCTCCTGAGCAGTTGTCTGATCCCTTACCAACTGTGATTGAGAGCTCTGGAAGCCTTTGCTGCTGATTCAGCTGCTTTCAAGGCCTGTTGCTGTGGTGAGGTCTGCCTTGTTATGCTGCTTTGTACTCTACTTCCACCTATGTACACTAGATATTTTGTGGCAGCCTTCTAAGTTGTTTTGGGCTGAAAAATTATTTCATCCCATATTTTTCTGGGTTATACTGCTCTGAAATTAGTTAATTAATTAATTAGTTTTTTGTTTTATCATATTTTTTATTCATTTTGTCGAATATTTCCCTTTAAATCTTTTTTAAAATTTTTAATCATTTATTAATATTCATTTTTAACATGGTTACATGATTCATGCTCCTACTTTCCCCTTCATCCCCCGCATACCCCCACCCCCACCCATGGCCGACACACATTTCCACTGGTTTTATCATGTGTCCTTCTGAAATTTACTTTGAGGCATTATATAATAGTTTTTTGGGGGATAATTTGGTAGGTCTGTGTACCTTCTCTGCCATCTTGGCTCTGCTATACCCAAACTATTCTTAGCGATGCACTAGTCACACCTCAAAGACAGCCAGGAATCAAAGTGCCTTACTTGAATGAGAAAGGAGTTTGGATCCTACTCCAATTATTGTGGCCAAAGCAGCTTAAGGGACACAATGCTGTAGAAGAAATGAAAAAAAAGGTCTAGACTTTTTGATCATAGATGCCTTTTGCTTATGGATCATACATCTGCTCAGCCTATAAATAAAATTGTCTTAAGAATCCATTAAATTTTAACATTTAAGAAATATTGATTCTAACTTTAAATATGAAGAGCAAAAACCATACAAGGGTAAATAAATGTCACAACAATGTCTTTTCTGCATATATTAATTTATGTACATGTTTTCTTATATCTGACATATATACCTCTTATCTCTTTCCCTTTATGTTCCTCTTACCAAATTGATTGGTCTTGTCTGGTTACCTAACACATATGCCTGACAACATCTCTCATAGCCTTTTTAAAAAACAAAACAAAAACAAAAGCCTTATCTTCTGTCTTATTATTAATTCTAAGACAGAAGACTTGGCAAGAGTTAGGCAGTTGGGGTTAAGTAATTTGCCCTGAGTCACAGAGATAGGGAATGTCTGAGGCCAGACTGAACCCAGGTCCTCCTGACTCTAAGTCTGGTGCTTTATCCACTATGTTACTTAGCTGCTCCTCTCATAGACTTCTTGCTCATATTTTAAACTCCAACTACTCCAAAGTAGTCTTCTACATTTTTTAAAAGTTTTATTTGGGTTTTTTTTCAGTAAGCAAAAAATCTGCCTTCTCTCTTTCCTACCAATTGAGGAAAACAAAATTATTGTTACAAACACAAATAATCAACCAAAACAAAATCCTGAATTAAAAAAAAAAGTTGCATCCTACACCTGTGGTGGTGAATGAACAGATGGCATGCATGCCCTCTTTGTGGGCACACCTGTAGTCGCCTCAGCACAGAGTTCACCAGAGTTTGTTGCTAGAAAGTCAGAGGGATGTGGGGCTAGATTGCTCCTCCCCCCCCCCCCTACACATGCACCTGAGGACATCACCCACCCCTCTAAAAGGTTCACCATCAATGTACTTACAGAGTCCTTTCTAACAGGAGATAACTAGAATGTCTCATCATTGGTCATCTGGAATTGTAGTTGGTCATTACACTAGTCAGAGTTCCTAAGTCTTTCAAAGTTTGTCTTTACCACATTGTCATTGTATAGATTATTTTGGTTCTGTTCACTCTACATCAAATCATATACATCTTCACAGGGTTTCTCTGAAACCATTCCCTTCATAATTTCCTAGAGAACAATAATATTTCTCACATTTAAATACCATAACTTGATGGGTACTTTCTTAGATTCGCATTCTTTGCTACTTTATCCAGGAAGTCAGAAAGTTGAGTTGAAGAAGAAAGACATTTTAGGAATGAGAGATAGCCAAAGAAACTGCCTAAACTGAGTGACAGAGTGTCTTGTTTGTGGAATAGCAAGGAGGCCAGTGTCACTGGAATAAAATATAAATGCTGGAGAGTAAGGTGTAAGAAGAGTAGAAAGGCAGGAGGGGCTAAGTTATATAAAGGCTTTGAATGACAGATGAACAGAATTTTCTATTTGATTCTGGTATAAAAAGGGAGTCACTAGGGTTTAATGCATCAGGGAGGTAAAGAATGACATGATTAAAACAGCATTTTAGGAAAATCATTTTAGTGACTGGAGGATGGATTAGAGTGGGAGAAACTTGAAGCTGACATATTAGCAGAGTAATTGCAATAGTCCAGGCATGAGATGATAAGAGCCTGTATCAAAAGAATTTGGCTTGTGACTGAAGGGAGTTCTACACTTGAAAGTGGGAACTGTGCTCTATAGGAACCAAGCTAAGATTTAAACCTAATGCTTTCCCTTTCCTTAGAGACTGAAGTGGTGCAAGATGGGAAGGGAATTAAGTTCCACTTGTTGGGGGAGCATGTCTTTTTTTTAAACCCTTACCTCCTCTTAGAATGAATACTATGCATTGTTCCAAAGCAGAAGAATGGTAAGGGGATTAAGTGACTTGTCCAGGGTGAAAAGTTAGGAAGTGTCTAAGGCTAGATTTAAACCCAGAACCTTCCATCTTTAAGTCTGGCTTCCAATACACTGAAATGCCTAGCAGCCCCCTCAGTTTTGTCTTATGCTTGCTAATATGTCTTTGAAGTAAATATACCTTTGTAAAAAGTAATCTGCTCTTCTATACTTTAAGGGAACACTTTTGGTGGGGGGCTGGAACCAATGGCAGAAAACCTAAACATCCTAAACCTTCTTATGGATAACAGAGAATCCTGGGGGAGGAGTGAAAAGTAATCTATCTGGTCCTTTAGTTAATGAGGTCCATAGTAGTTGTGGTTTTTTTATACATATTTTTATACATAATGGGTCCTTTTCCTCTTTCTTTGATCTTTTTGGGGGTATATGCCTAGTTATACTATTGCTGGGTCAGAGTATGCATAGTTTAGCAAGGACTTTTTGGGGCAAAGTTCCAATTTGCTTTTCAGAATGGCTCAACCAATTCACAAATCTATCAATAGAACATTGAAGTGTCTTTTTTTTCTTCATTCCTTCTAATATTTGTCACTTTCCTTTTTTGACAATTTTGACAATTTGATAGGAGTGAAGTAGAGTCTCTGAGTTGCTTTATTTGTCTTTTCTCATTATGGATTTGAAGCATTTTTCCACATATATATATTGATTGCTTGGAAATTGCTTCCTTAGAAAACTGCCTGTTCATATTATTTGACTTTGTAAGTTGGGTAATGGTTCTTATTTTTATATATTTAAATAAATTTCTTATATTTTGGAAATAAGACCTTTATCAGAAAAATTTGCTTCAAATATCTATTAACTCTAATTTTTCTAGGATTTCATTCGCCTCTCTTATCTCTTTCTTATTTATTTTTTGGTTTGATTTATCTAGATCTGATAGGGGAAGGTTGAGGTCACCAAGTAGTATAATTTTGCTATCTATTTTGTCCTTGAGCTCCACTAGCTTCTCCTAAAAATTTGTTTCAAAGATTCTTCCCTCCCTATTATTTACTTCTCTTCTAATTTTAGTTGCATTGGCTTTGTACAAAATCATTTTCAAATTTATGTTATCAAAATTTTCCATTTCATCCTCTTTAAAACTCTCCTTTCTCTGGTCATGAACTTGTCTCCCTTTCTATAGTTCTGAAAGGTAATTTTTTCCTTGTTCCTTTATTTTATGATGCTACCTTTTTATGTCTAAGTCATGTATCAATTGAGATTATCTTGGCATATGATGTGATAAATTGGACTATACCTAATTTCTGCCAGATTGCTTTCTAAAGATTAGCACTTTTTTTTTTGCTGAAAATATTATTTTTCTTATTAGATTTCAAATTCCTTGAGGGTCAAGAGTGTGCCTAATCTTTACTATGAACTCCTAAATTCCTATTTTGTTAAAAAAAAATACAGACTAACTTGCATGACACTGTGTCTAAATGTAATTCTCAGTAAAGGCACTGCTGAAGGTATAAATGTGACATAATAGGAGTGGGAGGTGGAGGTATTGCACCATTTGTGCCTTCTCCTTGTCCTAAATTGTCTTTTATTTTTTCCCTCCTCTAGACATTAGTCTGATAACTCTGGACCCCAGAACGGCTCACCCAAATTTGGTGATATCAGATGATCAAACCAGTGTATGGCATGGTGACATCAAGCAGATGATTCCTGACAATCCAGAGAGGTTTGACTCAAGTGTGGCTGTGCTTGGTTCAGAAGGCTTCACCTCAGGAAAATGGTACTGGGAGGTAGAAGTAGCCAAGAAAACCAAATGGACAGTGGGAGTGGTCAGAGAGTCAATCAACCGGAAGGGCTGTTGTCCTTTGACTCCTATGGATGGGTTTTGGCTCCTCCGGCTAAGGAACCAGGTTGAGCTAAAGGCCCTAGATGTACCTTCCTTCAGTATGGTGCTGAAATGCAAACTCAACAGAGTGGGAATATATTTGGATTATGACGGGGGACAGGTGTCCTTTTATAATGCTGAAGAGCTGTGTCACATTTATACCTTCAGCAGTACCTTTACTGAGAAAATATTCCCTTACTTCTGCCCCTGCCTGAATGATTCTGGAGATAACTTAGAGCCACTGAGCATCATTCACCCTATAACTTAGGCTAATACAAGCAGTAATGATGCTTTGTTGGTTTGGAGCTTTATTAAAGGTACTGATACAATTTCTTGGATTCAAGACTCATTCTTATTTCAGCCTTCTGTCTTTGCCTCCCTAACTTGATTGGAACAACATCAGTAGCTATAGTAGAAACCTGACAAATTAGTTTCTAGTTTTGCTGTTTTAATTTTACTTGACAAGAGCACTGCAATCATTAAATATCAGAGTTAGAAGGGACTTCAGAGGTATACAGAATACATAAATTCCCACTGCCTTCAAAACCCCAGAAAAATGGTCAATTGACCTGACACCTCTAGTGAAAGAAAACTCATTACTTCCTGGGGCAGCCCATTTAATTCATCTAATTGTTGAGAAGTTTCTACTTGTACTGTATTACTAAGCTGGTTTTCAAAGTGTCCATCTCATTCTTTTAGACTGCTTCCCCTTCTATCTTACTAGGTCAAATGATCTCTTGAGATCCATCATCCTCCATGAATACTTTTCTTTGGTCAGAATTTCTATATCAGAAAATTCTAATATGTTGATATCACATACATCATTGTGTGGCCCACAAGTGGATAAAATTTATTTTTCAGGTACTTTCCCACCTCTACTTTTCACATACCTCTAAGAATTCAGTATTTCCTGGCAGGACAGATTACCCCCTGCCTCCACAGCCCCCTTGCTACCTGGGCCTGGTTTCTCCAGTGTATTGTCCAAATGATCTTTTCTATCCTCACTGGATAGTCCACTAACTGGACCCTCCCTAACTTATCCCCTTTTCCTGAAATAACAACCACAAAATGACTCACATGAAACTCTTCAAGCTTTTTAATTCCATCTGGAGGGTGATCTGATGAATCTAGATTTCACTCAGATAACTAACTGTTAACTGACATGTTAATACTTCACTTGTTTAAAACAAAAGAGTTAAATTTCTATGGAGGAATTTCTTTTAGCAAAGTATTTTTGAAGAAATGGGTCTTTCCAGTCTAAATCCCACCATACAGATCAACTCTACTTAAGACTTATACTGTCCAATATATCTTATAACTTTAGAAGGATAGATTAATGTTCTGTGAAATAGTTTAGAGGAAGAGTAAATTTAGTGTTTCTGTATAGTAGAGAATATAGAGAAAAATAAGATATAAGAAAACTGGAAAGGCAAGAAATAGCCAGATTATGAAGGGCTTTAAAAGCCAAACAGAGAATTTATTTGATCCTGGAGGTAATAGGGAGTAATTGTAGTTTCTTGAATGGGGAGATGAAATGGTCAGAGCTGCATTGTTAGGAAAATCATTTTGATAACTGAGTGGAGGACAGACTGAAGTGAAGAGAAACTTGACACAAGAAACCAACCAGAGGCCTCCATAGGCCAGGAATGAAGTGAGGAAGGCCTATGCTAGGGTGCAGATAAATGGTCAAAGGATTGGGACAGGCACTTCTCAAAGAAATACAAGTGATCAATAGCTATATGAAAAAAAAACCCATTCTATTAGAGAAATGGAAATTAAAGTAATTCTAATGTTCTACTTTAGCTTGGGCAAAAATAAGAAAAAAAGGAAAAGGATAATTGTTAGGGAGGAACAGGAAGACGGTGTAAAAGAAAAATACTGGGAAAAGACCCTCTAAGCAAAACAGATTTTATTGTGGCAGAGTTTCAAAACACACTTAGCCTGGTCTGAAACTCTGAGCTAATCAGCTGACTGATATTTATGTTTAATGCAAAATAGTCAGATTATACAAACTCCCTTGAGAAGGGAAGTTGTCAGCTATATCTTTTTTTCCTTGAAAAGGGGGCACTCACAATTTTTTCTTCTTGAAGGAAGAAGGTCAGATTAAAAAAAAAAGTCAGATTTTTTCCCCATATCTTCTTTCTATGGGGACAAATTACATAGCTGTCTGTTCCATATATACTGAAAATAAAAACGGGCAAGGTAATTCTGTAGTTTCAAAGTCAAATGAGATTATCATAAAGCCATGGCCTCAGGCATGTCCGGACACATTCTAGGATGCTGAAAGCATACACAAACTCCCCTTGGCAAATATATATTTTTTTTAAACCCTTGTACTTCAGTGTATTGTCTCATAGGTGGAAGATTGGTAAGGGTGGGCAATGGGGGTCAAGTGACTTACCCAGGGTCACACAGCTGGGAAGTGGCTGAGGCCGGGTTTGAACCTAGGACCTCCTGTCTCTAGGCCTGACTCTCACTCCACTGAGCTACCCAGCTGCCCCCGGCAAATATATTTTGCAGAGAACACATTTTCATTTTACTTACACTATGATTATTGCTTAGTGATTTTCATACAAAATTATTCAATCAACAATTGGGATTAAATCTTATGATTCAATTTATTATTAAGACTGGATATCTAATAGACTTATATGCACAGGACTTATAGACTTATAAAAAGGCATAAAACAATAAATATAAACTGATTAAAGCTACTTAATTAGATTATCCTTTACAATTAGGCATACTAATGCATCACTGATGGACTTATGAATGGTTCAACTATGGAAAGCAGAAGACACTAAATTGTGCATTTCTCATTGACACTACTATAAGATTCATAACCCACAAGAGAGGGAAAATATCAATATGTACAAAACTATCTCAATTTAAAAAATTTTAACAAAGAAATGGAAACTAAGAGGAGTGCCCATCAATCAGAGAGTGACTGAACAAATTATGATATATGAATATAATGAAGCTACAAGAAATGATTAAAGGGTTTCAGAAAAACCTGAGGTCTAATATGAATTGATACATAGTGCAGTGAGCTGCTATAGATATTTTTGTACATATACATCATGTTCTTTTTTTTTTTTTAAAGCTTTACAGACCTAGTAACAGTATTGCTGGTTCAAAGGATATGTACTAGTTTATATCACTTTGGGCAAAGTTCCAAATTCCTTTCCAGAATGGTTGAATCAGTTTACAACTCCCCCAACAGTGCATTAGTGTCTCAATTTTCCCACATCCCCTTCAACTTTTGTAATTTTCCTTTTCTTTCACAATAACCAATCTGATGGATGTGAGGTGGTACCTTGGAGTTGATTTAATTTTCATTTCTCTAGTAGTAATTTAGAGGTTTTTTTCACATAACCATAGATAGCTTTGATTACGTCATCTGAAAACTGCATTTTCATATCCTTTTTACCATTTATCAATTGGAGAATGACATATTCTTATACAGACTTGTTTAGCCACGTTTTTAAGAAATAAGGCCTTTATTAAAGAAACATAAAAAATATTACTCATCTTATTTTCCTCATTCATCCTATTCTCTCTCCTATCCTATCATTCTCTTCAAAAGTATTTGTTTTTGGGGGCAGCTGGGTGGCTCAGTGGATTGAGAGCCAAGCCCAGAGAGGAGAGGTCCGTCCTTCAAATCTGACTTTGGAAACTTCCTAGCTGTGTGGCCCTAAATAAATCACTTAACACTCATTGCCTAGCCCTTACAACTCTTCTGCCTTGGAATCAATACACAGTATTAATTCTAGGACAGAAAGTAAGGGTTATAATGAAGAAAAAAAGTATTTGCTTCTGACCACTGCATCTCCCAATCTGTCCTCCCTATCTTCTTTTATCTCCTTCCTCTCTTACTTTTCTGGTAGGGTAAGATAGATTTCTATGGCTGCTGGGCATCAGCTATCACATGTGCCTCCAGGTATGGGGGTGTGGGCACCTCCAGTTGGCCCTGTTGTTCTTCACTGCTGCAGGCTCCACTATCACACTGGCTGGGCTCCACAAGGATGGGGTTTGCTTGGGGGGAAGGCAGGGTTGCCTCTGTCTGGGCTAAAGGAAAGGGGCTGGAGTGGCCACCCCATAGAAGTGATAGGAGGCCACCCTACAGAAATCCACTCCTTGGGAGAGTGGATGCTAGTGGTAGTGGGAACAGCTCCCTAGTGGAGATGAAGGTAGAAGGGCTGCTCCCCAGAGGATGTGACCCAGGGTGTGTGTGTAAAACTCAATGCTCCCTAAAGAGGTCTCTGGGTTGGTCTAGGGCACTACTGGATTGGTTGGGGCTCTAGATGGATGTGGGGGTGGTTTTTGTGGGAGTCCTGGCAGGGTATGTGGAGGATTCTGTGTGTGGAGGACAAAAGGAAGGAGGCCTCTAGTGTGATCCCTGGGTAACCTTGGAGGAAAGAGGGCCTCCGAGGTGGGAAGAGATCCATCCTCCTGCCAGAAGACAACGAAATAAGTATGGCAGATGGTGTGTTCTGAGGGGGAACTTGGATGCCTGTGGGGATCCCAGTTGGGGAGAGCATGTTACCCTGGAGGGAGGAGAGGGATAGGTATTTCAGGGTTGGGAGGAGTTCAGGGAGCTAGGGGTTCTAGGTAGGATGAAGGGGACGATGATCTGGTGCAAGGAGGGGAAGGCCATGGCATGGGGAAAAGGGGAAGTGCTGGTTAGGCTGGGTTGCGTTTCTAGCCCATGACAGTGGAGGCGATTATGGAGAGACTCGAGATTAGATGGTCAAATGGGGTAGAGAGTGTGTGGGGAGGGTCAGAGTCATGCTGGCTGGGAAAGCACTGGTAACAGGTACAGAAGTGGTGCTTTGGAAGAGAGTGAAGGATTAATCCTGGAAAAGCAGAACTTAAAAGTGTATTGAGTAGGGTGGAATGGGAAGGAAGGGTTAAGGTGTAATGTAAAGGAAGAAGGCAGGGGTGGGGGCTCTATCTGTACCTTTGGGAGTGCCTTACAGAGGTGGAGGCCAGAAAATGTGACTCACTTGGGGAGGAATTATGTCTGTGGGGACTTCCTAAATGAGAAGGGGCTGGCTGCTCTTGGAGGGTGGACAGAAGGGAAGCAAGGATCTCTCCTTTTGGATCTCCATTGTGTGTATGGTTGGAAGTCTGCCTTCTCTGTCTTCTCTAGTTGAAGGGCAACCTCCCCAACAATCAGTCAATCATAAGTCAGAGGCAGCTTAAAATGGTGCATGTGTGACCTTGTGGACCAATTCTGTACCTAAGTGGTTTTTGAAAGGCCCTTCAGATTCGCCTGGAATGTAATGCTTCATACAAAAGTGAGGGTATGAATAGGTTTGATGTGGGTGTCAAGCTGTCTAATATCAGTTATCACTTTCAGGTTCTGCAAGATCACTGTGATTTATTTTTGAGAGGGGAAAGGGAGTGTAGCTCCCAAGTGGTAAAGACTGCACACACACACACACAATTCTGCAATATTAACTGAATAATAAAATAACAAATATACCAAGAAAAGATAGATCTCTATACTCAATTGAGTGTGTATGTTCTTCCTTCATTGGGCTAATTCCTATGAAAGTTGGTTCAAGTACTCCATGCTCCATTCCTCTATCTCTCCCTCTATTGTAAAAGCTCTTTTCTACTCTTATGAGATAATTTACCCCCTTCCACTTACTTCTCCCTCCATTTCTCAGTGCATTCCTTTTTCTCACCCCTTATTTTTATTCTTTTAGATATCATTCTATCATATCACAGTTGTGTCCTCTGCCTATGTATACTTCTAATTGCTCTAATAATGATAAAGTTCTTAGGAGTTACAAGTATTATCCTCCCATATAGGGATAGAAACAGTTTAACCTTATTGAATCCCTTATGATTTCTCTTTCCTGTTAGACTTCTCTTGAGTCTTGTATTTGAAAGTCAAAATTTTTATTCAGCTTTGGTCTTTTCATTAGGAAGAGTCTTTCAAGTGCTCTATTTTGTTGAATCCTGTTTTTTTCCCTTTAGGGAAAATACTGAGTTTTGCTGAGTAGTAATTCTTGCTTATAATCCTAACTCTTCTGCCCTCCAGAATACATTCCAAGCCTTTCAATCTTTTATTGCAGAAGCTGCTAACTCCTGTGCTATCTTGACTGTGGCACCATGACATCTCAATTGTTCCTTTTTGGCTGTTTGCAATATTTTCTACTTGACCTGGTAGTTCTGGAATTTGGCTATAATATTCCTGGGAGTTTTCCTTTTGGGATCTCTTCCAGTAGTTAGGATCTCTTCCAGTAGTTGATCAGTGGATTCTTTCTATTTCATTTACTTTCTAGTTTTAGAATATCAGGGTATTTTTTCCTTGAAAATTTCTTGAAAGATAATGCCTATACCGTTTTTTTTTTTTATACTTTTGATTATATCTTGATATATCATGGCTTCTGCTTGCCCAATTCTTTTTTTTTTTTTTTTTTTTTTTTTTAACATTTTAAACCCTTACCTTCTGTCCTAGAATCAATACTGTGTATTGGTTCTAAGGCAGAAGAGTGGTAAGGGCTAGGCAATGGGGGTTACGTGACTTGCCCAAGGTCACACAGCTAGGAAGTATCTGAGGCCAGATTTGAACCTAGAACCTCCTGTCTCTAGGATTGGCTTTCAATCTACTGAGCCACCTAGCTGCTCATTCCCCACCCCCACTTGCTCATTTCTAATATTTAAGCACTTTTTTCTTGAGCTTTTGTACCTCCTTTTCCTTTTGGCTAATTGTACAATTTATGTTCTTCTTTTCAGTAGATTTTTGTGTCTCTTTTACCAAGTGGCCTATTGTTTGTGTTGTTTTTTTTTTTAACCCTTAATTTCTGTGTATTGGCTCATAGTGGAAGGTAAGGGTGGGCAATGGGGGTCAAGTGACTTGCTCAGGGTCACACAGCTGGGAAGTGTCTGAGGCTGGATTTGAACCTAGGACCTCCCATCTCTAGGCCTGACTCTCAATCCACTGAGTTACCCAGCTGCCTCCTATTGTGTTTTTTTAAGGTATTATTTTCTTCAACTTTTTGTGTCTCCTTTACCAAGCTGTTGATTCTTTTTTTCATTTTTTCCTACATCACTCTAATTTGTTTTCCCAATTTTACTTCTATCTCTCTTATTTGATTTTGAAAATTCTTTTTGTGTTCCTCCAGGTATTGTTTTTGACTTGAGACTAATTCACATTTTTCTTTGAGCTTTTGGATGCCACAGTATTAACTTTGTTGTCTGCTACTGAGTTTGTGTTTTGGTCTTCTCTGACACCAAAATAATTTTCAAGGCTGAATTTCTCTCTTGTTTGTTTGTTGCTTGCTCATTTTCCCAACCTTTTTCTTGACATTTACCTTAGGGGAAAAAACTGTTAAAGTTAAGTCTGTTTCTGTGGTGAAGGGTACATTGTCCCAAGCTTCATGTTCTTTGTGAAGCTGCTTTCACAGCTCGCTTTGGGGATTCTGTATGTTTTTGATTCTTCTAAGTTGATATGATTTAAGGAGAGATGTGTTTAATATTACCTGGCCTGTGCTCCAATCTAAGAGTGAGCACAAACACTCTTTTCCACCCTGGAACTGTAACCAGGGTCCCCTGCTACCCTGGGACTGCAAACATTGGTGTGCTAGTGCTCCTCCTTGTCCTGGGACCAAGACCTAGGATTGCTACCTAGATCTGTACATAGGCAATGCAATAGAGTCCTGCATCCAAAGCCAGCAAAGGGATTTCTGTAATCTCCTGATTAGTTGTCCAACCCTATTACCATCAATAGAATGAGAGCTCTGGAAGCCTTTGCTGTTTATTCAGCCTCTCCCAGGCCTGCAAGTTGTGGAGGCAGGACCTGCTGTGGCATGGTGGTTTTTGCACTCTACTCTTGCTTCAGTGTGACAGACATTTCCTTGATGACCTTCTAGGGTGTCTTGAGCTGAAAAACAGTTTCATCCCTCTTTTTTGTGGGTTCTGCCACTTTAGAATTCATTTTGAGGCATAATATCAAAATTGTTTGGAGGGTAATTTAAGAGAAATCAGGAGGGTCCCATATCTTAGCTCTGCCTTGCTAAGTATCTTTTGAATACTAAAATATCCACCAGAAAAATGTCTGGGGGAGTTTTTTACTTCTAATGGGCCTAAGGCACTAGTAGCCCCATTGAAGTAATGTTGAACCCTGATAAACAATGATATACTGAGAAGCAGAATTGTCCCAGAATTATAGATTCTGCAGCATAGCTTTATATCATGCCACACATTATAAAGTTAAGTTTATCTAAGAGATGGAACTAAATATCTTTCAATGAATTAGAAGTTTTCCTGATTTTTTTTATATTAAAAAACTTGGGGGAAAAGATTTTATTAGTATAAATTGAGACATATGATGAATTAAAGAATGTCAAATCTTGTGACCTCCAATGTCAAATTGTATAAAACAAATGACTACAGCAAAATTTTAAAAGATGTTCAAAAGTTTTAAGATTTATTGCTTAAGTCAACAAATTTAATTATTTTATTTTGCCTCTTAATTTGCATAATTCTGTCTTTTACTTGGGTGTAGTGACTTGAACTCATAAAAGGCACTGAACTTTATAAAGGGCATCAGGTACTCTTTCACTTCTAATGTTTTGGGATATTACTTTCCTATAGGTCATCTTTTTCTGAGAGAACAGAAGCAAAATAAAGACTGAGCAGTTTTGCTTTTCCTGCCCTGTTAGTTATCACTATTTGATACTGATCATCCATCAAGTCTATCCCTTCTTTTAGTATTTCACCAATATAGCTTAACCCTATCCCCCACCTTTTTGTTAGTATTCCTCTTCAGCCTACTTGAAACTAGCTATCAATTAGGCTTCATCTCTTCTCCAGACTAAATATTTTCAGTTCTTTCAATAACTCCATAACCGAGTGCTTACATGTGCTCTAACTATGCTTCCAATTGCCTCTAACAGAGGTGTCAAATTAGTAGCTTCCAAAACTCCTGGGGATGGTTGGCGCCAGATTAAAAAGTTAACTGGGAAATGTTTAACAAATAAAAAAATTACAACAAAGATAATGCTAATTTGTGGTTCTTTCTCTTCGTTCCTACTGCCACCATTCTAGTTCAGGCTCTCATATTTAGATTACTTAAGATCTTCAAAATAATGTGCTGGTCTTTCTCCCCTCCAAATTATACTGTCACCAGACTGATTTTCCTAAAGCAGAGATCTGATTGTGTCATTACCTAATCTAAAATAGCTTGCTCTTGCCTATTCCATCAAATTTAAATTCCTCTTTCAGGTTATTATCCTATTACATCTTGGTATAACAGCTAGGAAGCTGCACTTGGGCATCAGGAAGCTTGTTTGAATACTTCCTAGTATTCAAACACTATAAATAATTCCTATCTACAGCTTCTATTTATAAAATGGAAATAACATCAAGACCCACCTCACTGGATTGTAATAAGGATCAAATCAGTAATCTATATCATGGCTTGCTTTGCAAACTTTAAAATACTATAGGAATGTGAGTTACTTATTACTACCCAACAGCAATTTTTGCTCCAGTCAGGCCAATACCCTCGTTCCTACATACTATTTTAATTTCAACATATATCTATCTTCTACTTATTTTTCCATGACCCAGTTCAAGTTTCAATCCTTCCACAATTCAACAAAGTGCCTATTTTGTACCAGGCACAGTGTCTGGCACAAACACATAGCCGCTTATTAAATGCTTGTTGATTTATCGACTGAATGCTAGATGCTGAGGTACAGTGAGATATAAAGTAGATGAAGAACACATATAAGTAAATAATCTTAATGCATGCTGGAATAATTAGAAGGGTCAGAGTAATTTATTGGCTTTCTAGAATATTCCCAATCCCATTCTCTGAAGTCCTAATAGACTTCTACAAACTGTCAGTTGATTATATATTTGTCTAATGGTTTCCTTCGTGTTGATCGCCTCCCAACGTTACTGTAAACTTCTTGAAAGCAGAGACCAAGAGAGGATGTGAAGTGGCCTAGCACCTACCTAGTCTCAGGTTTGGAGTAATACAACCAGGATTCAGACCCCAGCTCCGAGACCACAAATTTCTTCATCTGTCACCCTAAGAGGGTGGTCGAGATGACTCCAAGGTTCGGACAGTAGGTTCCTTTACCAAAGTCAGCCATGACTTCTTATCAGTCAAGTTAAGGTTAAAGGAGAACCAGACACGACAGCTAAGACAACCAGGTTCCAGCACCCCTCCCCCACCGCGGTGGCTACAGGAGCGGCCTGGCGCCCTTCCCGCCCATCCCCTCTCAGGGACCAATCAACGAGCTCATGAGGACCAATCAGCGAGCTTGGAAGGGGTTCACGCGCTAAGTCAGGGGAAGGTGGCAGCGGCGGCGGTAACATGTTCAGGGACCAGCGAGCCTGGTTCTGTCGGAGCGTGGGCAAGGATCTGCAGGAACTCTGGGGTAGGGGATGTGTGGCCTTTGGGGTCACCCCGCCTGGATTGGCTCCCATCATCGTAGGGGGACCTGTGGAAGAGCTGGGTGAGCGCACTGCAGCCTTTGGCCTCCCGCACTCGTATTTTAACACCTCTTTCTCTCTACAGTGGCCCATGGCGGAGTAATATGCAACCCTCGCGAGGCCGACTTCCTGTTCAGCTGTGACGCTTCGCACCCAGACACGATGAGGTATCCTTCCGCTCCAGCAACTTACACCACGTGGCCTCTTCTTACCTGTTCTGCTTCCTCGTCTTTCAGGACCCAAAACGCCCGACATTTTGTGGTTGACAAACCACCACAGCCTCGATCTGCACACCTCACAAATAAGGAAACAAGGGCCAAGGGCACGAGATACACAGAGCAGAGCTGACATTCTGTCAATCAATATGCATATGTGTTTAGATTTGGGGAGTCAAAAACAAAAGTGAGAGTTCCTGGAGCTTACACTTTCCTGGAAGATGTAAAGTGTTCAATTAATAAAAATGGGATATATGCTAGAATAAAACAATGCTAGAGTATATACAAGGGTGAGAGGTGGGGAGGAGGCAAATCAAGAAGTGACTCTTGAAGGGAAGTAGTGTGGTCTGAGACCTGAAGAAAATTAGGAGTTCCAAGGATCTGGTTGTGAAAAGAGTATTTTGGGGAGAAGGATAGAATGCCATGTAAAGCTTGGCTAGAGTTTAGAGATTAGTGTGTCATCATCCTGAAATATAGACTTGAACCATATTTTTAAAAGGTCTTTTAAATCAGATTTTTTAAAAAGAGAACAGAAAAACTCTGCTTTGCTTTATATTAAAGGCAATAGGAAGCCATTGAATCAAGGGAGTGACATGCTTTAGGAAAAGCTATTTCTCGGCTTGCCTGAGACTTGGTTAGAGAAGGGAGAGTCAGTATTCAGGGAGCCCAATTAGAAGGTTACTTTAATAGGCCAGGTGAGAATCTAGAGATTAAGGTCTATCCCCATTGGTGAAGATGTGGCACACATGCAGAGCAGGCACTGGGGGGAGCTGCCTCATTCTCCCTCTTCCTAGGCCCCAGGACATTTTTTTTTGCAGGCAGAGCTGGCATTGGGGGAGCTGCTCTATTCTCCCTCTTCCCAGCACCCCAGGACATTTTTTGCATGCCCCACTTCTCTGTCCAGCCTCCCAAAGCAAGCACTTTCTCCCTCAGTTCTTTCTGGTAATGATGGTGGTGGTGGTGGTGGTGGTGGTGGTGGTCACAGCCTGAATTTGCCCTTTGGGCATTCAAACTCTTTAAAGATTCACCAATGCTGGAAGTGACTAATGTGACTAGAGATTTAGAGTTCAATATGAGAGATAGTGAAGGGATAGAATTTATGAAACCTGGCATTTGATTGCATATGGGCAAGTATGGCTCCTAGGTTATTAAACTGGCCTGCCAAAAGAATGTGGGAGCCTTTAACAGAAAGATAGAAGTTAGAGAAAAGCTAAGTTTAAGGGTTCTGTTTTGGATAAGACTTGCTGTGGCTGTCAGGACATCCAGGTAGACATCCAAAGATAATTAACTGGAACTCAAGATAAGATGTTGATCTGGAGCAAAGAAATAATGGTTGAATTGATGAAAACAAATGTGATCATTGAGAGGGATTCTAGGGAGAAAAAGATGAAAGGGCCCAAAGAGAACTGGAGTACAATTACAATAGGGGGAGGAATATGGATGATATAGTCAGTTAACTAAAAAGTTGATATTTTGAAGGGAGAAAAAAAAAAGCTAGAGCATGACTGATGTCTTGAGAAAACAGTAATAAAGACAGAATGGCTTTAGGAGGAATGAGATTCTGGTCAAATATGAGAATTCACCATCACCTCAGGGTTTAAAAACAAAAGAAAAATCACATTAAATGTTTAAATAGGCTCCTGTTTATGGAATTGATTAAATTCTTGGTGTGGACTCTAGTTTACTTCTTTTCCCTTTCCCTAATACTTTATCCTCTTTGCCTTTTAAAGATTTGAAGTTTGAATTTAAACAGATCATTTCACCTTTTTCTTTTATTCACCAAATCTGTTTTAAAGTAGATTAAGGTATTAAATGCTGTAATGTTTATTTTGTAAATGAAAACATTTCCTTTTTTTTTCTCCTAGAATATATCAAAGCTTTGATTACATGGAAGATAATGCTACCGTGTTTCATGCTTATTATCTCTCAGCAGTAGCCAAAGCTGATATGAAAAAAACAGTACCTTTGGGTCACTACGTCCTTCCACCTACCTGCCTACAGAAAGGTTAGGAAAAGTAAAAAGTATATAAAGATATTGAAGCATTTCAACAAGTTCAGTTATTCACCCCAAACCAAATCATTAACTATTTTTTTCAGTCCTGTTCTTCATAACCCCATTTGGAATTTTCTTGGCAAAGATACTGGAGTGGTTTGCCATTTCCTTCTTTAACTCACTTTACATATGAGAAAACTGAGGCAAACAAGGTTAAGTGACTTGCCCAGAGTCACACAGTTTCTTTATGTCAGATTTGAAGTCAGGAAGATTCATATATTAAATCACAAGTTTTCTAAGTCTTTTACACTATTTTCTCTTAGTTTGAGAGTTTTCTTCACTAAATTTTATTGTCTTCTATCTTATTGCAAGAAAATCCTTCTTTATACCCAAAGATGTTGCAAGAAAATTCTTCCTTATACCCAATGATACTGTTGGCTAATTTTTTTCCTGCTGTTTCAATTTTGGTGGTTAAAGAGAAGAAATTTTCATGTATTATCATCAGTATTTTTAAATAGATTCTGAATGCTACTAATTCTTCACTCCATATTTCTTCTTTTTGCCTTCTTTCACATTAATTTTCTAGCTTCATCAAAAAACTAAATTACATGGTTATTTTATATTCCAAATATATCCTGGCATTCAAATCCCTCTACAGCTTTAATTCAGCAAAATAATTTGAATTTAATTAAAAAGCAAATAAACATCATACCATATACCAGGTGCTTAGGATACAATGACAAAAATGAAAACAATCCTGCCTCAAGGAGCTTCCATCCTACAGAAGATTACAACATGTCTGGTCCAATGGAAGGAACATTAGATTTAGAGATAGAAAACTTTGTGTTCAAATCCAGCTCTGCCATTCAATACCCATGTGACTTTGGAAAGCTAGCTAGCCTATCTGGGCTTCATTTTCCTCATCTGTAAATAAGGGGGTTGGACTAGAGGGACCCTAAGATCGCTTCTAACTTTTAAATCTATAATTCCACATAACAGATAATGAAATAAAAAGTGCTTTGAGGCAGGTGAGAACACCAACACTCCAAGAATTTCAGGGAAACCTTCATAGAGAATTTTGAAGCTAAGCTGAGCTTTGAAGATAAGGCTTCTGAGAGGTAAAGAGAGGAAGGGTGAATTCTTTGGATAAGAGATGGCTTATAGGAAATGCATGGAAAAGAAATGGAATGTTTGCTTTGGGGAATAGCAAGTAGGCCAAGAAGTTATGAGGATGAAAAATAGATTTTGGAGACATTGAGGGACAAAATAACTATGATCGGAGATTATATAATCAGAAAGAAAGAACTTGATTTTTGATTCTGAGTTCAAGGTCAGGGAAGTGGCACAATTGTAGACTGTAGTGAATTCTCAAGATCGATCATACTCTAGATGGCTGAATTGGAGTAAAGATGTAGGTTTGGAGTGATGAAGAGACTATTTGCAATTCAAAATACATTTTCCCATAAAAATCAATCTTACAAGTGGAAGTCAAGAAAGTCAAGCCAGACTAGAAAACTTCATGAGGTAACTGAGTCATATTATGCTGTATTACTGCCACTATAGTTTCCATGGGAAAATTCATTCTGATTTTTAGTTTAAGACTGGGAACATACCTCCCCCTACTTTGGTAGGAGGCACCTTCCCTTTCTCACCTCTTCTCTAGCTATTCTGCTGGTGGCACCAGCAAAGGGGGAAGTCCTTCAGGTTAAAAATGTCATGGTGAGGAGTGTTGGCTCTATTAGGAGGAGTGTGGGCTGGGAAAGAAAGGAAAAAGGACCTAGACCTAGAGCATCCATCAGCTGGCTAAAGAAGGAAGTTAGATAATGGTTAGTTTGAAAGAAATCTGGGAGTTTAGAAGATAGTAATTCTGCTGTATAAATTGAGTAATTAACAAAGGAGGCCTTAGGCCTACTGTACCCTTGTTAGACTATATCTGGAGTATTGTTTTTGATGCCACATTTTAGAAAAGACACTGATATTTTGAGTGTTTCCAAATTGAGAGTGATTAGTTTGGTAACAGTACTGGAATTTATGCCATGATGACTGGTTATAGGAGCTAAACTTATTAATGATACTAGCTAGTATACATAATTCTTTAAAATTTACAAAGTGCCTTACAAATTTTATCACCTTATCCTGATACATAAGTGCTGTTATTATTCCCATTTTACAGATCAGGAAACTGAGGCATATTACAGTTAAACAACCAAATCACACAATTTGTGAATGTCTAAGGCTGATTTGAACTCAAATTACAAGTTTTATTACAAGTCCAGTTCTCTATCTACTCTGCCAACTAACTGTCTCATATTTTAGCCTGGAAGAAAGATTAGAGAATCATTTATGATCCCTGCCTGTCACTCCCCACCTGTCCCCATTTTGTTAATACGATGTAAGTATTTTGTGTATGTACTTCTGGAGAATTTTTTTTTTCTATAAGGGAAATAGCTATTTCTGTTTTCATATAAGCAGATATAACTAAAATATATACATTGCTTTACACTTTCAACACTCAGCCTAACAGTCTTATTCTCTAGACTTTTTCCATTTTATTCATTATTTTTATCATGCACTTCATTTAACAGTTTTCCCAGAATACCTATTCAGTTGGTGGTATTTTTTTATTATTATGCATAATAATTGGCTTCCATAGCATCAAGAGAATTCCCTAGAGGGCAGAGGGCTGTGAATCAGAGTTTCAGAGAGCCAGATTTAGGTATCAGATAAGGAAAAATTTCCTGTCATTTGAAGTTGATCAAAAGAGGAATGGGCTGCCTTAGGGAACAATGGGTCCTCTATCCCTAGGAATCTTCAAGCAAAGACTAATGACTCCTTGTCAATATTGTTGTAGAGGGGATTTGTGTTAAGGCATGTGATGAACTAGATGATTTCCCCTACCCCTACCCCCAATCCCCATAAAAGTCCTTTATAAGTCCTAAGAATCCATAATTCCTTGAGTGGATCTTAGCCATTCCAAAAGGAGTGTGTTGTTGAAATAAACCAAAAAAAACTTCTCCCACATTCTTTTTAAAGTTGTGATTTGTTTATATTCAGTTGCTTAAAAATTAAAAATAAAATTTAAAATATAGTTTTAATACTGAACCTAAACATGCAGAAAAGAACACAAAAAAGAAGATTCTACATGAAGTTATGCATTAATTTCATACTGCTTTACTTTTAAAAAAGCATTTAATAAATTTATTTTTGAAACTTTCCCGTTTGTACTTTCTTCTTTTGCTTTTAAAAATAGTAAAGCTATCATTTTTTTCATAACAATTGCCTTTTTCAGTTTCAGAAAAGAATGAGACTCCTTCAATGTTCACTCCCCCTACCCCTTCTTCCATGTTTGTACATTTCTTCTCATAAACTCCATTTATGAAAAATAGCACCCTGTACCCTCCTCTTCTTGCTTTTCCCATTATCGCATTCTTCCTTTTATCCTCCCTTTTCTTTCTCCTCTTGGGACCCTCAGAACAGAACCAATCCAGGGGAGCCTCTATTTTATTTATAATTTCCCCCATTACCCTTTGAAGACATTAAGATTTTGAAGAGAAACTTGTTTCTTTCCCTTCCTCATACTAACTACCTCATTATACAGTTCCTTCCAAAATCCCAAATAAATTTACCTTTCTAGGTTTCTCTGGGCTTTTATGTTTCTATTTTAGAGTTCCTGCTCAGATCTGATCTTTTCATCAGAAATGCTTGAAATTAATTCTATTAAATTCTGTTAATTCTATTAAAGATTCATTCCCTTCCCCCCCCAATAGGATTATACTCAGCTTTTCAGGGCAAGTTATTCTTGATTGGAAATCTATAATCTTTTGCCATTTGGAATATCATATTACAAGATCTCCTTTTATTTTTAATAGAAGCTTCAATGTCATGAAATCTTGATGGTGGTTCCTTGGTTCATCAACTCACTTTTGGATGCTTACAGTCTTTTTTCTTTGATATGGAAGCTCCAGATTTTGGTTATAACATTCCTGGGTTATTTACTTTGGGGGTTTTATTTCAGGTCATTGGGAGATTCTATCTTTACTTTGCCCTCTGGCAAATAGATCTGGGCAGTTTTCATTCACAATTTTTTTGAAAGAGTATCTAGACTTAAAAAAATAATAGTTTTCAAGGAATCTTATGATTATTAAATTAATTCTTCTTTATTGGTTTTCCACATCATTTGTTTTTGATAAGTTATCTTATATCTTCTTCTATTTTGTCCTCCTATTTCTTGCTTTTTCACAGAGTAACTGATTTCTGTTTGGTTTATTCCTATTTTCAGAGAGTCCTTTTTTGAGTAAGGTTTAATACTTTCCCTTTTAAGCTATCTATATATTCAGTTACTACTGCTTTTAAAAACTTTCACTAATCGAATACTGGATTTGAGAAAGCTCATGATCACAGGAAACTCACCTAGTTAGAACTTATTAATACAAAGACAAAGTATATGTTGAAGACCTATCCCTGTCTGTGACATAGTCATCAAGTTCCCTTTTGTCCTGACTTGAATGTGCTATGGCATATATGAAATCCAACCAGGAGCTACTGGACACCTAGAACTTTTGACTGACCATGAGTAGCACCTGAACACAAGGGATTATATATATATTTTTACTTGTTAGTTTTTTGTTGTTGTTTTTAAGGAGCTGGCACCCTTAATAAAATAATTTAGAGCAAGCAAACCCCCAGGCACTTGTTATGAGTGGATAAACACACACACACACACACACACACACACGTTTATATAATTCCTTTGGTGTCCCTCCACTTCCCTACTTAGCTAAATCTGACCAGACTACCTCAAAACTATAAAGAAAATTCTGTTGTTTCCTGCATTTTAATTCTTCACAGTTGCATTAAAATAGCATAACAGCCATGTTTTTTACTCAAACATTTCATGAGAATTAAAGTAATCCCAGAATTTAGCCCCCAAATCTTCATATAGTCTGGGGGCAAAGCAGTTTTTAAAAGCAAATGTAAAATTTAAACATTTGTAATCCTGATGATTCCACATATTAAAAAACGTATTTAATAAAAGTTTGTAAATTATGTAAACTGGAGATTTTAGGCAAAGCTAGAAAAATGCTACAATGTAAAATTAAAAATTAAAAATGTGTTTTTTTCTGAAGTGCATTTATTTTCTTTACTACAGAAATAAGAAAAAAAATTGGTAGTTTTATTTGGGAGCAGAGCAATCATGTAATGACAGAGAAGGTAAGAGTAAATGAATGTTACACTGATTTAAAAGTGCCCTTTTCTTCATTTTATGTGGTGAAATATTTCATTCACTTTTTTTTTTTTAACCCTTGTACTTCGGTGTATTGTCTCATAGGTGGAAGATTGGTAAGGGTGGGCAATGGGGGTCAAGTGACTTGCCCAGGGTCACACAGCTGGGAAGTGGCTGAGGCCGGGTTTGAACCTAGGACCTCCTGTCTCTAGGCCTGACTCTCACTCCACTGAGCTACCCAGCTGCCCCTATTTCATTCACTTTTAACTATTTCCATGAAGTTGATGAATAGATGATAATAATAATAGTGATACTAATAGATAATGTTTATATAGCACCTTCTGTTTGTGAGGCACTGTGCTAAGTGCTTTACAAATATCTCATCTGATCCTTACAACCCTGGAAAGTAGGTGCCATTATTATTCCCATTTTAAGTTAAGGAAACTGAGGAAAATGGAAACTATGTACTTACTTAGAGTCACACAACTGGTAAGTGTCTAAGACTGGATTATAACTTGGGTCTTCCTGATTCCATGCCCAGAGTTATATCAACTGGATCATCTGGCCTCTAAGATTTTTTTTTTACGTAGCGTTCATTTTCAAGTATATTCATTTCCATTCCTCTATCTGGAGATATATTCTTTGTAATGAAGAACAAAAAAGGAAAAAAAAAGTATTTCAGTAAAACAAAATCATATGATGATTAAATATGTGAGCTGTTGCTATCACTGGGTTAAATGAAATTAAAAGTGCTGATTATTATTTCATAATTAATTTGCTGCTCTGTTACGTTATATAGATTCATATAAATGTAAAATTATGCATGAGAGAATCAAGAATGTAGTCACATTTATTCCATTAAATGAGAGATACCTATATAACCCCAGTAACTCTGCTAGTATAGTCTTTGTACCTCCTTCTCCTAAATTATACCTCTTCAGTAGCTATAGAAAGTACACTTTTCACTTTTTCTTTGCAAAAGGTGATAATTAGTTATATTTTCTATCATCAAACTGACAACATTTCTAAATATATTGGGATAATTTTACATTTTTCCCCTTTTCTTATTTTTATTTATTGGCTCCCCACCTCCCCATTTCCCACACCCTTATTCTTCATTTGGTAATATCTACATAGTTTTATTTATTTTTGTGTATTTAAAAAAAAACTTAAGTCCCTGAGGACATACTGTTAAATTTTTTGAAATTGCTGCCTCTGGAGGGCAGCTGGGTGGCTCAATGGATTGAGAGCCAGGCCTAGAGATGGGAGGTCCTATGTTCAGATCTGGCCTCAGATACTTCCTAGCTATGTGACCCTGGGCAAGTCACTTGACCCCCCCATTGCCTAGCCCTTACCACTCTTCTGCTTTGGAACCAATACCCAGTATTGATTCTAAGATGGAAGATAAAGAATTTTTTTTAAAAAAGGAAATTTCTGCCTCTATACTTAGAAAAATAAAATTAGATTGTAAAAAATGTTTTATTGATGCTTAAAATTTTTTTTATCATAGTCATTTGCTAATTCAATCCTCTCCCAATGGAATCCTCCTTTAAGCAAAACCAATTGGCACAGCTTGCCTTTGATTCCAAGCAGATTTCTAGGAATTATTCATAACTATCTAGATAAGGAAGTTGGGATCACAGCCAGCATAGATGGCTTCATTAGAACAAGATGCCAAACTAATTTTACTTCTTTTTTGAGTTAGGCTTATGGATCAAGAGGGCTGCTATAGACATCATTTGCTAGATTTTAGCAATGTATTTAAAAAAGTCTTTAATGGTGTTCTTTTGGGGAAAAAATGGAGAGATAAGGTTAGATGATAATTCAGCTAGGTGGGTTCAGGTGGGGTTGAATGACTGGATCCAAAGATTAGTCATTAATTGTTCAATATCAGATTGAAAGGGGAGCTTCAGATTAAATACTCTATGTTTCTGTGCCTGGCTCTTATGGCTGAACATTCTTACTAGTGACTGCAGTAAGATACAAGATGATGCGCTTATCGGACTTACAGATTAACAAAACTGGGTGGGATAACTAACATTTGAATAAGAGCCAGGATACAAAAAGATTTTGCCAAGCTTAAATCTTTCTTAAAATTATTACACAGTATATGTAATAGCATTGCAGTCATTTAAAAATACAAACAAGATCTATGTGCTCTTAACACATTTTTTCAGTAAATACTCCCTATTCATTCTCAATATTAGTAATATTCATAATAATTCTACCCCATTAAAGCAGTGCATTAAAATACTATTTTTAGTAGCAGGATGATGTAGTAGGTTTTCTTTTCTTTTTTGAACCATTACCTTCTGTCTTGGAATCAGTATTAAGTATTGCTTCCAAGGTAGAAGAGTGGTAAGGGCTAGGCAACTGGGGTTAAGTGACTTGCCCAGGGTCACTCAGCTAGGAAGCTTTTGAGGCTAGATTTGAACCCATGACCTCCTAGCTCTTAATCTACTTAGCCATCTAGCTTCCCTGATGTGACTTATTTTCATCCTTCCTCTTTGGCAGTGCCTGAGTTTTCATTTAAAGTAATGCCAATGCAGAGGACTAAATTATATTGAAATTAATGTGGAACATCATAGAATAAATATCCTTCAAAAAATCTGCCCCTCCCATTGTGCTCCCCTTAATTGAGCAATTAAGTCCCCCTCCCTAAATAAACAAGCTTAAATTTTAATGAAGATAAACATAAAGTTTTATACCTGAGTTAAAAAAAATCAGCTTTGTAAGATTGAGATGGTATGGCTAGACAATAGTTCATCTGAGAAAGATTTGGAAATTTTTGTAGATTGCAGGTTCAACATGAGTCAACAATGTGAGATAATAGTAAAAAAATGCTGATCTAGTTTTGGTCTTCATTAATTGAAGAAAGAGTGTCAGGATTAGGAAGGTGATAGGCTTGTTATATATAATCTGTTCTGGTCAGGTTATTTAGATTACATGTTCAATCACAGGTATTGCTTTTTTAGGAAGGATCCTGGAAAACAGTAGCCCTTCTAGAGAGAAGAATAGGGATAGTATTGATGTCTCAAGATCATGCCATATGAAGAAGTGGGGAAGGATATTTAAGGTGGAATAGAAAAGTCATAGAGGAGACATGGCAGCCATCAGATATTTGAAGAGTCATGTGGAAGACAGAGTAGACTTGCTTTGCTTGGCTTCAGGAGAAACTGGGAATGATAGGTGGAAAGTTTGAAAAGTCAAATTTGGGCTTGATAGAAGGAAAAATTTTTTATAAAACAAAATGGCATGGATCACCTGCAGAGATAGTAGTGAGTTCCCCCTCGTTGGAGGTTTTCAATTAAAGACTAGGTGATTACTTTTCTGGGATATTATAGGAAGCTTTCTCATATAGTTATGAATTAGAGCCTCTTCCTACTCTGAGAGGTTGCAATTCTGTGAAGCAATAATGCATATAGTTTTGTATGCCCATGGTCTACCACTTCTCTATCTAAAGAGGAAAGTGTATTTTATTATTTAGCCACTGGAGCCAAGATTAGTCATTATATTTAACTTGATTCCTATTGCTTCCTAGTCTGGTTTTCATTTACATTATTCTAGACATTGTGCATACTATTTTCCTGATTTGGTTTTCTTTGTTTGGATCATTACATGCAAGTCTTCCCATGTTCCTCTAAATATTTCATTACATTTCTATACCCCAGTTTGTTCAGTTTTTCTTCAGTTGTTGGGCAACTGCTTTATTTCCAATTATTTGCTGCTGCAAAAAGGACTGCTTTCAGTGTTTTGATATGGGTAGGATGTTTCTATATATAAAAGATGATGAAGAATTTGATAACTTTTCTTGCATAATTCCAAATTGCTCTCATAGTTTTATATGATAGGAGAGAGTCTCTCAAGCTATGTCCTGAAATATCGAAACTTTGGTTAGTCATGGAAGTTTGATTCTGTATTTGTTGGAATGTATGGTTTGACAACCAGCTCAAGTGTATATAATTATTGGGCAGAAAGGCACATTAGAAATCATGTCCAAATTGGGAAAAAATCTTTATAACAAAAACCTCTGACAAAGATCTAATTACTCAAATTTATAAGGAGCTAAATCAATTGTACAAAAAAGCAAGCCATTCCCCATTTGATAAGTGGGCAATTTTCAGATAAAGAAATTAAAACTATCAATAAGCACAGGAAAAATTGCTCTAAATCTCTAATAATTAGAGAAATGCAAATCAAAACAACTCTGAGATATCACCTCACACCTAGCAGATTGGCTAACATGAGAGTAAAGGAAAGTGGTGAAAGTTGGAGGGGATGTGGCAAAATTGGGACATTAATGCATTGCTGGTGGAGCTGTGAATTGATCCAACCATTCTGGCTGGCAATTTGGAACTATGCTCAAGAACCTAAAAGACTGCCTGCCCTTTGATCCAGCCATACCACTGCTGGGTTTATACCCCAAAGAGATCATAGGGAAAAAGACTTGTACAAAAATATTTATAGCCATGCTCTTTGTGGTGGCAAAAAACTGGAAAATGAGGGGCTGCCCTTTGATTGGGGATTGGCTGAACAAATTGTGGTATATGCGGGTGATGGAATACTATTGTGCTCAAAGGAATAATGAATTGGAGGAATTCCATATAACACATGTGAACTGGAATGACCTCCAGGAATTGATGTAGAGTGAAAGGAGCAGAACCAGGAGAACGGATATATAGTGGCACTATCGAATGTAATGGACTTCTGTACTAGCAACAATGCAGTGATCCAGGACAATTTTGAGGAACTTATGAGAAAGAATGCTATCCACATCCAGAGAAAGAACTGTGGGAGCAGAAACACAGAAGAAAAAACAACTGCTTGACCACATGGTCAATGGGGATATGATTGGGGATGCAGACTCTAAACGATCACCTTAATGTAAATATTAATAATATGGAAATAAGTCTTGATCAATGATACATGTGAAACCCAGTGGAATTGTGTGTTGGTTATGGGAAGGGGGTGGGAGGAGGGGAGAGAAAGAACTTGAATCATGTAACTATGGAAAAATATTCTAAATTAATTAATTAAACAAAAAATTTAAAAATGCTAAACTAACTAACTAAATAAAACATACCAAAAAAAAGCAGTCATGTTATCAAACTCACTAATTTTATACAAAAGGAGACCAAAGTCCAAAGAAGAAGTTTTTTATCCAATTGACACAACAAATAACAAAGCCAGAATGAAAACTCTTGACAATAATTAGGAAATTAATAGATTGTACCTGTGTGGACTATGGTGAATGACCATAATGTAACCTGAATGAAGGTATAGATGGCAAGCTTTTCACATTTGTGGATGACACAAAGGTGAGAGGGGTAGTTAACACATTAAAGAACAGACTGAAAATCCCCAAATATCTTGAGTTTAGAAAGAGAAGGCTAAATCAAATATGGTGAAATTTAGTAGTGTTAAATGCAAAGTCATAAATGAGTTTAAAAAATCACTTGTACAAGTTCAGGGTTTGGGGAGTTATAGTGTGGTAGAGATATTGCTAAATAATAGTCTTTGAACAAAAGACATGACAATTTTAGTGGACACCAAGTCCCACATGAGTCAACAATATAACATAGCAAACAAAAAATAGAAATTCTATTTTAGGTTTCATGAAGAGAAGTATTCAAAATGAGAATGGTGATAATCCTTTGTACTCTGTCCTGGTCAGATGATATCTGAAGTATAATTTAGTTTTAGGCATCACATTGTTTTTTGGTTTATTTTTTAAAGTGATGTATAATCATTAGAAGTCTTCAAGCAGAGGCTAGATGATCATTGGTTGAGGATTTTATTGAGGGGATCTCTAATCAAGTATGGTTTGAACTGGATGATTCTGGAGGTACCTTTCAAAAACTGAGATGCTATGATTATCAGTACTGTTTCAAAGGTAATAATAGCTTAGGGGGCAGCAGGGTGGCTCAGTGGTTTGCAAGCCAAGGCTAGAGACGGGAGGTCCAAGGTTTGAATCTGGCCTCAGACACTTCCTAGCTGTGTGACCCTGGGCAAGTCACTTATCCCCTATTGCCTAACCCTTACCATTCTTCTGCCTTGGAAAGATGGAAGGAAAGAGTTTAAACAAACAAACATAATAATAATAGCTTATTTAATTGATAGCAGGCCTTTTCTCAATTGGGCTATCACATCAAAATATTTTTTGGTTGAACTTAGTGAAATACAGATTAATGTTTACTTGTTGTTGCCAGACTTTGACCATAACACATACAAAAGTAGCAATAAAAGAACCTTAAGGTTGGTGACAGTAAGAGGGACAAATTCTGTAAGTTTTAGAATTTAATTCAAATATATTTTCTTTTGTGAGGGATACCAGTAATAGAAGTAGTTGCAGTACCCATCTTTTGAATGAAGCTGAGTCCATATTCAGTTATTTTAGAGCTAAATGCTCCATTTGGAACTTTTAAAAAATTTTAGGTTTTCATTTCTTGTCATATCTCAATTTGGTTTATTTCCTTGACTTATAACCTTTATGGAACTTATTAGTCTGCTAAGAGGGTCCGAATGTTCATTTTTCTAATGTTTAAAACATTTTATTTTTGTTTAAGAAATCATAAGCTGTAGAATAATTTGTAAACTCTTTTTTTACACAATTTACTTTCCTGTTCACAGCATGATGAGGTAATGCAGAAGCACAGGGAAAGTACTAAATTATTGACAGAGCCTAAAATGGATCCATCTATAAGGTATTGTGTTTATCTCCACTTGTTTTTGGGATAATTATAAAAATTATAAAAAATAAATTCAAATCAATACTTTTGAATTTATAGGGAGTAGAATGATGAATAAAGGAAGAAAAAATCAATACTATTTTGTTTCCTTAATATCTAGATGAATTATTAAAAGACCAATAATACAACTATATAAAGTTTAATTTGTGTTACCAATCACAATTTTCTATATTCCTTCATTGCTTCATTTATTCAACAAGCATTCTGTATTAAGGAGCTGAAAAGTTTCATTAGACCACAAGTTTATAATATAAAACTGTCGGTAAAACCAACAAGAATTAGGAAACAAACTGATTTTTGCTTGTTTTTAAGTAGAGCTGCTGTGTTTTGAAGTCTAGGTACTAACAAAATACCAATTTACTCATACTCTGGCTCCCATCCTCTATTCTCTTTCTTTTTGGAAAGCTGATTTTCCTTTTGAATAACTTTAAAGAGGGCTCTTGGTTTAGAAACTTGTTTGGAGGAAGTCAATAGGAGAGGGGCTGGTATGATTCTGGTAGGAGGAAAAAGAAATTAGAGACAAAAGTATTAAGGGATTAAGAAGAGAGAATAAGTGTAATTTTTAGTACTTTAAAGGATGGGGGAATAATTATGCAGCAAATGCAATAGCTCAAATAAGAAAAAGAACAGAGATTCTGTTCTCTGTCCTAGGATCCTTAAATTCAAAGTTTTTCTGTTTTCCCTAAAATTTCTTTAGATATCTACACAGGGCTTTTCCATATCTGACCACCAGAGGACGCTATAGGAGCACAGATTAAAATTTAGGTTTTCTTACCCTCAAAAATGCTTTAAATAACTAGACCTGAAGAAGAGGAAAGAATTTGTGAAGAGGGAATTCTGACTTTAATTGTTGTGACAGAAGAGGAATTTATTTTGCCTGAATTATTTGACTTGGGCTTTTAGGACAAACTCTTCTCAAATTGTTAAAATAATTTTGCAGATCTTTTATTTGGGAATCATACAAATATTTGTGGTTTACATTTTCTATGAGCAATGTTACTTATTCTTAGAAGAATTTAAATGAGCCTTATTTTTAGACATTTAAGGTTTCTTAATAATATATTTCAAGATTAGTCTTTTTTATCTTTTAAAATTTTTAAATCTTTTAATTTATTTCTTAGATGTTTCCCAATTACATGGAAAAATTTCCTAACATTCATTTAAAAATTTTTTTGAGTTTTATATTCACTCCTTCCACTTGCCTCTTCCTGATCCCTTAAAAAGACAAGCAACATGATAGTGATTATACATATAGTCATGTGAAACATATTAGTCATGTTGCAAAAGAAAGCTCTCTCACACACTCTCTCTCTTTCTCTCACTCTCTCTCTCTCTCTCTCTCTCTCTCACACACACACACACATACACTCAAGAAAAAAATTTAAAAGTATGCTTCAATCTGTACTTAAGAGTTCATTAGTTTTCTGTCTGGAGATGAATAGCATTTTTCATCATGGAAAGACCAACTTTTTAATTGAAAATTTATATTTGTGTTACTGTAGTCAGATTTATGGAATCTGAGTGGTTTTCTAAACCTCAAATGAAGCAAAACTCACTAAAGAAAAGACTTTCTGGGGGGCAGCTGGGTAGCTCAGTGGATTGAGAGCCAGGCCTAGAGACCGGAGGTCCTAGGTTGAAATCTGACCTCAGATATTTCCCAGCTGTGTGACTTTGGGGAAGTCACTTAACCCCCATTGCCTAACCCTTACCACTCTTCTGCCTTGGAGCCAATGCACAGTATTGATTCTAAGGTGGAAAGTAAGGGTTTAAAAAAGGAAAAACTTTCTTGTTCCAAGAAAAGTATTTTATCTGGAATAGTAAAGAATAGTGTATTCTTGTTAATAACCATTTATAGCTTACTTAGCTTTTGAAAAGGTTAAAATTTGGTTAAATATAGAGAATGAAAACGATATTCACCATATTTTAAATTTGTTTAATGATTCTAAAGACATTTCAAAATCTTATTCAGAATCTTGAGGTTATTAGGGATATTATCATTAAGATAATGGTGGGTGGACATACTACTTAATAGAGTTCTCATCAATATAATGCTGAATAATAAGAGTTTGCTATTTATATTTTATGATTATAATATATGTAGCAATTTTTGAAATGTATCTACTATGCCTGTCTCCTTTTTTGTTGTATTTGAATCCTTTGTGCAAAATTGCATGGAATAATAATGAACTAACCCTTTCAAGGCTAATGGTCCAAATGAACCAAAACTGTCCTCCCTTTAACTATTAACTTTGTAATCATGATTGCACAGAAAATAATATATATACAAATAAGACACCATTTAATAGTTTTATGCAATAAGACCTGAGATCAGAACAATGAGCCATTGAAGTTACCAAATGTTAAATTAAAATAAAGTATTCTATAGAGTGTGCTTTTTAAAATCTGAAGTAGAATCCAGGAAAAGAAATACAGATTGTAACATATGGGGCTTTGCCCTGTATATTTCATTTTGCAGCACAAAAAAGCATTTCTCAAGGACTCCGGTTACAGGAAAGCAACTATTTTATCCTCTTCACAATTATCCAGTGAATAACATGGTAACAGGTAAAAAAATACAGAAAACAAACAACAAAACTAATGGAACCATAGCCAATGAGGAAAAGAAAATAGTGAGCGGGTAGAGTTAAGTGTGCACATATTAATTTTTTTATTTAATTTTTTTTGTTATGAACTTAACAGATATGAACATTTCATTAAACAAAGAGGAACAAAAAAGCAGTTAGCACCACCTTATAGGCAGCATGATACTGAAGAGCCGAATTTGTTCTATTCAGTTTTAAAAAACATTGAATTTAACACATTAGTGACAAAATTGATTTTTGTTCCTTTCTGAATTTTTTTCTGCTATACACTTTTTATAAATTATTAATTTTATTTTTATTGGCATGCAAAACACCCTTCTATATTGGACATTGTTGTAAGAGCACACTTACACGTAACCAAAACCCTTAAATAAAACCATAAATACACTGATGCGTGAAAGATGACTCCAACAGTTCTTTCTGTGGAGGCAGATAGCATTGTCTGTCATAAGTCTTTTCAGGATTTTCCCAGACCATTGCATTGCTGAGAGTAGGCAAGTTTTCACAGATAATCATCACACAGTATTGCTGTTACTGTGTACCATGTTCTCCTAGTTCTTCTTATTTAGCCCTGCATCAGTTCTTATAGATCTTTCCAGCTTTTTCTGAAATCATATTGCTTATCATTTCTTAAAGCACAATAGTATTCCATTACCAACATGCACCACAATTTGTTCAGCCATTCCCCAATTGATGGACATCCCCTCAATTTCCAATTCTTTCCTGAAGTTTATTTAATTTCTCCTTTAAAAATTTGGAGACTAGGGGGCAGCTGGGTGGCTCAGTGGATTGAGAGCCAGGCCCAGAGTCAAGAGGTCCTAGGTTCAAATCTGGCCTCAAACACTTCCCAGCTGTGTGACCCTGGGCAAGTCACTTAATTCCTATTGCCTAGCCCTTACTCCTCCTTCTGCCTTAGAACCAATACATAGTATTGATTCTAAGTTGGAAGGTAAGGGTTATAAAAAAAAAAATTGGAGGCTATACCATTTGGTACATTATGTTTTACTTCATTCTTTATAGTACCTTTTAACAAGATATAATTTCCTTATCTCTTTTAATCAGATCTATTTTTGCTTTAGCTTTGTGTGAGATAATAATTGCCTTTCCTGCTTTTTTTTTTTACTTCAGATGATACACAATAAATTCTTCTCTGACTCCTTACTTTTATTCTGTGTGTGTCTCCCTGCCTCAATTGTGTTCCTTTTAACAATATATAGTAGGATTCTGGTTTTTAATCCACTCTGCTGTCCATTTCTCTTTTATGGGTGAGTTTATCCCGTTCACATTTCCAGTTAAGATTACCAACTCTGTATTCCCCTCCATCTTATTTTCTCCTTTTGATCCTGCTCTTTTCCCTTTCACTTTGTACCTCACAAATGTTTTGCTTTTTATCACCCCTTCTTCTTCCCTTTCCCTTCTATCACTCCTTCCTCCCCCTTGTCTTATGCCCCTCCTACTTCTCTATAGGATTCTATACCCTGATGAATATGGTTATTATTCTCTCTAAGCAGTTAGGATGAAAATAAGATTTAAGCACCATCACCTCCCCTCCCCTATAATACTCTTCATGCCTCTTTAGGTGAGATAATTTACCCCATTCTATCTCTCCATTCCCTTTTGTCTCAGTACAATCCTCTTTTTCATCCCTTGGTTTTTTTTTCTTTTTTGCATATCATGTCATCCTAATCAGCTTACTTCCACATACTCTGTCTATGTATACTCCTTCTAACTGTTCTAATACTGATAAAAATTTAACATATCAGGTGTACAGTGCAGACTGCCTCATGCTGGAATTCCAGACCTTACTGTAGGCTTGGAACTTTACTGGGTATGTGTTGGGTTGCACTGCTATTGTAGGCAGGTTCTCAGGGTCTGGATGCTGTCTTGAGCCCAGGTCCAGAATCTGGAACAGTTGATGTGGGGTTGGGGAGCTTGCTGTTGGCTTGTGCTCTTACTCCTTGTTGTAGCTTCCTGCTGGTTTTGCTTTCCTCTCATCCCAGTGAACCAGAAGTTTTCTGCCTGCCTTTCAAGTTGTTCTCTGTATGAATTCTGCTTCACTCCAATTTCTTGTTGGTTCTTTCACTCCAGTGTTTATTTTGTGACATTATTTTGAGGTTGATTGAAAAGGATTCTCATAGTGATTTGAGCTTTCCCTGCTTCTACTCTATCATCTTGTCCCCCGCCTCTGGGCTTCTGCTCTGCACTTTAAAAATATTTTATTAATGCAATTTTCTGCCCCTTTGGCATCTCTGTCACTACCTATCAAATCACCCTTCTCATCAGATAGAAATAATCTCTTGTTAGAATAAGTATAGTCAAATGTGGAAGGTGAAAGATGAAATACCTGAGGAAACAAAGGTTTGATCTTCCAAAAAATTTTGATTTATTAAGCCATATATAGCAGTTTATTAACAAATTGGGGCCAGACCTCCGAAGCTTGGCACTGTACTCTGGATATAGGGGGAAAGAGACTTTTACACATTAAAAACAATAAATAAGTCCAAGTAATTAAAAGGAAACATTATAACATTAGGCAATCTAATTTCTAACTGGATGAAAGATGAGGTATTTTCCAAGTTGCGAGGGAAGAACAAACAGATGCAATTCCCTGAATTCAGAGAAAGAGGTGTCCCATTCCTCCCATCTATGTAAACAATCAAATGAATATGAAAAAAAAATAATTGATTGATCAGTATGGGACCAGTTTCAGATAAGACATAAGGGTTGCTTGAGATGCACAAAATGGAGAAAACTTGCATCAATCTTTGGTTCTGATTGAGTTTCTAGTGAGCATAACTTAGGTCCTTAGTTAAGGTTCTCTAAGAAGCAGTTCAAGGTGGTCCACTTGCCCAGGCACATAGAACTAGGTTCAAACATTTCAATAAAGTTTTCTCCCAATTCTCATAACTGAATAAAAATTTCCCACAAATCAGAAATTGGATTAGACCTATAATGGAATAGCGTACTGAGCTAGCTCAAGAAATGAATCATAATGACTCAGTGTATTGAGAGTCAGACTTAGGATTAGGTTTATATCTGGCCTTAGATACTTCCTAGCTGTGTGACCCTGGGTAAGTCACTTAACCCCCATTGCCTAGTCCTCACCACTCTTCTGCTTTGGAAACAATCCACAGTATTGATTCTAAGAATCAAAAAAAGAATTGTCACAAGATGGAGTTAATGTGGATCACTTAATTCCCACTATTAACCACTTGCTGTCCTAATCCTCTCAATTCTCTCACAAGCAAAACATTTCAACACATTGGTCATATCTGAAAATGTATGTCTCATTCTATACCTCTACTTTATAACCTTTCTAACAAAAGGGTGGGGGGTGCTAAGCTTCATCTTCAGACTTTTTGAAATTGTAAGTGGTTACTGTACTGAATAGAGTTGTGCAGTCTTTCAGAAGTGTTTTACATTTCATTATTGTGGTTGTCATGTAAATTGTTCTCTTGTTAGCACCTTACAGATGCTATGATGCTGCATTTATTAAAAAAAGAAAAATGCTGTCAGTAATTAGTTGGCTTAGCTTCTTGTGTGCTTAAAGGTGACAAGTAACATCTAAAGATCGATGAAAGACATTAATATTGATGATGTAACTAAGATATGAAGATTTAGACATGTAATAGTGCTACTATAACTTATTCTTCATTGCTGGATAAAGAGAAGAGTTGGGTTATATAATGGTTAAATTGGTGTTTTGACTAAGAGAATTATAAAGAAGTAGTTGCGAATTATTATCCCTTAAGTCAGGAAAAGTATTAGCAGCTTTTAACAATTTTGTTTAATTGGAATATTAGTAAAAAGAGGGAAATGTGGAAGGGAAAGAGGTAAGGAGATTGCCTAGCCTACCCTAAATGCTGATCCAATGAAATGAAGCTCGCTCCCCAACAGAGTTCCAGTCTCCACTTGGGAATCCTAGTCACTCACCAAGCAAGCTGGGCAGGATCCAGGCAAGGTCCCAGTGCAGAAAAGCCCTTGTGAGCTAAGCCCATGGAGGCAGCAGTGAACCCAACAAGACAGTCTCCAACTCCAAGAAACTCCAAATCTGAAAGTCAAAGTCCTGAAGCTGGAAACTCCAGTTGAAAAGTCCAAAGCTCCAAGTCAAAGTCGAAGTCCAAAAGCACCAAGGAGCCATCCTCCAAAGAAGAAGTCCAAAGGAGAAGATCCAAGGAGCAGAGACTCCAAAGAAGAATTCCAAAGGAGAAGCCTCAAGGAGAAGTCCCTTGGACAGGAAGTTCAGGACTTTTTATAGTCCTTTTTTCTATGTCCCTTCCTGTCCCTTCCCCACTTTACTGGAACCAATCACAGTTTTTTGATTTGCTTAGCACTGCCCGAGGGGTGGGCAGTGGCCTCTGGAGTTGTCACCCATTCTAGCAAGTGACTTGTGAACTCTCATGCTGGTAAGGTACTAAGTAGGAATACTTAAGTTTTTTGATTGATTAACTTAAAAGTTGCTGATTGATAGACAAAGAGAGTTTTTGATTCACTCTTCACAATCCTCCCTGTGATTCTTTGGGAGACTAGTCTCCCCAATGAATCATTTAACATAACCAGCTTAAAGCTTGGTAAGATCTTCTAGTTAAAGGTGCATACAATATTGTACTTTCTAAGAGGAAATTATAATACTTGGAGATAAGAGAGAAATAAAAGAGAGAGCAAAACCAATGTTTGCTAGGTGCATTGACAAAAAATCAATTAGGGGGGCAGCTGGGTAGCTCAGTGGATTGAGAGCCAGGCCTAGAGACAGGAGGTCCTAGGTTCAAATCCGGCCTCAGACACTTCCCAGCTGTGTGACCCTGGGCAAGTCACTTGACCCCCATTGCCTACCCTTACCACTCTTTCACCTATAAGTCAATACACAGAAGTTAAGGGTTTAAAATTAAAAAAAAAGTCTATTAGGGGGCAGTCCCCTTTGGCATAAGAGTTTACATTCAGAATAAATGTGTTTAACCACCTTCAGTTCAATCAATTACATCCCAAAGTTCATTCTGGATCTTCTGATGCAGTGTAGGTTTCTTTATGGCACTTTCTTCAAAAAGTTCACTTATTTGATTTAAGAAGTTAGTTAGCTTCTTTTCCTGAAATTTTTCTAAAAAAATTTTAAGTCTTGGATTTTATGAAAATTATACAGCTATTACCCCTTCTCAATCCCACCCCATACACTACCATCATTCCCTCTGCCATCAAAAACAAGGTCAAATATAATTCTAGGAAATGGTTGGTGGTCATACTAACAATTATCTTAGTCAGCTCAAGGTTTGATAATTTATGTTGGGGTATCTCTGCGATAAAATGGATGGACTGTTGAATTTGGAGAGCTGAGTTCAAATCCATCCTCAGACACTAATAGTGTGAACCTTACAAGTCATAGTCTTTTGGTGCCTCAGTTTAATCACTTGTAAAATAGGGATAATAATAGCACATATGTTTCAGGGTTATTGTAAGGATCAAATGAGATAATATTTGTTAAGTGCTTTGTAAATCTTAAAGCAATTTCTTAGTTCTAGCTACCATTATTATTGATGATCTGAAGGAAAAATAAGTATTTGTTTTGTTTTCTTATGTATTTATACATTGACAAATAATTCTTCCCTCCCCCATTTATATTTCTGTATTCAACATTTTAAAAAAATCCAATTTGGGGAAGAGTTGGGGGAGGCGGGGTTAGGAAAGAGCAATTTGTTAGTAGCTTTTAGTATTCTCTATGGTAATTTATTATTCTTTGACCCTTCAAAGAACAAGCATTTGCTAAGTATCTTCAATGTATTGGGGTACAAAAAAATAGACATCCAGTTCTTGAACTGAAGATGCTCACATTTTTTTGTGGGAAATGACACTCATACATCAAAACAAAATACATACCAGGTAAATACAAAGGAATGAGGAGGGTAGAAGGGTCTCTAGTATCTGGGGGCTCAAGGAAGGACCTCCTGTAGAAGGTGACATGAGTTGAGACAGGATTCTAAGAGGTAAAAGTGAGGAGAGAGTTCACTATAGGTATGGGAGGGACAACCTGAGCAAAGACTCTTGTCATATGTAGGAAACAAGGAAGCCTGTCTTCCAGGACCTTAGAATAGAAAAAAGTAGTATCTGTATGTAAGTGTTTGCATTTGAACACACATATATGTGAATCTCTATAACATCCAGCTGGCTTAAAATAACAACATATGTAATAGTTAAACATTTGATTCTCAAAACTGTCACCTTGGTCTTTATTTCCTTCTGAATTTCCTTATTTCCTTCTCTTCTGTGTATTTTTTAGAATCCCTCCCCCTCCCTTTCTTTCTCTCCACCGTTTTCCCCCAACCCTGTGCTCAAATTATTCAGTTCAATGAATTCAATAAAAATTCAGCACCAAAAGCTCTGGAGATACAAAAAGAGGCAAAAGACAGCTCCTCAAGGAGTTTACATTCAAATGGTGGAGAAAACATGTAAACAAATATATATGAAGTGAGCTATATAAAGGACAAATAGGAAATAATTAACAGAGGGAAGGCACTGGAATTAAGAGGGGTTGGGAAAGGTTTCCTGCAGAAGGTGGGATTTTAGTTGGGACTTAAAAGAAGCCAGGGAGGTCAGTAGTCAGAGCAGAGGAAAGAGAGTATTCCAGGCATAGGGGCCTGAAAAAAATACCCAGAACTGAGAGATGGAATGTCTTGTTCATGGTACATCAAGGAGACCAGTGTTACTGGATTGAACAACACATCCCAGTAAGATGTAAGAAAGGTAGAAAGGAGCTAGATTATTTTTCTCTTTTTTTAATTTAGAATAATTTTCCATGGTTACATGATTCATGATTCCCACCACCCCTTCTTCCCCACTCTCTCCTGGAGTTGACAAGCAGTTCTACTGGGTTATACATATATCACTGTTCAAAACCTATTTCCATGTTATTCATATTTACAGTAGAATGATCTTTTAACTTAAAAACCCTAATCATATCCCCATCGAAGTACACGTTGAATCATATGTTTTTCTTCCACATTTCTGTTCCCACAGTCCTTTCTCTGGTTGTGGATAGCATTCTTTCTCATAAGTTCCTCTGTATGTCCTGGGTCATTGCATTGTTGCTAGTAGAAAAGTCTATTACATTCTGTTGTGCCATAATATATTAGACTCTGTGTACAATGTACTACTGGTTCTGCTCCTTTTGCTCTGCGTAAATTCCTGGAGGTCTTTCCAGTTTACATGGAATTCCTCCAGTTTATTATTCTGTTCAGCACAATAATATTCTATCGCCATCAGATACCACAATTTATTCAACCATTCCCCAATTGATGAACACTCCCTCATTTTCCAATTTTTTGCCACCACAAAGAGCACGGCTATGAATATTTTTGTATAAGTCTTTCCCCCTATTATCTCTTTGGGGTATTAACCCAGCAGTGATATGGTTGGGTCAAAGGGTAGGCATTCTTTTAAAGCCCTTTGGGCATAGTTCCAAATTGCCCTCCAGAATGGTTGGACCAATCCAGAACTCCACCAACAGTGTATTAGAGTCCCAATTTTGCCACATCCCTTCCAACATTTATCACTTTCCTTTGCTGCCATATTGGTCATTTGGCCACTTGTAAGGTGGTACTTCAGAGTTCTTTTAATTTGTATTTCTCTAATCATGAGGGATTTAGAACACTTTTTCATATACTTATTGATAGTTTTTTTTTTTCATCATGTGAAAACTGCCTCTTCATGTCCCTTGACCATTTGTTGATTGGGGAATGGCTTGATTTTTTGTAAGTTTGACTTAAGGAGCTAGATTATAAAGGGCTTAGCATTTTGTAGTTGATCTTGGAGGAAATAGGGAGCCACTGGAATTTGTTGAGAAGGAAGGTGACACGATTAGAACTTCATTTTAGGAAAATCACTTTAGTAGCTAAATGGAGGATGGATTGGAGAATGGAAAGACTTGAAGCATAAGCTATTACAATGTAAGGTGATAAGATCCTGCCCCTAGGAATAGCAGTGTCAGAGGAGAGAAGGTGTATTTGAAACATGTTGCAAAGATCAAATCCATAGGCCTTGGCAACAGCTTGGTTTTGGGGTGGGGAGGGGTGAAAGATAGTGAGGAATCCAAGATGATGACTAGGTTGTGAGCCTGAGGAACTGGGAAGATAGTGCTGACTTCCACAGAAATAGGGAAGATAGGAGGGAGGGATAATGAGTTTTGTTTTGAATATATTGAGTTTAAGATGTCCATTGTTCTTTCATTTTAAGATGTCTAAAAGGGAGTTGGGGATGTAAGACTGGAGGTCAGGAGAGAGTTTGGGGTAGGAAAGGTAGATTTGAGAATCATCAACATAAAGATGGTAATTAAATCCACAGGTGCTGATGAGGTCACCCAATGAAGGAGTTTAGAGGAGGAAAAGGACTCAGGACAGAACCCCAAGTGATACTTACAATTAGAGGACAGGATCCAGCAAAGGAGACAGAGAAGGAATGGTCAGATAGGCAGGAAGAGACCCAGGAGAGAATGGGTCTCAAAAACCTAGAGAAGAGATTACCAAGGAGGAGAGATTCTTCAGCAGTGTCAAAGGCTGCAGAGAGGTCAAAGAGGATGAAGACTGAGAAAGGTCATTGGATTTGGCAACTAAGAGATCATGAGCAACTTTGGAGAAAGAAGTAAGAATGATAAAGTGAGGAGATTGGAAGGAGTTAAGAAGAGTGAGAAGAGAAAAATGTGGAGGCATTTTTTTTTTTGTAGGCAGCCTTTTTGAGGGTTTTAGCTATAAAGAGCAGAAGAGAAATAAGATGGTAGTTAGCAGGGTTGAAAACACAGTTCTTATAACAAATAGCACAGTCAAGCAAGCAAATGCACACATTTTCTATGTCCAAAAATATGTCACATTCTGTACCTTGAATCCATTTCCCCCTCTGTTAGGAGGTGAACAGCTTGTTTTATCATCTTCTCTGGAGTCTTTGTGTTTCTTACATTGATCAGAGTTCTTAAGTCTTTCAGAATTCTTTTTCTTTACAGTGTTTTTGTATAAATTATCTGATCCCCTGCTCCCACCTATTCAAAGAATTCCAGTGGCTCCTTATTACCTCTTAGGATCAATGATTAAGTCTTTTTTGGCTTTTAAAGCCCTTTATAGCCTTTATATCCCTCCTATTTGGCTGCTTATTATTGAAATGAATAGAGTACTGAGTCTGGAGTCAAGAATACCTGAATTAAAATGTGGCCTCCATATTTTATGTCATAGCCATAATACCCTGAGACTGCCACTTAACCTCCATCTGCTTCTATTTTCTCAAGTGAAAAATTGGGACAATAATAGCACTTACCTCCTAAGGTTGTTGTGAGAATGAAATGAAATCAGTTTAGAAATGTGCACAGTGCCTGGCACATAGTAGACTTTAAATAAATGCTTGTTTCTTTCCTTCTTTCCTACTTCTCCAATTTTCTCATATCTTACACCTTACTACATACTCAGTTATCCAGTGATAATGACCTCCTTGCTGCCCTTCGAATAAAACACTCTACCTCCTTATTCTGGGCATCCTCTCTGGCTATTCCCCATACCACTCTTGCCTAATCTTTATCTCCTGACTTTCTTCAAGTCCCACCTAAAATTCCACCTTCTACAAGAGGCCTTTCCTGGTTCCCCTTAATACTAAGGCCTTTCCTCTGCTGATTATCTCCAGTTTTTCCTGTCTACATCTTGTTTGTAAATAGTTGTTTGCCTTTTTTTCTCCCCTATTAGGCTGTTCCCCTTCTAAACAGTTTCACTGTGATGACTGGAATCTTACCTTCTTTTCTATGTAGCTTTTCATTAGTTCTAACTCAAAGGACCAAAAAAATTGAAAACAAGAAGTCTGACACTTCAAATATGGTTTTCCCTCTGTAGGTTATGTCTCTATTGATACCATGAAGAAATTCCTTGGGGAACTACATGACTTCATTCCTGGAAGCTCAGGATACTTGGCATATCATGTTCAGAAAGAAATCAATGTCTTTTCTGCTGTAAAAAATAAATTGAAGAGAAAATGTTAAATTGGATTATCCTCCGCTCACCTATTTTCTATAAAATGTTACTAAATTAAGCATTGATTAATTTTACTGTTCTTTTTTAATTATATTTTTTCTTCTTCAATATTAATGTTAGAACTTTTTCTCATTAGAAAACTTAAAACCATTTTGGTAATAGAAGATCTGTAGCAGATTATTTTGCCCTGATTTTTAGCATTAAGCAAAGAAATTATGAAATTACAGGGTTTTATGTTGTAATTGTTCTTGAAATATTCATTGTTATGTCTTATATCTACCCTTTATTACTCACAATTTTTATTTTGGCTTAAAATTGTTGTATAGTAAATTCGATGCTGCTCAGGACTTATAAACATGAAAGTACTTCTACTGACAAGAACTTAATTTGACATGAGGTGCTATGGAAAACTAGAGTAAATTTTCAACTAACACAGAAAAGTTAGTAACTTTCCTTTGCTAAAAATTGAATAGTGCCACAGTTTAGGAATTTTGATTTCTTGTGCTAAAAGCTACTGATAAGAATGATGTGTACAAAAATTAAGATTAAATCTGATAATTATTTTAAATATATTTTACATGTATAATTAACAATTAATAAGTTTAATGTTAAGCTTGGTATGGAGAAAAATTGAGAAAAATATGCTTTCTCCCTTCTTAGCACAGGTTCTGGGGTTTGAATATTATATATGCTGTCAAGCTTAGTTTGTGTGGTATTATTTTTGTTCAGTTGGTTTTTTTTCCCAAATCACTAGATATGGCTCTCCTGGTAAGGGAAAGAGGAGAGATATATTTTGAATTAAAGGTGATGTTAAAATAAATGATAGCAATAAATTTAAAGAGAACAAACATGTAGATATACTTTTAAAGTTTTTACTAACATAGAGTTATTAAAAGCTTTAATGCAAACTAGTGTTACATCAACTGACACTAACTGGTTCCGTATCTCTGAGCATAGAACTGGAAGAAGCCTTAGAGATCATTTAGCCCATGTATCTCATTTTATAGATGAGGAAAAACTGAGGCCAGAAGTTTGACCAAGGTTATAGTATAATTAGTATATTAGTATAAATAAGTCTAGAATTAGTTATTAATATTAGTATAATTAGTATAAAATAAGTATAAAAGTGAATTAGTATAAAACCAAGACTAGAATCCAAGACTCTTGTCTCCAAGGCCATTTCACTCTATCATATGAAATATGCCATAGCATATATGTCACAGTTACCTGGATATATTGCTGAATGGTCCCAGATGCCAACATACCTTGAAAGATTTAATGAGTCAGAGGAACTCTCCTCTCTTTAGAATGTTATCATGTAAATATTTTGGTCCTTTGCTAAGAGATTTTATCTCTAGTATAAATCACAGTACATAGAAGTTAGAAATATTTAATACTCATGGGGAATAATTACCCTTTATATCTATTTAGGTATGTTGGGCAACCTTCTTGTGATCACTATTCTGCCAAGAACCAGATCATTTCCTTTTTCTACCCCTTAAATGATCATATACAAGTAATCTCTATTTAGACCACAAGATACATAGAACAAAATAGAACATGGAAGCATTTTACCATCAGGAAATTACGCATACTTTAAAGGAATTCTGTATAGATTTAATTAGGGATTAAAATGGAATTTTTATTATGTTTCATTATAGTGAATGGTATCAATTATCATGAATGTTATCATGAATATTAGAGTAGGAGGATTGAAGACTAACCGATAAGTGCATCTCAATAATATTTTGATAATTCGAGAGGACAATACCACATTTTTTAGTACCACATTTCTTTTTAATGTTCCTGCAGCAATTCTAACATGTCACAAGGAAATAACTTAGCATGTAACCATTTCTAATGCACTGAATTCTTTAACTGGAAACTTTTACAGTGGGAGTTCTGATGACACAAGTAACAGTGGAAATGTGAGGAAGATTATCTTTTTCTTTCCTCTTCATTTTTCTGATACTAGGGTTTACAGGTTAGTGAACTACATCCTCCCACAGGTCCCTTTCTCCTAAATTTTCACCAGTGAGTATATTCAAGTATTCTAATGCCAGGTCATTTTGATAGTTACTGGGCTGACCCCCTAGTAAACAAATTTCTGAATCTGAATCATAAAGTCTTAAGTCATCAGAAGTGATCATTTATCAATACTTAGTCCCATTGTGACCTGTTAAGAATCTTTGCAGAAATACAAGGTAGCCTGATATTGTTTTCTCCTAACAGTTCACTCAAATAGTATTGAGAAATAGTGATAGAAAGAAAACAGCTTTCATCAGTATATGAGTGTGTTATATTTCAACTGCTGAAATGGATAGGGAAATATCTCCACATGCTTAGTTGGCTTTGACAGTAATAATAGTCTTTTAGTCATCTTGCTTCCCTTGTGCTTTCACCTGTAACGTTTTTTTCAACCAGGTTCATAGACCCTAGGTTAAGAATTTCTGGTTTAGGACAAGCCTCTATTATCTTCCTATTTATAGAACCACTGCTACTAGAGTCATATTACTTATAGAATTACCTAAGAAAATGCATGTACCAGGATCTGGACCAATGTCTTTGATGAATTTATGTAATTTTGGCTAGATTTGAACAGTAGAAAATTGGAAAAGTTCCCTAGGCATAAGTATTGAAGGCTTTACCACTTACCTTGGGTGGTTTGCCTAATTTTTATGAATATAGTAAGCAACTTTTGAACTTACTAGGAATAAATAACTTTATAAGCCTTTCCTGGATCATTTCATTATGTTTAGCTTCCTTAAAAAATTTCTGTCTTAGTCACATTAAACTAGAAGATGTATATCTGGTTATTCTTCCTATATAGAAAAGCAAACCTTCCTTCAGGTGTTAAAACTATTCTTGGAAATTACAGGTAAAACCTAAACCAGTTAATGTGTATTCAAGTTTCTTGGAAGCATTCAGCATTCAGGAATGATTATTCATGTTAGATTAAAAAGCTCAACTGTTTCTCAAACATCAATATATATATATATACATATATATATATATGTATATATATATATATATATATATAAATAGAAAAAGTCAGAAACTATTTAGCCTTGGAGAACTTCCAGCAGAGAAATGAAATGGTCAGGCCTAATGATTCATGATGATAACTATTTGTAGATTCAATGAGACATAGAAAACACCAGCCTTGTAACTATTGTTACATTCTCTTTTATTTACTTTATTGAGTCTAATGGATTTTGTGTGTATCTCTGTCTTCCACCTCCCCTATGCTCTCTACCTTCCAGCCAAACTGGCCTTCTTTCTGTTCCCTGAAAACAGAATTATGTCTCTTGCTTTTGTACAGGCTCTTCTCTCATAACTGGAATTCTCTCCCTCCTTATTACTGCCTCTTGAAATTCCTAGCTACCTTCCAGGCTCTCAGTTCATGTGCTTATATGAGTCCTTTACTTTACTGGTCCCATCAAAATTGGAATAGATTACAAAGAAGAAGAACCAGAAGAGACCAAAAAGAAATCAAATACTTTATGAGACAAGAAACATTAGAACAAAATCAAAAGATTAGAAAAATAGAAGAAAATGGAAACTATCTGACATTAAAAAATGACTGACCTTGAAAACAGGTCAAGGAAAGACAATTTGAGTATAAGGAAGGAAAGAAGTCAGGAGATTCACACGATCCTGGAAATCTAAATTGGAACTCTAAATGCATAGAGTATTGTTGGTATAGTACTTCATTAGTACAGAAAAGCAGAGCAACAGAATCAAGAGAATACTATCAGAAAATGGCCTGTCAGGTTGTCGTCAGTTGTCTCCAAATCAGGTTTCGAAATGGACAATGTGACTGTCTTGACTCAGGCTAGGGAGTGTAAAAAAAGATAGGGCAAAGGATACATGTAGATAGTCCTAATTCTGGTTTCATTTCTTTTGAGCTCCATGACCTCTCCTTTGCCTCTCTTTTTCTTCATGGAGACTATGTTAGGGTGGTGGTGGACTTGAGAGGAAGTACTCCCATTGGACTTCTGGGCAGAGGGGTGGGTGAAGTGAAAAATGTCCTCAGGCACTTGTGGAGAGGGGGAAAGGAGCAGCTCTCTCCAACATGCATGACATAGGTTTGCCAACATGGGCAAAGAGGCCTCATTCTTGAAAAATCTATATCCCAGACCCTAAATGATCTATATGTGGTCTCCCCCAGAAAGAGGTTTCAAAGCTCATTTAGTCCAACATGAATCCTTTTTGGAAAATTCCTCAAAAGTGTCCATCTAGCGTTTGCATGAAGTCCTTCAATTATGAGCATTTTTCATATATGGTATTAAATCTTATATCAGGGCTCTTGAATAAAAAGGTCCTAAATCAATTCCTGTATAGTAGAATTACTGTGTATTCCTATGTCTGGGATCTGAGTCAGAGAGTTCCCCCCAGTCTACTGCTTTTTTTATATTCTTTGTCTATAGGAATTCCAAGAAATGCCCCCCTCTTTTTTTAAACAGAATTTGGTTAATAAGTGAAGGAGACCAGGATTCTTTTCCTGCTTACATGATCTGGCCACTATAGGAATAGGAAAGGGCACATGGCTTGATTGACCAACTCTTAATTAGCTATCCACTAATTAGAAATATCTTGGGATGTTTCAAGGCAGGAACTGAATAATGAGCTCCTAAAACTATTAAACTGTTTGATTCAGCTTCCAGTTTGTCTCTGGTCACTAGAGACAATCATGGAGACCTATGTCTCTTTATTGGTTATGATGCTGGCCTAACCAATAAGGGGATGTATCCAATAAATTGATATTCTAACTCAAAATTAAGTCTCAAGATTATTTTTAATCATAACACAGTGGAAGGGAGCCCACTGCCTCCCAGGGTAGGCCATTTCACTTTAGCTATAATCATAAAGAAGTCTTGCCATGCATCAAACAAATGTGTCTCTGCAAATTCCACCCAAAGCTCTTAGTTCTATTTTCTGAGACCAAGCAACATGAGTCTAAGCCCTCAAATGAGATAATATATTTGCAAAGTACTTAGCACAGTGCCTGGCACATACTAGGTGCTTAATAAATGTTTATTCCACCTATTCCCTGTCCCCAGTCAATCTGACAGCACACCAAATACTTAAAAGACAATTGTCATATTCTCCCAGTCCATATCCTTCTATCTAGTGCCATTTCTCCTTATTTTGAATCACTTCACTATCCTGATTGTACTCATCAATATTATTTCCAGTTTATTGATGTCCTTTTTGAAACGTAACATTCAGAAATGAATTCAGGGGTAGCCAGATGGCTCAGTGAATAAAGAGCCAGGCATGGAGATAGGAGGTCCTGGGTTCAAATCCGACCTCAAACATTTCCTAACTGTTTGACCATGGACTAATATGGCCTCAGATATTTCCTAGCTGTGTAACCCTGGGCAAGTCACTTAACCCCAGTTGCCTATCCTTTAATGCTCTTCTGCCTTGGACCTGATCCTTAGTGTTGATTCTAAGATAGAAAATAAGGGTGTAACGAAAAGAAAAAAAAAACTGAATACATTACTCTAGATGTCAGTCAATCATTAAGTCATTCAGTCAACTTGCACTTAATAAGCACCTATCATATGCCAGACACTGTCTAAGCAAGGCACTATATAATAAAATGATTACCTCTTTAATCCTGGATACTAAGCTTCTCAATCTAAACTAACATTGCAGTTGATTTTTTCAGCCCAAGTATGAAACTTGATTCTACTATGTCATTTGTTGTTTAGTTGTTTTTCAGTTGTGTCCAACTCTTCATGACCCCATTTAACAAAGGTCCTGAAGTGGCTTGTCATTTCCTTCTCCGGGTCAATTTCCAGAGGAGGAAACGGAGGCAAACAGGGTTAAGTGACTTGTCCAGGATCACACATCTAATCTAGTAAGTGTCTGAAACTAGATTTGAATTTAGGAAGAAGAGTCTTTCTGACTCCAGACCCAGCACTATACCCACTGTACCCTTGCTGCCCAAGTCATCTCATGTCTCTATATGTTTGTGTAGTTTTGGGGGCTACTAGCCACAATTAGTCACTGCCAGAAAGAAGGGATTCATATATAGCAATGCGTTTATAGGAGCACTTTTTGTAGCAGTAAAAAACTGGAAACAAAGTAGGTGTCTATCAATTAGGAAACAATTAACCAGATTGTGATATGTAAATATTATGGGATATTGTTCTGCTATAAGGGATGAATGGTATAATGAATATAAAGAGTCATGAAAAGACTTACATGAACTGATCCAAAGAAAAGTAGGCAGAGTAGGAAAGGGATATACACAATGTAAGTGGAAAGAACAATAATTACACAATCATAAAAACAGAATGACAAGAAATTGGAAAGATGCTCATCCCAGAGAAGATATCTTCTCCAGCTCCTTTGTAGAAGTAAGGCTCCACAGGGGGAGAGAGCATTGCATATGGTGTTAGATTGTTTTTAATGCATTGATTAGTTTGATTGATTTTCTATCTTTCTTCCTGTTTTTCAAAAAAGTCTTTGTTATAAGGAATGCCTTTCTGAGAGAAAAGAGGAAGAAAAAAAGAGGGGGAAAGCTAGATGACACAAAACTAAAAAATATTAATATAATTCCATCTTAAAAGAATTTTTTTTCATTCTCCATTGTGCCCAATGTTCTAGGCAGCTAAGTAGCTCAGTGGACAGAGAGCTGAGCCTGAAGTTAGGAAGACCCGAGTTCAAATCCAGCCTTAGATAATTCTTAGCTATGTTGAACAATTCATTTTCCCTCCTCTCAGGCTCAGTTTCTTCATCTATAAAATGGGGATAACAATAGCATCTATTTCAAAAGGTTTTTGTAGGATCAAATGAGATAACAAAGCGCCTGGCACATAGTAAGCTCTATATAAATGTTAGCTATTATTTTTCTAGTCTATTAATTGTTTGCAAATCTGAGAAGTTTATTATCTATGTCTTTATTCAAGTTGGAACAGTACTAAATGAGTCCACTGCTATGCTTCAGGAATATTTGTGGAACATTATTTTTATATGGGAGGGAAAAAAGGCATATTTCTCTAAGAATTTTATGCAGCTCTTAAGTTGGATGCTATTTGTTTTACTAATAATAGGGATAGGAACTAAATGTGTGATCTCACTGCTATAGGGAACTCCTTGGTAAGTAAACCCCCTTTACCAATAATGCACATTATCTGTAATTTATAGTCTTAGAGGATTACCCAGAATGCCAGAAAATTAACTTACTTGCTCAGGATCACATAGTGAGAGGAGAGACTTGTACCCAGGTATTCCTAGCTCCACTAGGCCAGGTTTTTTTTTTTTAATCTTTATTTTATGCAGGTCCTGGATTCTTTGGCAATCAGGTGAAACCTACGAACCCCCTTTCAGAATAATGTTTATAAAGGCATAACATAAAATACATAAGATTACAAAGGAAACTAATAATATTGAAACACAGTTCTTAAAACATTTGAAGGGCCAGCTAGGGAACACAGTGGATAGAGCATCATTCCTGGAATTGGGAGGACCTGGGTTCAAAAGTGACCTCAGAAACTTCCTAGCTGTGTGACCCTGGGCAAATTTCTTAACCCTGATTGCCTGGTCCTTGCTACTCCTCTGTCCTCAAGTTGATACTAAGACAGAGCATAAGAGTTTTAAAAAAACTGAAAACCAAGTTTATACCTCCCCTCAAGAAGATTTCTAATGCTCCCTGTCATTGTTAATACTGGTCTAATAGACATCTCCTCACTAATAACCAGATTTTTTTTTCAGAGCAGCAGGAAAAGATCAAAATCATCTTATTTCTGTGTGTTTTTGTGAGTCAACTGATAAACAGACTGACCATTTCCCTGAAATCTTCAGTATCTTAGTCAAAAGAGCTACCTAATTCAACCTGTTTACCACTAGATGTCAGGAGAATCCACTTGAAATTAGTTAATTTTACTACAAAGCCCACAAATTCATAAATCTGGGTCACTGGCAGCTTTTGCTTGATCCTGTTTTTCTCCATAGTAAGCAAGACAAATGTACTTACAAAATGACACTTAGAATATTCTCATTTTCTAGTCATCTTGGCATTCACTAAACTCAAAATGAGGTTTAAGTTCACCTACGGGTGAGGAAGAGTGCAGGGAACCCTGCACAGTATCATCTGGTTTGTAGTACTTTAAAGTTTGCAAAACATTTTGCAAATCTTGACTCTTTTTTTTTTGTCCTCATAACAACCTTAGGACGTAGATGATATTATTATCTCCATTTTGTAGACAAGGAAACCAAGACAGACTGAGATAAAATAACTTATTCAGGAGCACACAACTAGTAATAGTTTCTAGGGTCAGATTTGGACTCTAAGTCCAGGGGTCTATCCCCTACTATAAATGGGTAGAACAGGGGAAAATGTATATATGTACAAAACAGGCAGATTCTTGAGACCTTGGATAATTAGGAATGAAAAGTTCTTTAGGTAGCTGATGGTAACCAGGTATTCTGCAATATTTACTCAGGGAGCTTGGAGAGTGGGCAACCTTAAGGAAAATATTTTATTTTATTCACCTAGATTTCCATTTTTATTAAAAAATTGTTAGAAACTAAAGAAATCGGCAATAAACGTGGAACATTTCAACATGTGAACAAATGTGTGAACCTGTGACATACAACTTTTAAAAAATATGCATGAAACTAAACATAGTTGTATCACCATTGCCCTCTCTTGCCTATAATGCCTTCTGAACTTCCTTCTGATTTCTTCTATTTATTTTAAACTTTTTCTTTGGTGCCCTCTTCCTATACTTCCTCTTCTTTCTTCCCTTCCTGGTGAGAGTGAGAGAGTAGTGGCATGTATAGGTGCCACACCCTAGTAAAACCATCTCAGCAGACGGGCTAAACCAGGTTGAGGGTAACCAACAAGCCTCAAATCTGTCAGTGACTTAAAAGGATGCCTACCCTGAGCATGGGAAGACTTCCCTTGGTGGAACAGGTGGATGAGAACAACTTGTTCCAAGAGCCAGGAAGCTGAAGGAGGTGCTGTAATACACTTAGAGCTTGGTTAGACATCTAAGAGGCCAAGGCCATCCACTGCATCGAAGGGCCATGGCCAGTTGTCTGGACTTTTGCCTTACCACTGGATTTGGATGACTCTGGAAGAGAGGGTGAAGTTGATGACTTTGTGCAACTCTGGCCCACTTAAACACAATTCACATGCAAGCTAAGACATCATCCCCCACGATGTCATTGACCCTTTTGGAAAAAGGATGATGAAATAGCACCCTCTCTGACGATGAAAATATGATGAGGTATTAAGGATACAAATGCAAAAACTAGGTAGACCCTTATCCTAAGAAATTCACATCCTACTGCATTAAATACCTTAAAGAAAGGCAGCATGTTGTCTGGGTAGAGAACCAGTCTTGGGAGTCAGGAAGCTTGGGGGCCAAATTCTACTATTTGTGTGTAACCATGGGCAAATCTCTTAATTTCCATAACTGAACATTTAATTTAATTTTTAAATTTAGTTTATTTATTTAGAATATTTATCCATGGTTACATGATTCATGTTCTTTTCCTTCCCTCTTCCCTCCCCGCTCCTGGAGCTGATGAGCAATTTCACTGGATTATATACATGTATCATTCATAACTGAACATTTTATTTACTTATTTATTTTTACTCTTACCTTCCATCTTAGAATCAATACCATGTATTCTAAGGCAGAAGAGTGGTAAGGGCTAGGCAATGGGGGGTTAAGTGACTTGCCCAGGGTCACACAGCTGGGAAGTGTCTGAGATTTGGCTCTCTGTCCACTGAGCCACCCAGCTGCTCCCTTATAACTAAACATTTTAAAGGAGAGGTTGGAAGACTATTTGTTGGGGATATTTAGAGAGGATTACTTTTCTGGCATGGAGTCAGACTATATTACCTTTGGTGGCTTCTTTCAAATCTGAGGTTCTATAATTCCCTGAAAGGGGGCAAAGGATATGACCTGGAGACTGGGAAATGTTTATAATAGTTTGGGTAAGAAGTCAGAGTGAATAAATAAATGAATGAGTGAAAAAAAATTAAGCACTCACTATATATAAAGCATTGTGCTAAATGTAAGGATTCAAATAAGATGGAACAATCCTTGTTTGCAAGAAGCTCACATTCTAATGAATAAGGCCAACCTTGGATCAGGATGATGGCAAAGTGTGGAGAGATCACAGGTGTAGGTTGTCCCTTGTACATATAGCCTTATATATAAACAGACAAGGTATTGCTTATGGAATAATTTTTTGTATGTTGTTCACTCATAACGATTAACATGTCAGACTGACTCATCTCTCTTTTTCTTTGCAATTTGGCCAGTTTGGGGCTTTCTTGGAGTTTCCAATGATTAGGAACCAGATATGGGCAGCTGAATAGTTTGGTGGATAGAACCCTGGGCCTGGAGTCAAGAAGACCAAGTTTTAGGTACTTACTGGCTGTATGACTTTGGGAAAATCACTTAACTTCTGTTTGCCTCAATTTTCTCCACTGTAAAATGGAGATAATAATAGTACATACCTCCCAGAATTATTGTATGGATCAAATGAAGTGAGATTTGTAAAGCGCTTAGCACATTGCCTAGCACATTGTTGTTGTTAAGCTGTTTTTCAGTTGTATTCATCTCTTGCCAACCCTGATGTTGGGGTGAGATTAGTATCTTATTCCAAGAATTAGTGACTCAGCCAATCTCCATGGCAAGGGAACAAGCTTTATTGAGAGAGGTAGCAAGGTCGTGGAATGGTCCTGGTGATGGAGTGGCTATGTCAAGGGAAAGGTACAGGGAGGGAAAGATTTTCAGGAATGTTTTTTATCTTGCTTGGTTACTAAGGAACAAGTCATTTGTTTGGGTGGTTGTTGCCCTGCAGTTCCCAAAGTACTGATGTCACTTTATCCATGGTTCACTTGTTTCCCCCCTGGGGTGTGTATGTGTGTATGTGAAACAATGCAAATAGGATGCTAATGATTTGCTAAATACTCTGGGGTAACTTCAGATTACTTTTGCCTAATTCTGCATAGACTCCAAAGGAAGGAAAGCCCTTAGTCCACTGTGCCTATGCTGATTGGCTGGTTACAGAACTCCTGCTTACATCTTTATAGCAACCTGTCAGCATCTGTACCCCAACCTGTCTGCATGGCAACCCACATCAGCTCTGCAGGGGACTCATGTTGGGTGTGCTGGCTAGAATAAGCAGAAAGTCCCTAACCACGCCCCGCCTTTCTCCTTTCTTCTTTTAGGTCATGTTTGTGTTCATAACTCATAGAAATCCCTGATTGTGTATGTATCATGTATGGAAACTCTTATGTATGTATCATGTAACCTATGACCCCCCACCCCCTTACCAAAATCTACCCTGAACCTTGGCTAGAGGTGTATAAGGCTGATTGGGTTTTGAGGGGTGTGCATGAGCACAGAAGAGGGTCGGGATTGGATTTAGGGAAGTGATCAAGAGCACGGAGAAGAAGAAGATCGGTTAATTTTCTGGTAGATTGTGAGCCCCTCCAGTGCACAAGGAAACCCCCCACCTTGAAACAATACTTAAACACCTACCTAAAGCTTAGCAGGTGCCTCCCAACTGAGTTTACATCTTGGTTGTGGACTGCCCTCTGCAGATAAGAGTAATAAATTGGCTTGTTGCTTTGTGATCTCAGAACCTTGATGGTTTTTTTTTTTTTTTTTTTTTTTTTTTTTTTTTTGTCAGTGGGCTCACATCCCACACAACTCCATTTGGGGTTTTCTTGGCAAAGATACCAGAGTGGTTTGCTATTTCCATCTCTAGCTTATTTTACAGATGAGGAACTGAGGCAAACGGGGCTCAGCGACTTGTCCAGGTCACAAAGCTAATAAGAATCTGAGGCCAGATTTGAACAAAGGAAGATGAAACTTTTTGACTCCAGATCTAGCACTCCAACTAACCTAGTGAACAATAGATGATTAAATAAATGCTTATTCCCTCCTCTCCACTCCTTTCCTTAGGGACTGCTTCAGAAAATGGTTGTCAGGAACATACTAGCTTTATCTTGTAGCAGGATCAAATGAGATAACAAGTATAAAACACTTAGCAAAGTATGTGGTACATATTATGTGTTCTTCCTTCTCCATCTCCTCCTCCTTCTTACTGGTTCTACAACTCGTAAGTCCCACTAATGCTTCTTTAAAAAACAAAACAAAACAAAATCTTACCTTCTGTCTTAGAACTGATACTAAGCATTGGCTTCAAGTTAGAAGAATGGTAAGGGCTAGGCAATTGGGGTTACAGGATCACACATCTAGGATATCTAAATCAGATGCAATGCTCTCATTCACTAATGGTTTGCACTCATGCCTTCCTTAACTTTCAAGAAGTTAGGCATTGCCATCTCCTCACACAGTAGGAAGGACATATATCCATCACTAGCAGCACAAAATTAGGCTTGGAGAGTGCTGATTTCTTCATCCAGGATCCAGATAATTACTGAAACCTGAAACCATTGTTCTTGCTGTCACCATCGAGGTTCAAATGGGAATCCAGAGTTCAGGACACAGCTGCCAATTTCTTCCTGTCTCTTCCCTACTAACCTTCATACTTTTCCAACACTAAATCTAATCCAGGCTTCTCCTGTTGTTTGTCAAAACTTCTGTGCTTGGAGGCTTCTTATGCCTTGAATTCATCTATAGCCTTTTGGGAATAAGATTATTAAAGAAGATATAGTACTGATTATATGTTCATTGAATGTTGCAGAATGTATGATACTCTTTATAGTGTATTTCCCCCCTTTTTTGTATTTTAATTCAGCTTAGATCTTAACACTGTAAAAAGAACTCATAAAAATTTCTTGTTATATAGTGAGGACATTATCAGGCATTACATACTTGGTCATGAGTTGCTGATGCCTAGTCCCCATGCAGTAAAGAAGCAAACAAAAGGTGCAGGGAAGAGTTGAGGCCATCTACATTTCTTCACCTCAACCCTTTCCTGTTGTAAATTCCTACATATTTTTTCCATGTCGGGATAGGAATGTGCAAGTAGGAGATCACTGAGAAAAGGGACATGAGATTTAAACTTTAGGTAGATTTTCCTCCTTGTCAGAATTATTTCTCTTTATATTTTCAAAATTTGTTTTCTTGAGAATTCCCTGTCCTTACTAGGCTGACTTCTCCTATAGTATTTTCCAAGGTCATGAGATCCTATCTATCCTTTCACTGAACACTTTGAAATTTGCTGTTTCTAAATCTAGGATAAAAGATAAACTATTTTTGTTTTTTTTTTCCCTCCTCTTCTCCTCTATAACCAATTCTAAGAAGGGGTCACTTTCTCCTAGAGTTCCCATCATTTTAACCATCAATAACCAATTCCTCTTTGTTAATGGGAATTTAATCCAGAAGTTCCCTTCACTGGTTCCTTCACCTTTTGAAGAATGGAATTATCATCCATCTTTTGCCTCCTTGCATTCACAGAAACCGTTTGCCTTGTTTGGAAAGCATGACCTTTTCATCTTCCCTCTGAGAATCATTGCCTTCCTTCAAACTTCAACTCAGGTATCAACTCCTGTGATCTCCCAAGTACTGTTTCAGATTTTTTTATGTGTTTTTGTTATCCGTCAGGAGAATGTAAGTTCCTTGAGGGCAGAGACTGTTTTGGTTCTTTTGTGTTCCCAATCCTTAGTACCATGTAGAGGACCAATGACATCATGGAGAAATGTCTTGATTTGTGCATAAATTGGATTTAAGTGAGTTATAGAAAGTTATTAGCCTCATTCTTTCTTCCAGTCATCCAAGTCCAGTGGCCAGACAAAAGTCAGGATGACTGGTGATGGCCCAGAATGCAGTGGATGACTCTGGCATCTTTGATGTCTGACCAAGCTCTAGGCACTCCACAGTGCCCACTTAAACTGCCTCCATGGCTACTGGAACAAATTGTTCTCATCTGCCCATTCTTCTGGGGGAAGTCTTCACATGCTTGGAGTAGACACCCCTCTAATTCACCAAAGGATTTATGCTCATCAATTATCCTCAACCTGCTTTAGCTTCTCTGCTGATAAGATTTACTGAGGCATGGCTGCTGTGCATGCTATAGCTTCTTGCCAGAGGTGAGATTTGAGTATCAAGCAGACACCAAAGGTGGATGAGCAGCCCTGAAAAGGGCCCAGCAAACCCTTGTGCCATAAGTACTAATCTTCCTTGAACATTCATACACCCCACTGTATGTAATAAGTGCTTGTTGAATTGAATTTTTTGAAGCATAGACACATAAAAAATAATTGAGGACTATGACTACTTAACAGTAAAAATCTTAAACCACCTGAAGAGCTCAAAGCACCTACTGGTAATAGTCAAGTATCTTATTTGAAGGAAATTGTGTTTACATTAACAAAGACCTTGGTTATCTCAATTATGCAGAATTAATCACTATGTTATAAAGGATTCATTGTAACACGAAGAACTGGTTCTGAGACATCTACTATGACAGAAAATCATTCTTTATAATATATTTTTTGTAATGAGATTCTCATTGGTTCATAGAGATAGAGCTAGAAAGGATCTTGGAGATTATCTAGTCCGACCTCCTCATTTTGTAGATGAGGTAAATGAAACAAAAAAGGGAACAATGACTTTGCCTGGGGATCACAATGCCTAGTGTCAGGGGCAGAATTTGGAACCGTTTGACTCCAAGTCCAGCACTCTCTCCAGACTCTCTCAGTACTCTTGGTCAGACATTAAAGATACCAAAGTCATCCACTGCATCCTGGGCCATCACCAGTCATCCTGACTTGTCTGGCCCCTAGCCTTGGGTGATTCTGGAAGAAAGAGGAAGCTAACAACTTTCTGCAACTCTGCCTCACTTAAATCCAAATTATGCTCAAATTAAGACATTATCCCATAATGTCATTGTGTGATAATGAAATTAAAACTACCCTGCTCATTCTTAGATCTAATCACCAAAAGTGTAAACAACCCCACTTCTCAAGTGGGGAGGTCTGTAACCCACTTGTGCAAGAGTGGGTGACAAATCAGAATTGACTGACTGTCCCCCGGGCAGTCCTAAGTAAAGCATCTGTTGTGATTGAACATGTAAACTAAGAGGAAGACACAGGAAATGACAAAAAAGAAGTGCCTTTAAAAGGGAGTGACAACTTCCTGTAACTAACTTCTTGTTCGTTTCTTAGACCTGGAGGAGCTCTGGCTGGGACCTTGAACTTGGTGATACTGTTCTTAAATCTCTCCCTTAGAACTACACGTGGTGAGTGTAAAGACTGACCTTTCCTGGATTTCTCTGAAGGAACTCTCCTTTCAAGAGAGGCATCCTAACTGGAGCTTTTGCTTTATCCACCCCCCGGCCCTTGGTCCTTAGCCCTCGACCCAAGGCTGAGTCTTCTCTGGGTGAGGACTAATTAGCCCTGCCTGGGTTGAGCCAGGGTCTGGAGCAAATTATTTAGTTAGGTTAATTATCTTACCTTATCCTCTCTCTGATTTTCTTACTCTCTCTCATTTGTAAATAAACTACCATAAAAGTCATTTTGACTGGAGGTTTTTTATTAGGAATTGATATTTATTCAATTCCTTGGCAAACACCGCTTTTTAACATTTAGTCAACCAAACCCTACTTTTTCTCCCTTACAATTGATTCTCTTCAAAAAATGAAGAATGAGGGGGCAGCTAATTGGCTCAGTGGATTAAGGGTCAGACCTAGAGACAGGAGGTCCTCAGTTCAAATCTGATCAAAGCTGTATGACCCTGGGCATGTCACTTAATCCCCATTGAGTACCCCTTACCACCCTTCTGTCTGCATAGTATTGGTTCCAAGACAGAAAGTAAGAGTTTTTTTAAAAAAAAGAATGAACACCAGGGGGCAGCTGGGTAGCTCAGTGGATTAAGAGCCAAGCTTAGAGACAGGAGGTCCTAGGTTCAAATCTGGCCTCAGACACTTCCTAGCTGTGTGACCCTGGGCAAGTCACTTGACCCCCATTGCCTAGCCCTTGCCACTCTTCTTCTGCCTTGGAGCCAATACACAGTATTGATTCTAAGATGGAAGGTAAAGGTTTTAAAAAAAAAAGAATGAACAACAACTGTGTACTGAATTAAGTAAATGAGGGAACCATGTAAAGTTTCTAGGTAATGGGTTGTGGGTTGGACCAGTGCTGTAGACCCAATGTAGTCTGCCCACAGTATAGAGCCAAGTGGTAGGCCTCAGTCCTATGGGTTGCAGACAACACAATCTGACTGCTCAGAAGGATGTAAAAAACAGATCTTGGTTTATCAGAGAAACTCAGGATGGGTTGTGGACCAGGGAACCTGGAGAGCCCTAACTCTTCTAACTCCTCCTACCTCCTGACCCACAAGGGTCCACTTCTGTCCCAATAAATTGGGCTGCTCTATTATACTGTATCTGTCTGCCTATGATTATTCCAGCTATCTTCACCTAGAACTAACTGGTCCCCTGAATAAACAGGGACAGTAAAGTCAATGCAGATGGATTGGCTAGAAGGCCAAAAGCCAAAGCCTTGGTGGTCTGGCTCTGTTAGGCAAGATAGAGATCAGGTCCATGGCTCTCACATAGAATGGGTAGAAATGTTGATAAAGCCAAGAAATAGGTCACAATGTATTGGGCTCAGGAAAGACTTCTTGAGATTCGGGAAACCTCTAAGGCAGTGGTTCCCAAACTTTTTTGGCCTACCACCCCCTTTCCAGAAAAAATATTACTTAGCGCCCCCTGGAAATTATGAAACTATTTATTGAACTCAGAATAGAATGTAATACAAAAAAAGTGTGGCCATAACTGCCCCCCTGGATCGCTGCAGCACCCACCAGGGGGTGGTAGTGACCACTTTGGGAATCATTGCTCTAAGGGAAGTCAGGAACACAGCTTCTTTCTCAGGCTTGATCTAAAGATGGCCACAGGAAGGAAGGTCTTGCTCTCATCAGTCTCCAGATATCAACCCTATCTCCTCTTATCTGGTCCTGTCCCTTCCAGAACCTCCACCCATTCAGTTCTGCCGGTATGCCAGCTCTCCTTTGCAATTCATTTGCAAATGCCCAAACCCTCTGCAAGTTTTCCATTCTTTCTATTTTGTACATGGTTCTCTACTAAGGATTGTGGACACAAAGAGAACCAAAACAGCCTCTGCTCTCTCCTGTTGTCTATCCTGTATCTTTTTTTTTTTTTGTCTCTAGTTTTTTTCCTTCATTTTACTGTTTTATGTGTTAACATTTAACCTGGTTACAAAACATTTCACAAGATACATCCCAGCTTTCATCCTGTTTAGTTTACTTGACTTCATCCAGAATAAAATTCCTTTTCTAGACTTTGTACCTTTGTCCAGATCATTTGATCTTTTTCTAAAAAGTTTTTCTCTTCTGTCAGTATCAATTCTAAGATAAGAGAGTGGCAAGGCTAGTCAATCAAGGTTAAGTGACTTGCCCAAGGTCACACGCACCTAGGAAGTTTCTGAGGCCACAGACCATTTATTCCTCATGGCTATAAGAACCTTTCTTTTCTCATGACTTTCTCTTTCTCTTATAACCTATCTCTTGAATAAATTATGGTTTATTAATATAATATTTTAGTTCTGAGACAGTATGGTATAGTGAAGAGAGCTACCCTTGGAGCCAGGGAGACCCCCCCATTTGTGATTTTCTTGGCAAAGATGCTAGAGTGGTTTACCATGTCCTTCTCCAGATCATTTCCAGATAAGGAAACTATTGGCCAACAGCCAATAGCTGGACTTGCTCCGAATCACACAGTTAATAAGTGTCTGAGGCCAGATTTGAACTCAGGAAGATGAGTCTTTCAGGGTAGACACTATCTACTGTGTCAACTAGCTGTCCATACAAGGCACCTTACCTTGTATATATCATGTGCTGAATAAATGCTTTTTGGACAGAGTGAGAAAGAATAAAATCAAAGGTAGTAGAACTTCAAAAAGGAGCACTAAGGAAATAAATTGTTTGGGCCTCTGTTTATTTCTTTGAGTTTACTTTGTTAAACAGTATACAAGTTAAAGGTTTTATGTATGAGTTTTGTGAGAGTAGTGGATAGGTTGCTGGTCTTAGATCAAATGAGATATTTGTAAAGAACTTAACATAATACCTGGCACATAATAGGTGCTTAATAAATCCTTGTCTCTCTGCCTATCTCACTCCCTTTCTCTCTCTCTCTCTCTCTTTCTCTCTCTCTCTCTCTCTCTCTCTCTCTCTCTCTCTCTCACACACACACACACACACACACACACACACACACACACACACACACACACACACACCCCTCAGTTCAAGTCCTACCTCATACACTTAATAGCTGGATGACCCTGGGCAAAGCATTTAACCTTTCTCAGCCTTAGTTCCTTATCTGCTAATTGGGGACAATAATAGTCCTTGCTTCACAGTGTTATTAGGACCAAATGAGCTAATATGTTTGTAAAGCACTTTGCAAACTTTAAAGAGCTGTATGTTGGCTATTTTATATGTTTATTAGCTTTTGTTTTTAGTCAGCTTTAATGAAAAAAAATTGAAAGCAAATAAAACTTGTCAAGTACCAGTTCCTCCCCTTAATTTTTCTCTACTGAAGTTAAACCCTAAGCCATGGTTTGCAATTAAAGCTCACTTTAATGAACACCTAGGATTATCCACAAGATGAAGAAACTTCTGTGGAGTATTCTTGTACGTTGTTCATTTAGGGGCCAGGACACAGTTCTGAATGAGAAGAAGAAATTGAGAATTGATGCCTAACCCAGTGGTGTTTTCTACACTGGCCATTAGCCACTTGTGTTAAACTAGCAATATGTTGTGTTGGAAAAAAATCCTTGATTGGAATAGTAATAATAGTATCATATGTTGTCTTATAGTTTACATAGAAGTTTATAAATCTTGTCTCATTTCATTCTCAAAACAACTCTAAGAGGGGGCAGCTGGATGGTCCAGTGGATTGAGAGCTAGGTCTAGAGATGGGAAATCCTGGGTTCAAATCTGGATGCAGACACTTCCTAGCTCTGTGACCCTGGGCAAGTCACTTAACCCCCATTGCCTAGCCCTTACCACTCTTCTGCCTTGGAGCCAATACACAGTATATTGACTCCAACATGGAAGGTAAGAGTTAAAAAAAAACAAAAACAACTCAGAGGTAGGTGCAATTATTACCCCTATTTTACCAATTAGGAAACTAAGGCAGAGAGAAGTGAAGTGACTTGCCTAGAGTCAAATAGCCTGTAAATATCTGAAGCTGGATTTGAACTGAGAACTTCCTGATGCCAGGCCCAGGCCTATATCCACCATTTGATATAACCTAAAATTGAATACTGGAACTGCTGTTTACTTGTATGACTGTGGGCAGGTCCATTTATGCTCTTTGAACATAAGCTCCCTCAGATGTAAAATAAAGGGGTGGGACCTTCAGTGATATACTAGATTCAGCTCATACAAGCTTGAGCTGATTGTTAAATTTTCAGCATGAACATCATTACTTGGAAATCAGAAAATACTACAAATTGGGGTTTGATTTATTATCTAAATTTAAGAAAGTTAGAGAAAATATTAGTAACATATTAAACTTTACAGTATGTTCTACATATATTCTTTACCTCTTCCCCCTCCCAAGGGCTAGGTGTTAAAATATTTTTTAGCTTACTCTAATGATCTCCAAGGGTCCATTCCGGCTTTCAGTCTTAATCCTGTGATGACGGAACAATAGCTCACTGTTGATGTGGAATAACTAGGATTCAGAGATGCCATTTGCATGAATTTTACCACCTCTACCAATAAATCAAAGAAATTACATTTCAATGCTAGATTGTCTGGTAAGTGGACTCTAAGCCTGACATTTCATACCTTCGGTGGTTCCCAGTGGGGTTAGCTGATTGTAAGTAAAAGGAGTACAGATCCTCTTGGAAACAACTGGCCTAAGCAATCGCCATTTAACTCAGAAGATGAGGCTGAACTAAGAACTGGGTACAGAGTAGACATTTACTTAAGACTTGCTGATTGGGTGATTAAAAAAAAAACATCAGATGATTTCCATTTGCCAAAGGTAACAGTCCATAGTCTAGGAATGGAAAGCAGTGAACAATAAATAAAAAGATCACTGAGTGAACCTAGCCATGTGGAATTTATACTGTCACCTTCAGAATCATACCATATTAGAATTGGAATGAACTTTATCATCTTATTTTGCTGCCTCTTTTTATGGATGAGGAAGATGAGAAGAGCGATTCAGCAACTTGTCTGAGGTTATGTAACTGGTTAGTCCAAAGCCAGAAACTAATCTCTTGGTTGCTAGTCTAGAGGTTTTACTCTTTCTTTTCTCATTTCCCCTCAATGCTAGTGTTTTCTCTCTGTTGATTACCTCCCATTTATACTGTACACATCTTATTTGCACATAATTGTTATGTTGTATCTCCCATTAGATTGCGAGTTCCTGGAGACCTGGAACCACAGGTTTTCCTCCCTTTCTTTGCATCTCCAGTGTTTAGCAGAGAGTCTGGCACAAAGTAGGCCTTTAATAAATGCTTGTTTGACTGGCTTCCTACAACAAGTGTCCTTGACACAGAAACGGATTCTGAACTCACCCAGGGTACATATTTTACCACGTGGAGAGGAAGAATTAAGGTCAGGGAGTATCACAAACCTGCCCATTCAACATGCTGTCCACTTGACTCCTCATGCAGGGTAGGACATTCATGTCCATCAATAAGGAGATAGTTCCATACCATTGGAAAGGGGTTACAAGAATGACAGATGACTTCTGGCTATTTGCTGGAGCTCTTGTTTTGCACAAAAGCAGAAAAAGCAACTAAATTCTTGGCTCTCCATAATAAGAAACTTACAAGGGAATCTGCTATTTTGGACAGGATTCTGACCCACAAGATTGCCTATAGTGGATAGAGTACTGGACTTGGGCAGAGGAAGAACAAGACTCAAATTCCACACTGGGCAAATAAATTAATCTTCCTCAATCTGAGTTCCTTATCTGTATAATGAAGGATTCAGAATAGGATGACCTCTGAGACCTTTTCTGGCTCTAAATCTATAAACTTATGATTGGAATCTGGAGAAGTGCCTCATTCATTTTTAAAAATTTTGACAGATGGTGAGGAAGGTTGGCCATAGTCTGGTAGGAATCTTAAATTTGTGGGGAGCAGTTTTCAAAGAGTCCAGAAAAAGGAAAAATTAAGTCACCTAGCTCAAGACCCTCTAGGACAAGTGGACTCAAGACATCAAAAGCTCTCAAAACCAAAATTTAACTATATATACATAAAGGATTCTGCTGAAGATGAAAAGGAACATTTCTCTAAAGACACGGATGTAGACAAACAAGGAAATAATCAACTTGGGGTTTTCCCCCCCTTCCTTTTCTAGACGATCTGACTATCCCTTTAATAACATCGCAGAATTTTTTCAGGAACAAAGTCAGGTTTACTGGACCAGAGTTTTCAGGCTCCACTTTCTTTCCATCTTTGAACATTGTGACATTCACCCCTCTCTAGTCATGTGTCACCATTCCCTTTCTCCATGGTCACTCAGAGGCCACTGTCACCAGATCAGCAGTCACACCAGTGCCAGTTTTTTTAGTGTTTTAAAACAACAGTTCTCAAAGTGTAGTCCAGGGACCCTTTTAGGAGGTCTATGAGGTCAAAACTAGTTTCATAATAATATGTTTTAATTTTCAACATGATAAATATTGATATTATCCAATTAAACAAAACAATTGATAAAAATCACTACATAAACAAAAACTCTTTTGGGGAATAGCCTCAATAATATTTAAGAATGAAAAGGGACCCTGAGACTGAAAAGAATGTATTAAATCAAGAATGGAATTTGTCTTGGCCTTGCCACTTGAATTCATCAAGGGCAGCTAGGTGCTTTCTTCTATTATTGGACCCAGGTTACAACTGGTATATGTGATTTCTGAGCCTCTATCAGTGATTGTTGGAAAATAACTTAGATTTTTAAAAAGTATATAAGGTATAAGCAAGGGAAAACATTGAAAAACGATTATAAAAGAGTGAAATAGACCTATAAATATAATCCATATTATTAACATTTTCTACATCACTTTATTAGGTCTAGACAATCAACAAATCAATCAAGGCCTGATTTGTAGTGTTGGTTGATTTCAGAATTGTAAATGCTCACACTGAATATTGGGAGCTGGCTTCAGCACACTCATTCATTTATCCCCATTAAATTTCATTTGTTGGGTTCAGTCTACCATTTTGACATATTGAGAACTTTTTGTACTCACTCTCTAATCTAATCTAGTTATCCCTTCCAATTTTAAGTAATATGCATATTTGATAACCATATCATCTTTGCTTTCTTTCTAATCCCTAATGAGAAATGTTGACCAAAATGGGGCCAAAGATAGAATCCCATGGGACTTTTCTGGAGATCTCCATCCAAGTTTCAATTCAACAATAATTCAATTCAACAAGCATTAAATAGGCACTGGTTATGGAGGGTCTACTACAGTGCCTTGTACAGAACAGATGTTTAACGAATGCACCTTTAAAAAACTATTTAATTTGGAATTATTTTCCATGGTTACATGATTCATGTCCTTTCCTTCCCTTCCTCTCCTGGAGCCAATGAACAATTCCACTGATTTTACATGCATCATTGTTCGAAGCCTATTTCCATATTAGTAATGTTTGTGACAGAGTGATCATTTAAAGTCAACATAAATCCCCAATCATATCACCATTGAACCATGTGATCAAGCAAATGCTTTTCTTCTGCATTTCTACTCCCACAGTTCTTTCTCTGGATGTGGATAGCATTTTTTCTCATAAGGCCCTCAAAATTGTCCTGGATCATTGTATTACTGCTAGTAAAGAAGCCCGTTATGTTTGATCATACCACAGTATATCAGTCTCTGTGTACAACGTTTTCCTGCTTTGCTCCTTTTGCTCTGCATCCATTGTTGGAGGTCTTTCCAGTTCACATGGAATTCCTCCAGTTCATTATTTTCAGCACAATAGTATTCCATCACTATCAGATATCACAATTGTTCAGCCATTCCCCAATCGATGGACACCTCATTTTCCATTTTTTTCCCACCACAAAGAGCATAGATATAAATATTTTTGTACAAGTGTTTTTCCTTATTATCTCTTTGGGGGTACAAACCCAGCAGTGGTATGGCTGGATCAAAGGATAAGCATTCTTTTAAAGCCCTTTGGGTATAATTCCAAATTGCATTCCAGAATGCTTGGTTCAATTCACAATTCTACCAGCAATGCATTAGTGTCCCAATTTTGCCACATCCCCTCCAACATTTATTACTTTCCTTTGTTATCATATTGGCCAATCTTCTATATGTGAGGTGTTTTGATTTGCATTTTTCTCAGACCTGTTTTGATTTGTACTTCTCTAATTATGAGAGATTTAGAACACTTTTTCTTGGGCTTATTGATAGTTTTGATTTCCTTATCTGAAAATTGTCTATTCATGTCCCTTGCCCATTTATCAATTGGGAAATGGCTTGATTTTTTTGTACAATTGATTTAGCTCCTTATAAATTTGAGAAATTAGACCTTTGTCAGAGGTTTTTGTTATAAAGATTTTTTCCCCCAATTTGTTGCTTCCCTTAAAATTTTGGTTGCATTGGTTTTTTTTTGTACAAAAACCTTTTGATTTAATATAATCAACATTATTTATTTTACTTTTTGTAATATTCTCTATCTCTTGCTTGGTCTTAAGTTCTTTCCTTTCCCATAGATCTGACAGATATACTATTCTATGTTTACCCAATTTACTTAGTTTCCTTCTTTATATTTAAGTCATTTACCCATTCTGAATTTATCTTGGTGTAAGGTGTGAGATGTTGATCTAAACCTAACATCTTCCATACTGTTTTCCAATTTTCCCAGCAGTTTTTGTCAAATAGTGGGTTCTTGTCCCAAAAGCTGGGATCTTTGCATTTATTGTATACTATTTTGCCGAGTACATTTACCCCAAGCCTATTCCATTGATCCTCCCTTCTGTCTCTTAGCCAGTATATTGTTTTGATGATCACTGCTTTATAGCATAGTTTAAGATCTGGTACTGCTAGGCCCCGATCCTTCATATTTTTTCATTAGTTCCCTTGATATTCTTGATATTTTGTTCTTCCAAATGAACTTTGTTAGTTTTTTCTAATTCACTAAAAAAGTCTCTTGGTAGTTTGATAGTTATGGTATTGAATAAGTAAATTAATTTGGGTAGGATTGTCTTTTTATCATATTAGCTCATCCTACTTATGAACAATTAATGTTTTCCCAATGATTTAGATTTAGTTTTGTGTGGAAAGTGTTTTGTAGTTGTGTTCATATAATTCCTGTGTTTGTAATGGCAAATAGATTCCTAAATATTTTATATTGTCTAGGGTAATTTTAAATGGAATTTCTCTTTCTAACTCTTGCTGTTGAGTTGTGTTGGAAGCATATAGAAATGCTAATTTATGTGGGTTTATGTTGTATCCAGTAACTTTGCTAAAGTTGCTGATTATTTCCACTAGCTTTTTAGTTGATTCTCTAGGATTCTTTAAGTAGACCATCATATCATCTGCAAAGAGTGATAGTTTAGTCTCCTCATTGCCTATTTTAATCCCTTCAATTTCAATTTCTTTTTCTTCTCTAATTGCTACTGCTAGCATTTCTAGTACAATGTTAAATAATAGAGATGATAATGGGCATCCTTGCTTCACTCTTTATCTTATTGGGAAGGCTTCTAACATCTCCATTGCATTTGATGCTTGCTGATGGTTTTAAATATATACCGTTTATTATTTTTAGGAAAAGCCCATCTAGTCCTATACTTTCTAATGTTTTCAATATGAATGAGTGTTGTATTTTGTCAAAGGTTTTTTCAGCATCTATTGAGATAATCATATGGTTTCTGTTGGTTTGGTTGTTGATATGTTCAATTAAGCTCAGTGGATTGAGAGCCAGAACTAGAGATGGGAGGTCCTGGGTTCAAATCTGACCTCAGACATTTCCTAGCTGTGTGACCTTGGGCAAGTCACTTAACTCCCATTGCCTAGTCCTTACCACTCTTCTGCCTTGGAGCCAATACACAGTATTGACTCCAAGATGGAAGGTAAAGGTTAAAAAAAGAGATATGTTCCATTATATGAATGGTTTTCCTAATATTAAATCATCCTTGCATTCCTGGTATAAATCCCACCTAATCATAGTGAATAATTCTCATGATCACTTGCTGTCGTCTGTTTGCTAGTATTCTAAGATTTTTGTGTCTATGTTCATTAAGGAGATTGGTCTACAGTTTTCTTCCTGTTTTTGATCTGCTTGGCTTTGGAATCAGTATCATGTTTTTGTCATAAAAGGAATTTGGTAGAACTCCTTCTTTGCTTATTTTGTCAAATAGTTTGTGTAGTATTGGGATTAGATGTTCTTTAAATGTTTGATGGAATTCACTTGCAAATCCATCTGGTCCTGGGGATTTTTTTTTTTTGGGAGTTCTTTGATGGCTTGTTCAATTTCTTTTTCTGATATGGGATTATTTAAGTATTATATTTCTTCTTCTGTTAATCTAGGCAATTTATATTTTTGTAGATATTTATCCATATCACCTAGATTTCTGTATTTATTGCATTATAATTGGGCAAAATAGTTTTTAATGATTGCCTTCATTTTCTCTTCATTAGAGGTGAGGTCTCCCTTTTCATCTTTAGTACTGTTAATTGGTTTTCTTCTTTTTTAAATTAGATTAACAAGTACTTCGATTTTATTTGTTTTTTTTTCAAAGTACCAGCTTCTAGTCTTATTTATTAATTCAATAGTTTTTACTTTTATTAATTTCTCATTTGATTTTTAGGATTTCTAATTTAGTTTTTATCTGGGGATTTTTAATTTGTTCTCTTTTTAGCTTTTTAATTTGCATGTCCAATTCTTTGACCTCTTCTCTCTCTGATTTGTCGATATATTCAGTCAGGGACATAAATTCTCCCCCCCCCCCACCCCCCCGAGTACTAGTTTGGCTGCAGCCCATAGGTTTCGATATGTTGTTTCCTCATTGTAATTCTCTTCAATGAAATCATTGTTTCTATGATTTGTTCTTTAACCAACCAATTTTGGAGAATCATATTTCTAAATTTCCAATTAATTTTTGAATTGTCTCTCCATATACCCTTACTAATTATAATTTTATTGCTTCATGTTATTAAAAAGTTGCATTTATTATTTCTGCTCATTTTGTATTTGTTTGCAATGTTTTTATGCCCTAGTACACAATCAGTCTTTGTGAATGTGCCATGTACTGCTGAAAAGGTGTATTCCTTTTTGTCCCTATTTATTTTTCTCCATATATCTATTAACTCTAATTTTTCTAAGATTTCATTCACATCTCTTCTTATTTATTATTTGGTTTGAGTTATCTAGATTTAATAGAGGAAGGTTCAGGTCTCCCACTAGTATAGCTCCAATAGTTTCTCCTTTAAAAATCTGGATGCTATACCATTTGGTGCATACTTGTTGAGTACTGATATTTCTTCATTGTCTATACTGCCTTTTATCAGGATATAATTATCTTCCCTATCTCTTTTAATCAGATCTATTTTTACTTTGGCTTAATCAGATATCATGATTGCAACCCCTGCCTTCTTTTTCTCAATTGATGCCCAATAAATTTTTCTCCAGCCTCTTACTTTTACCTTGTGTGTGTCTACCTGCCTTGTGTGTGTTTCTTGTAGACAACATATGGTAGGGATTTTTTTTTTTTATAATCCACTCTGCTATCTGCTTCCATTTTATCTGTGAGTTCATCCCATTCACATTCAGAGTTATAACCACTTGTGAATTCCCCATCATTTTGATTTCCTCTTTTAGTCCTGCCCTTTCTTCTTTCACTATTTCCTTCCACACGTATTTTGCTTTTTATCAGTCCCCCTTTATCCCACCCTTATTTTACTTTTCTTCCACCTACTCCCCCTTTTTATTCCCCTCCTATTTTCCTTTAAGGTGTATTAATCAACTCCCTCCCAACCTTCCCCTTCCTTTTAATACCCTCCCCTATTAGCACTCCCCCCCCTTCGTTTTTCCCTCTTAACTTCCTTGTAGGGTAAGATAGAATTCTATACCCCAAGAGAGCTGGCTGCTTTTCCCTCTTAGAACCGATTCCACTGAAAGTAAAATTTAAGTATTACCTTTTACCACTCCCTCCCTCCCCTTCTTATAATAGTATTCCTCCCCCACCATGCACCTCTTTATGTGGTATAATTTATCCTATTTTTCTTCTTCCTTCAAGTTTTCTTAGTGCCATCCTCTATTCCCTTCCCTTTTTCTTTACATATCATCTTAAACACCTTAATACCACAACCTCTGCCTATGAATAATTCTTCTATCTACTATGGTAATGAAAACAATTTTGAAGAGTTATAGATATCATTTTCCCATATAAAAATATAATAAATTTAACCTTACTGAAGTCCTTATTGTTTACCTTTTTATGGTTCTCTTGAAATTCATATTTGAACATCACATTTTCCATTTACTTCTGGTCTTTTCTTTAGGAATCTTTGGAAATCTTCTGTTTTGTTAAATGCCATACTTTCCCCTGAAAGTATATAGTCAGTTTTGATGGGTAGGTGATTCTTGGTTTTAGACCCAATTCTCTTGCCTTCCTGAATATCCTATTCCAAGCCTTGTGGTCCTTTAGTGTGGAGGCTGCCAGATCCTGTGTAATCCTGACTGGGGCCCATTGTTATCTGAATTGTCTCTGACTAATTGCAATATTTTTTCCTTGACTTGGAAGTTCTTGAATTTGGCTATTACATCCCTGGGGGTTGTCTTTTGAGGATTTAATATAGGGGGTGATCTGTGGACTCTTTATTTTTCCCTCTTATTCAAGAATATCAGGGAAGTTTTCTTGGATAATTTTTTGTAATATGATGTGAAGGCTTTTATTTTTTTCCAGACTTTCAGGTAGACCAATAATTCTCAAATTATCTCTCCTGGATCTGTTTTCTGGGTCAATTATCTTTTCAATTAGATATTTCATATTTCCTTCTATTTTGTCATTCTTTTGATTTGCTTTATTAGTTCTTGCTGTCTTGTGAGATCATTAGCTTCTACTTGCCCACTTTTAGTCTTTAAAGACTGTTTTCTGCTATGATCTTTTGATTTCCCTTTTTTGGTTTGGTCTATCCTACTTTTCATGGCTTCCAGCAGGTCAATTCTGGTCTCCAATTTGCTTATTTCATTTGATTTCTGTGCCTCTTTTACTATGTGGGCAATTTTATCTTTTGAGCTATTATTTTCTTTTTTAATTACTTTCATTTTTCCCCCCATTTTTCTTCCCATTTTCCTTCGATATTTCTTACTGGGTCCTTAAACTCCTTTTTGAGTTCCTTGAGAGCTTGTGACCAGTTTCCATTTTTTTTGGGAAAGTTTGGATGTGTTTGTTTCTTTGTCACTCTCTGCTGTTTTGCTTCTGTAATTTGCTCTTCTTCATAGAAATTATCCAGGTTCAAAGCTTTTTTTGCTGCATATTTCTTTTGCTACTTGTGGATTGCAGTTCTTGCATGTTGGTGGACATTGCTTTCTTAGCTTATCTTGCAGGGCTTTTCCTTGGTAATATATTCTAGGCAGTTCTTTGTGTAGTGTACTTTATTTCTTTATAAAACCCTTGCCTTCTATCTTGGAGCCAATACTGTGTAAAGAGTGGTAAAGGCTAGGCAATGGGGGGTCAAGTAACTTTCCCAGGGGTACACAGCTAGGAAGTGTTCGAGGCCAGATTTGAACCTAGGACCTCCCATCTCTAGGCCTGGCTCTCAATCCACTGAGCCACTCAGCTGCCCCCTGTAGTGTATTTTAAAGCATTTTGCCTTGAAGCTATTTTTTCCAGTCCCTGCTACCTCTGCTGTGGCCAGCCCAACTTCTGCCCAATCTCCATGCTCTGTTGCCCAGGCTTCATGCTTTTTAGCCTTGGGTCTCAAGTCTTATTGCCAAGGCCTTGCACCACCTTCAAGGCCAGCCCCAGAAAATTTAGAGATTGCCTGACCCTTGCTCTGACTCTGGCGTGGTAGGTAGTTTTGGGGAGAGGTTATCAGTTTGTGCTTTGATAAGTGTAGTTTCACCTCCTTATTGTGTGGAAATCCCCAAACACTGCCTACTTTTAAGGCTGTGTCCTGTGGGAGTCCTTTACTTGTCCGATTTTGATTTCTGTCCTTTTGAGACACTTTGTATTGATAGGTTGGAAGGAGATTTAGAAAGTTCCTGCTACTCCGTGGCTATCTTAGCTCCGCCCCAACAAATGCATTTTCAATTGGGCTGGATATCAGTATGGCATAGTGCTGGATTGGAAGTCAGTAAGGTCAGTTTAGATCTCACTTCTGATAGGGGTTATATGAGTTTGGCTAGGACATTTGGCTTCTCTGGGCCTTCATTTTTTCATCTGTAAAATAGGAAAACAAATACACATAATACCTGCCTAAAAGGGTTATTGTGAAGTTAAAATAATATATAAAAAGCACACTTCCAACTTTAAACACTATGTAAATATCAATTATATCTTGGTGATGGGACTCAGTTTTTTCAGTCAAGCATAAAGCAACGTTCTTTACTGAGAGGATTGAAGAAGGGATCCTGAGGAAGGCATGAGGAGAAATGGGATAGAGATATGATTAGGGAGGAAGAAAAGGATTTCTTTGCTGTAGTGAAGGCCCAGTTGATATTCTGAAACATAAGTTTATAGTGGATCTAGTCCACAGTTGTGTGATTTTCTCTAGCTCCATTGACTAGTGATGTTAAATGAAGTGTTTATCTTAACACTACTTGGGTTCCCTCCCCCCAAAGTCCAGAAGGTTGACACTACACTAACAGACTAAAATCCCTCAGCTGGCTTAATGTAACCTAATCAGAGTTCCTCTTGAGATATACAAATGAAGGAAAACTGAAAAGGTGAACAGGTCCAGCTGTATAAGGTGGGGTCTCACATGTGTGTCCTCAAAGCAGTATCCAGTTGTTACTGCCAGTATAATCCAAACTTGGAGAGGGAGTAAGGATTTTTATATCAGTGTCCACCACTGGGTGCCTCACCTCAAACTCAACCAAACTCCAGCCAAAGTTCTCTTGATAGTTGTTCTTTTCAATCAAAGCAGGATCCACAGAGAGAAAATCCAGCTCTCTCCATACAAGGGAAATTCAAAGAGCAACTGACAATCTCTGCCAGTTACCCACTCAAAGTTCTGGAACCTTTTCCTGTCAATCACCTTCACTCTGCTGATCTAATTCACCAATAACACTAGCTTATATATGGGAACTAAGGAGGTAGATGATAAATGGAATCCAAGGCTGGGGATGGCAAGGTGTGATTACCATTAGGACAAACATTAGCATTAGAACAAAGCAAGGGATTCAACCACAGAGAATAATGTAATTAGAGATGAACCAAGGCAACACCAAGGGGTCAAGAGAGGGAAGGAAAGACAGAACGGTCAATGCAGAGGCGATGGTCTGAGAAGGAACTGAGGGGATGGAAGAGATGTCAGTTAGAAGGAATGAAGAACACAATTAAGGTTCATAAGACATTAGGGAATGATAAGGTGTTAAAAGATTATAATCAAATAAAGGAATTTGGGAGTTTGTTAACAGAGAGTACTTGTATATATTGGCAAGAAGAAGAGTATGACCATTTCTGTGTGGAGCTGAGGCTGAGTGGAAGAGTAGGTCATGAGAAGAGTAGAATGAGGAACTGCAAAGTTTTGGACCAAATCTGGTATCAGCTGTCTATATGCCACTGGTAGATGGGGTCTGGGTAGTGGGCATTTGTGACCACTATTTAGTAAATGTAGGGATTATAGGATCATATGTGTAAAAGCTGGAGGGGACTTTAGAAGTTATCTAGTTGAACCCCTTCATTTTACAGATGAAGAAACTGAGGTCCAGAAAGCTTTAATGATGCTCAAGTTCACACAAGATAGTCTTAGAGCCAGCTTCCTCAACTCTCCATCTCTTCTGTCCTCCCATTTTCTGGGAAGTCCAACTAATTTCTCTATGAATTGCAGGTAATTGTAATCTATTTTGTCTGCTCTCATTGTATAAAAATATTTCCAAGCTCTCTAAGATTGTATCAGTGTATCACAGGAAGGACTTGCTTAAACCTTTAAAAGTCAACACAGGTGCATTTGTAAGGAAGCTAGCCAAATCCCTGAAGGACTGTTTGCATTCCTCTCAAGGCTGTCAGTGTTCAGACTGTCCCTTTTTATCCTGCTGCTTAGAGTTCTTCTCAAGTACCTTGAGGAGGGATGTTTTAGAGCCAAGACTAAAAAGAGCTGATTGTTAAATTTTTAGAATGATCATTTACACCCCTGAAAATCAGCAAACACTATAAATCAAGGTTTGATTTATTGATTTCTAGGCTCAAATTTTAATAATGCAGATCAAACATAAAGGGGTTATGCTCCAGCGAAGTTTTTTTTTTAAAGTTGGGGGAGAAATGTACAACTTTGTAGGCAGAGGGGAAAGAATGGGTAGATAAAGATGGATGGAAGATTACATATGTGCATGCATGTATACATAGGAACAATGTCATTGTTAGGATGCAGTGAATAGACCTTGGTCTCTTTCATGTCTGACCAAGTTTTAAACACTCCATAGCACCTGTTTCAGCTGCCTTCATGGCTGTTGGAACAAATTGTTCTCATCTACCTATTTCTGTAGGGAATGTCTTCACATGTTTGGGGCAGACATCCTTCTAATTCACTGACAGATTTGAGGCCTGTCAGTTACCTTCAACCTGTTTGTTTCTGCCAGTGTGGCTGCTGTACTTACTTTCTTTTACCTTGCCTCAGTTTTTTGGATATGGTCAAGTGTTGAGCATTTCTATTTTTTCAGCATCAGTACTTACTCCTTACTGATATTCTAGGAGATGCCCATACTTGACAGAGAACCTATAATATTGGTCTATCTACCTTTGATAGTCTCTTATATTATATAATAGATTTAGGGCTGAAAAGGACCTTAGAGACTAGTTAAATCTCCTCATTTTACAGTTGAGTAATTGAGCCCAAGAGAGGTTAAGGAACCATTTTTGGAAGAACATTTTTTTTAAGCCATTTGTGACTATATAGAGCAGTGATTCCCAAAGTGGGCGCCACCACACCCTGGTGGGTGCTGCAGCAATCCAGGGGGCAGTGATAGTATGTGACAGGGTGCGCTAAGTAATATTTTTTCTGGAAAGGGGGCGGTAGGCCAAAAAAGTTTGGGAACCACTGATATAGAGGCATGATACGAGGCAGCTAGGTGGCTCAGTGGATAGAGCTGGGCCTGGAGTCAGAAAGAGTTAAGCTAAATCCAATTTCAGGTACTTACTAGCTGTGTGTCCTCGGGCAAGTCACTTACTTTGTTTGCCTTAATCTACTGGAGAAGGAAATGGCAAACCACTCCAGTATCTTTACCAAGAAAACCCCATATATAGTATGGCCTGCAGGGTCACAAAGAGTCAGACTGAAAAGACTGAACAACAACAACAACAGAAGCATGAAGGCATAGTGACAGAGAGCTAGTCTTAGAGCCAGGAAGACCTAGTTTCAAATCCCATCTATGACTCATACTAGGTGCATGAATCTAGGCAAGGCATTTAACCTCTCAATACCCGTAACAATTCCTAAGACTATAAATTTCAGAGTAAGTGCTATTATACATTAGTAAAGGAAGATTTCTTACTCATGAAATCACAAGTCCAGTCCCTGGACTATTCTGTATGTATTTAAATATGTATTTATTGTTACCCAGTCAGTAAACATTTATTAAACACCTACTATGTGCTGGGCATATCTGGGTATACAAAGTTCTTGCCTTCAAAGAGCTCACAGTCTAATGGGGCAAACAAGACACAAACATGCCAAATAAGTTCCTTGAGAGTAGAGATTGTTCTATTGTTTACCTTTGTATTATCACTGCCCAGACATAGTCTGTCCTTACTAAATGACTAACAGAAAGGTCTGGAGTTATTCAGGTAGATTGCTGTGTGCATTGCTTCATGAGTATATCATATAACCCTTTCATGGAGAGAAGATACATTGGCCTTTGTTCTTCTGAGAGGAGTGAGTCTGCATGCTTTCCCATCTGCCAGCAGGCTTGGCCCTGGCTTCTTCATTGAAATTTGGTTGATCTGAGTTGATTTCTCTTTTGCTCTTAATGACCCACAAATGAGAAGATAATCCTGACATCATGTTGGGATGATTTTTGTCACCTCTAGCCACTCTCTTTGTCCATCATTTCACACTCCATGTTCTTGATCTTGTTATCAGCTTTAAGTAAGTGAAGGAATATCTTTAGCACCATGTAGCATTCAAGAGACTGCCACAAACATAGCTTACCTGGATTTTAGCAAAGCCCTCAGCAATGTCTCATATGTTATTCTTGTGGGAGAGATGGACCAGTAGTATGTTGGTAAAAGTTTAATAACTGACTCAATAGAAAAAAAGGATACAAGTCAAATTTTAAGTTTAATTTGCATGATTATCATTTTATCCATCACTTTATTAAGTCTACAATCAACAAAAGGGTAGATCAAGTTCTGATTTATAATGTCTTCTGATTTCTAAGATACATATGCACACACTGAACATTTAACAACTGGCTTTCCCAAAAGTCAATTTGAACTGGATTTAGCACAGCCTTAGAAAAGTTAGATGCTAGAATAATTAGAATAATAGGTGGATTTGGAAACAGCTGAATAACCAAACTTAAAGAACAGTAATGAATGAATTACTATCATCTTGGAGAGAGACCTCTAATGGAGTGCTCCAAGGATCTATTTTTGGCCCTATTCTGTTCAATATTTTTATTATTATTTTTATAACCCTTACCTTCCATCTTAGTGCTAATTCTAAGAGAGAAGAGTGACAAGAATTAGGCAATCGAGTTAAGTGACTTGCCCAGAGTCACATAGCTAGGAAGTGTCTGAGGCCAAATTTGAACCCACATCCTTTAGATTCCAAATCCAGAGCTCTATCCACTGTGCTATCCAGCTGTTCCTCTTCAGTATTTTTAACCATGACTTGTATGAGAGCATAGATGCCATGCTTATCAGATTTGCAGGGGACACAAAACTGGAAGAGACTGCTAATATGTCTGGATCCAAAAAGATCTTGACAAGCTAGAATGATAAAAACAATCCTTATAAGATGAAAGGTAATAGCAACAAATGTAATGTTCTACAAAATTTTTATTCATCAACAATGTGACCAGGCAGCAAAAAAGTTAACATGATTTTAGGATGTACCAGAAGAAACATAGTGTCTAGTGTGAAAGAGAATTTAAACTCCTTTTGTTTATTTTAACTTAATCAATCAAGAACTTGTAGGCCCCCCGCCTTTCACACTTAGTCATTAACACTTAGTAAGAATCTTTTACTAGAAAAGGAAGTTCATACCCTAAAAGACCACAAGCACTAGAGCTCCTCTTGCCCCCTGCAGTGCTAGGCAAATTGGGATACTGTAACTGATTCCTGAGATGTGACCCAGGAGAGCTGATGGGTGGAGAAAACTGTGTATAAATGGGAACCTCTGGTACCTGGGGGGTTCTTTTTGGCGGTCTTTTGCCTTGTGGACATGAGGTCTAGTGAGATTCGTTGCAGTCTCGTGGCTCCTTGGCCTAGTGAGCTCTGGGATGGCTCAGTGTCTTTTGAGGCTTTGGATTATGGCTTTCTGATTTGGACTTTGGATTCTGGGGAAGATTCCTCCGGTGAGACTCTTGCCTCCTTAGCATGAGACTGCCCTTTTACTTTTCAACCTCTTTTTTGTGTTGGTCTTTGGTTGTTGAAAAGCTTGGCTGGAGACATTCTCATGGGCTGGTGAGATTTGCATTCTGATATACATTGGTGGTCTGGAGGCACTCGGACTGGACTTAGGGTATTTTTAGCTAGGCATTATTTTTTACTTCCTTCCTACATTTCCCTCTTTTACTATCACTATTTTGCTATAATAAAGCTACTAAAGCTACTAATAGTCTCATGACTTAAGAATTAATTTTTATAAATGGCAACCACAACTTTTAAAAATTCTTATATTTCTCAAACCCATTTTAATTATTACACTAGAATATATATAGCTAGGTGTTACAGTAGGTAGAGAGCTGAACCTGGACTCAGAAAGACCTGAACTCAAATTTGGCCTGAGACACTTACCAGCTATGTAAGTCACTTAACTCTCTTTGCCTCAGTTTCCTCAACAGATTCTCTATTGGGACTCATTCCCCAGAAATAGCATATTCTCATTTTTTTTCCTCTCCCTGTCCTAGTGATACTGAACAACAAGCTGCCAAAAACCAACTTCCCCTTCCATAATCCAGTTGTCTCTTCTATCATTTTTATCCAGCTCTACCTTATTCTCCCAAGTCCCTCACTCTAAATAAGCCTACCTTTACCACATATATATGGAATGTTCAGGGAGGACTCGCATCTCTGGTAGGGGGGTTTTCAGGGCCCTTTTCAGGGCTTCTCATCCACCTTTGGTGTCCATTTGCTACCCAACTCTCACCTATGGCTCCAAGAAGCTGTAGCATGTGTAGCAGCCATACTGTGGTAAAAGCTAAATCAGGTTGTGGGTAACCAACCGGCCTCAGGTCTCCAGATGACTTAGGGGAATGTGAAGACTTCCTCCAGCAGAAGAAATAGATGACAATAATTTTTCCAATGGCCACGAAGGTGGTTGAAGCAGGTGCTGTGGAATGCTTAGAGCTTGCTCAGCTCTCAAAGACATCAAGATCATCCACTGCATCCCAGGCCATGACTAGTCTTCCTGACTTGTGTCTTACCCCTCGATTTGGATGACTCTGGAAGATAAAATGAGGCTGATGACTTTGTGCAACTTTGCCTCATTTAAATCCAATGCACACACAAGTCAAGATATCACCAGTGATGTCATTTCTCCTTTTCAAAAATGAAGGACGAACAATGACAATGTGCCTATGTATAGATGCACACACACACATAATCTTCTATCCATCTTTGTCTACTTGTTCTTTCCCCTCTGTCTACAAAGATATGTTTCTCCCCCAACCTTAAAAAAAGCCTTTACTAGGTTCTTACCATCCTTGCTAGTTATCATCCTACATCTTTCTTTTCTTTCTTGGTCAATCTTTTTTTTTTTTACATTATTCTTAAAGTTTATCTATAACTTTTTCTATATAAGTATACAGTTTGACCTTATTGAAGCCTTTATAATTGGTCTTTCATGTTTATCTTTTTATTTTTTTTTCAAATTCAAAGATATTTTACTTTCACAGTTACATGTGATAACAATTTTCAAAATACAACTTCTGAAATTATATAAGATCCAAATTATCTCCTTTTCTTCCTTCCCTCCCACCTCTCAGAGATGGCAAGCAATTGTTTTAAATTATTATTTAATTTTTTAAACCCTTAACTTCTGTGCATTGGCTCCCAGGTGGAAGAGTGGTAAGGGTGGGCAATGGGGTTCAAGTGACTTGCCCAGGATCACACAGCTGGAAAGTGTCTGAGGCCGGATTTGAACCCAGAACCTCCCGTCTCTAGGCCCGACTCTCAATCCACTGAGCTACCCAGCTGCTGCCCCCCTGGCAAGCAATTTTTGATCTGGGTTATATATGTGTTATCATGCAAAACATACTTCCATATTGGTCATTGTTGTAAAAGAATACTCAAATAAAACCAAAACCCCAAAATAAAACCCTAAATAAACTGAGAAAAATAGTATGCTTTGATCTGCAGCTGAATCCCACAGTTCTTTCTCTGGAGGTGATAGCATTCTTTGTCCTAAATCCTTCCGAATTCTCCTGGATTGTTGTATTGCTGAGAGTAGCTAAGTCTTCTACAGTTGATCATACAATATTGTTGTTACTATGTATAATGTTCTCCCAGTTCTGCTTATTTTGCTCTGCATTAGTTAATGTAGATCTTTCTTTTTTCTGAATTCATCCTGCTCCTGCTCATTGTTTCTTATAGTACAATATTATTCTATCACTACATGTTTATCTTCTTATGCTTCTTCTCATTTTTGTAGATCAAATTTTCTGTTCAGTTCTGGTCTTTTTTTCAAGAATATCTAAAAGACATTTATTTCATTAACCATTTTTTTCCTTGAATGATTATACTAATCTTTGCTAGGTAGATTATTCTTGCTTATAAGCCCACCTCCTTTGCTCTTTGAAATATTGTTTTTCATGTCCTTCATCTTTTATGGAGAATTCTATGGGGAGATTGCAGAAGAAGGCAAGGAGATGACCTTACTCTCCAAGTTCCCCCACAATTAATTAAAAATAATGCCATCAGAATGACTTTAAAGTGGCAGAAATAGTTATGTCAGGGAGAAACAATGTCCAATGTAGGACAACTTGGGAAGAAGCTGGAAAGGCTATAGGTGGTACTCTGACTGCTAAATTTAATAAACAATGAGGCCCAGAGGCAACTATATAGGTTTCTACCTCAGCCTTAGAAATGTCAACCAACTGATTGTGTTGGGATTGAACAGTTGATTAGGAGAAGACTGCAGGACCTCGGTACACTGAAGAGACACTGTCTTAAGTTGTGGCTGCAGAAGAGGAGTAGCCAACACACCTGTGTGAGTGCAGTTGTTGATAGACCATAGGAAAGTGGAGTTCTTGATGACAGTTCCAAGATAGAAGGATGAGATGATACTTGTAGCCTCTGGAAAGACCACAAGGAGTACGACTGTTGGAGGTGAAGGAGTTGGACTACCTGAAAGTTATGATAAAAAAGTCTATATACTATACTTCAATAAATTATTAAAGGAAATTGTCCTGAAGTTTTAGAATTAGAAGATAAAGTAGAATTTGAAAGAATCCACTGATCACCACCTGTAAGAGACCTAAAGATAAAAACTCACAGGAACATTATAGCTAAGTTTTGTAACTCCCAGCTTAAGGAGAAAATAAAACTAGAAAGAAACAATTTAAATACTTTGGAGCTATAGGCAGGATAATACAAGATTTAGCAACTTCTACATTAGAACTATTTTATGAGAGACAAGAACTCCATACAGAAGAATTAAGGTCTTTCTGAGGCAATTGTTATTTCTTCATTAAGTAGGCTCCTGTCTTGACCCTGTTCAAGGAGACTTGGGGATATCTCAAACCACAATTCATGTTCAGGACATGATGCCTGTTCTCCTGATCTCCAAGTGATCTGTTATAACCCTGCAGTTAATCTTATTTAAAACAGGAGATAGCAACAATGGCAGCTAGGTCTTTGCTTCAAATGGCTGTTTGGTATTGGGGAATGAATGTTAAATTGAGGTGACTGGGAAGGACATATGAGGAAGGACTCCAAAACCTTCTGACTGGGCACCCCTGCCTCCAGGTAAATGTTTGTTTGTTAAAATTCCTTGGCTACTGAGAATCAGACACAATGGTATGTTTACACTTCTGGGATTAGACTTGACTTTGGCTTTTCCTGTTGGAACTCCATCTTTCTGGAATTGACCTTTGTGTTCCTGTTATATCCTAGAGCCAACTCATATGTAGCATTTTTTTTATAAAATCTTCAGAGGGTAGTTGAAACCCTTGTTTCCTGTGTCAGGCCTACCCCAGGAGAAAAAAATGTATAGCAGACCAAAGAACAGGTCTTAAATTTGTCCAAGTCATAATCTTAAGTGAGCTTTGGTGCCCTGTGGGCTCCCTGGTTCTGTTCTATTTAGCACCAGGTCCTTCCTGACCAAGGCTCAATACTCTTTGATGAGGAGCATAGCAAGGCTGGATAGGGGGTACTCTATGACTTCTCAGTTATGACTATGTAATCCATTTTTCCAAGGATGGCGTAATATGCATATTTAATCCATTCTTCTTATTGCTTTTCATAAAGGTAGGGGATATGGATCATTTAGGAGAAGGGGTGATAATCTGAAGCAGAGAATACTTTGCTACTGGATTCCACCAATCACCTTTCCAGGATGTATTTGATTTTCCTCTTCTCAACATAGCCATCATCAGCAGGGAGGGCAGAGTTCTTCTCCAGGCCCCTAGACTCAGTTTTCTGCCTCAGACAGAAAGAAAGGGCACAAGAGGAAGAGAGCCAGAAGGAACAACTTCCATGGGGTAAACTCCAGTCCCTTGGCCAAACTTGAAAAAGACCCATCTTTGAAGGACATATAGTGGCTCAGTGGGTAGAGAGCTATCTAAAGACAGAAGGCCCTGGGTTCAAATTTGACCTTAGCTGCTTCTTATCTGTGTTGACCCTGGACAAGTCACTTAATCTCAGTTATCTATCCCTTACTCCTCTCCTGCCTTGGAACTGATACTTAGTATTAATTCTAAATCAGAAGGCAAGAGTTTAAAAAAAGGCTACCTATACTGAATGCCTCCAATTCCTCTCCTGTTTATTAATGCTATATCCTCCATTAGAATATTAGTTCCTTGAGCCCAGGGACTGTTTTTGCTTTTTTCCTTATATCCCCAGTCCATAGCAAAATCCTGGCATACACTGTAAACACAACCATTCCACTATTTGTGAGAGCAATTTGGAATTACACCCAGAAAATTATAAAGCCATGTATACCCTTAGACCCATAAATACCAATGCTGGGTCTATTTCCAAAGGAGATCAGGGAAAAAGGAAAAGAACCTATATGCTCCACAATATGTAAAGCAGCTCTCTTTGTGGTAACAAAGAACTGGAAATCGAGGGGATGCCCATCAATTGGGGAACGGCTAAACAAGTTATGGTATATAACTTCCTTGGGATACTCCTGCACCATAAGAAATAATGAGCAGGCTAATTAAAAAAAACACTTGGAAAGAAATACATGGGATAATGAACAGAAGTGAGTAGAACCAAGAGAATGTTATACACAGCTACAGATTTAATACTCAAAGGATGGCTCAGTGGCTTGGTGGGTAGAAAGAACCTCCTGTCTTAATCCACTGAACCACCTTCCTGCCCCTAATCATTCACTTTTAATTCTTGAAGAATAACTTTTGAGGGGCAGCTGGATGGCGCAGTGGATTGAGAGCCAGGCCCAAAGATGTGGAGATCCAGGGTTCAAATCTGACCTCAGACACTTCCTAGCTGTTTGACCCTGGGCAAGTCATTTGACCCCCATTGCCTAGCCCTTAATCACTCTTTTGCCTTGGAACCAATACACAGTATTGATTCTAAGATGGAAGGTAAGGGTTAAAAAAAAAAGAATAACTTGTGAATGTCACCTCCAGAAAATGAACTGAAAAACAAAAGACAATGATGCCTTCTATGATGCAGGGAGGGGAGAGAGGGGCTGAGACACTTGTAAATAAATTCTATTAATTTTTAAAAATAGTTCCACTGCCTTCTGTTCATAGCAGAATAAAACTAAGGTGCAACTCTGCCTCACTGAAATCCAATTCATGAGCAAGTCAAGCCATCACTCCTCTTCAACAACAAAGGCCCAATGACAATAACATCTAAGGTACTGTCTTCCATTTTGGGGACAGACTTTAGAAAGGACAATGACAAACTAGGGTGCATGCAGAGGAGTGTAAGTAGGATGATAAGGGGATTAGAAACCATGTCATGCAAGGATTATTTGAAAGGACTACAGATGCTTGTCCTGGAGAAAAGAAGATTCATTGAAGTGGAGGAAGGAGTGCAGGAAAGATGATAGCTGCTTTCAAGTATCTGAAGAGAAAAGGAATTAGTCTTGTTTTGCTAAGTCCCAGAGGGCTGAAGTGTTTGCAAGTGGAATTTGCAGAGAGACAAATTTCGGCTTACTATAAGGAGGGCACTTAACAGTATGAACGGGTCTCTAAGAAACAAACTAACATGAGGAATTCAGAGAAATAGGGAAGGACTGGAATGATGAAGCAAAACAGAAACATGAAGACAATTTATGTGATTACTTCAACAATGTGATTAAGAACAATACTGAAAGGCTGCTGGATTCAAGATCAATTGGATATGTAGTAGCACAGGTGTGGCCAAGACTTAGCTAGGGGTGGCGTCCCCAGCTTGGGACTCTACTCCCTTCTCTTTCTCTGGGCTAGCACACTGGCCCCCCAAATCTACACACATTGTGGCAGCACAGGGGAGTTTTCCCAGTCTGGGGAGGGGGCTGCCATAGCCACAATTACGTAGTTATTAGTCACACTCTCTTTAAGGGTGCTAGAAATAACCTGGGATATGGATATAGAAGGGTAAAAGGAGGAAGGGAATAAACATTTATAGATAATCTACTATATCTAGGCACAGTGCTCAGTGCTTTACAAATTTTATCTTATTTGATCACCACAGCAACTCTTCAAGGTAGGTGTCTTTATTATCCTTGTTTTACAGATGAGGAAACTGAGGCAAATAGAGGTTAAGTGACTTGCCCAGGGTCACACTGCTAGTAAGTATCTGAGGTCAGATTTGAACTCAAGTCTTTCTGACTCCAGATTTATCCATCATGTTACCCAGCTGCCTCTAGTTGGGAAGGCGAAGCGATAGGAAAGACACTATATTCCTACCATAGATCCTAAACATCAACTGGTATACTTCTCATTAAAAAAGAAACATTAGTCATAGTGACAGCATTAACTCTCTCTCTCTTTTTAAACCCTACCTTCTATCTTAGAATCAATACTATATATTGGTTCCAAGGCAGAAGAGCAGTGAGGGGGTGAAGTGACTTGCTCAGGGTCACACAGCTAGGACGTGACTGAGGTCACATTTGAATCCAGAACTTCCTATCCCAATCCACTTGCTGCCCCTAAACATTAACTCTTAAACATAAATATTTATAGACTGATAAGATAAAAGTAAAAATAAATTCAGTAGAAGGCAAAAGACTAACAATGAAAATATAACTCTATCTCAAAACCTAGATTACATTACTATCAATGCATACAGTGTCTGGGTATGTAGTTTTCTGAGGTAGATCAAAGTTTATTTTCTTTTTTGAATAATATTTTTTCTAATCACACATGAAAATAATTTTTAATATTCATTTTTAAAAAAGTTTACTGTAGAAATTCGAATGAGTAGTAGCATAATCATTGTTCAAATTATATTCTGAAATTGGAGGAAAATTGGATAGTTTTCCTATTTCTCTGACCTTTGACTTATTTTCAGGTGATTGACCAAGCCTGTGCAGAAATTCTACTGTATTTCATCATAAAGCTAAAACCAGAAGGTTGTATTTTAGGTGTTTTTAGTGCTTCTTGTTTTTTCACCCTAATTTGGCTAATTTTTAGACTTTCCAGGTAGTGTGGTGAGTCACATGACATGGCTGGCTATATGGCCTTTCATTTTCCTTAAATACAGCCAGATGATCTTTGACCTTTTTCTCCTGGTTGTGGTAAAACGGGTTTGTGCTGCAATTTTATTCTGTCTTTCAGAGCATTTCCTTCCTTTTACAAGGAAAGCTGAGGTAAGAATGTGGACTTCAATAAAAGCTTAGGAAAAGCGTAACCAAATTTGGTCATTCCTTTCACACACTTCCTTTTATGACAGTGGATGACAGCTGCTCCCACTCAAGTTCTTGCCATGTATTATCTTCCTCCCTGGACTGTGCCTTTTCATTTCTTCGCTCTTCTATTTTTAACTGAGATACAGAGCTTGATTCACTCCATCCCAGGGATGCTTCTCTCTTGGTTCAGCTGACTCTGGCTTTCCCACCACTGTTTCCATTCCATAGGTGGCAGTGTAATTGACATTTGCAAATTGTAAGTCTTTGTCATCTGAACTATATATGTATATATGTATATATGTAACGTGCAAATATATTTTATGCAATATTTTATAAATAGATCATCTATATTAAACACAATATACATTATATAAATGTAATATAAAAATTAAACATCAATAAAATACTATAATAAATTATGTTAATATGTAACAAATATAAATAATAATATAAATAACTATATATCATAGAATAAAATATAATAATAAAATATTTCTTTTAAAAATCCAAACTATATGCCCCTCCATTAAAGTCCTAACTAATCAGATGTCTTATCCAGCAATGAATTACTTGTAGTTCCCATGCTAATAAGCTTTGGGCTTCCCTGTGTCATATAATTAATCATGCCAACCAGTCAGTAAGCTAAGTGCCAGGAGTCATGCTGAGTTCTGGAGGTGGGGTGGAAATTTAAAGACAAAAGTGAAAAAAAGTGAAACCATCCCGCTTTTCAGGAGTTTGTATTCCAATCAGATAGTCAATATGGTTATAAGGAAGGGGCAAGGGAATAAGCATTTATTAAATGCCTATGAGGTGCTAAGCAATGTACACTTTTACAAATATTATTTCATTTTATCCCCATAACAACCCCAAGAGATAGGTGCTATTGTTATCCTTATTTTAATGTTGAGGGAACTGAGTCAGTCAGAGGTTAAGTGACTTGCCCAGGGTCACACAGTAAGAATCTGAGCCTGGATTTGAACTTAGGGCTTCCTGATTCCAGACCTGTTACTCTACCTACTGTGACACTGTACCTGTACAAAATACAGAAAAAATATGAATGAAATAGATGAAAGTTCATTGTTCAGTTATTTCCAACTCTTTGTGATCCCATTTGGGTTTTCTTGGTAAATATACTAGAATGGTTTACCATTCCCTTCTCCAGATCATTTTATAGATGAAGAAACTGAGTCAAATGAGTTAAAGTGACTTGTCCAGGGTCACACAACAAGTAAGTGTGTCTGAGGCCAGATTTGAATTCAGGTCTTCCTGACTCTCTACCCATTGCACCACCTAACTGCTCATGATACACAATAACTGAGGAAAAGGTACTAGTCGCTGTGACATAGGGGAGGGAATGAGGAAAAGATGCATGTAGCAGGTAGCAATTGGGCTAAGCTTTGAAGGAAATTAGGGATCCTAAGAGAAAGAAGTATGATTGACATTTGCAAATTACATGTCCTGGTCATTGGGAGTCCACAGCATTGGTTTTTCTTTTTTAACCCTTACCTTCTGTCTTAGAATGGATACTATATGTTGGTTCCAAAGCTAGAAAATAGGGGTTAAGTGACTTGTCCAGGGTCACACAGCTAGGAAGTATCTGAGGCCAACTTTGCCCAGGACCTCCTATCTCTGGGTCTAGCTCTCAATCCACTGAGTCACATAGCTGCTTCCTGGTGTTTTTTTTTTTAAAGATAAAGATAATCAAGGCAGCTAGGTGATTCAGTACACAGAGAATGAAATCTGGAGATTGGAAGTCCTGGGTTCAAATGTGACCTCAGATACGTCCTAGCTATTGTGACCCTGGGCAAGTCATTTAATCCCCATTTTTCTATCTTGGAACCAATATTTAGTATAGTTTCAAAGATAGAAGGTAAGAGTTTACAAAAAATAAAGATCATCAATAAAATATTATGTTAGAAGACAACAATAATAACATGTCCCTCCATTAAAGTCCTAACTGATCAGATGCCTTATCAATAAAAGCAAGTGAATTTGGAGGGAATGCTCCCAAAGGTCAGGTGTTCCCTGGGAGCTGACTGAGCAGGGAGGGAAATGGATTTTGTTCAGACTTGTGCTTTAGGACAGTCCCTCTGACAGCAAGGTGGAGGATGGAATGGAAAAGACGGAGAGATCAATTAGGAAGCTTTGGCAATAGTACACTGAGCGAGGTCACAAGGTCCTAAAATAGGGCCATGACCAAGTAAACGGAGAGAGGAGGTTGACCCAAGGCAGAGATGTTGCGTAGGGAGCCATGATAAGCCATGGTACCTGACCAGAGAAGGACTGAAGGACAGTGAGAAGTCAAGGATGATCAACCTTGGGCAACTGGAAGGATTGTGATGGCCTCAGCAGAAATAGGGACATCTCTTGGACTTGTTTTGCTGTTTTCATTAGCAAATGGTTCCCTTAGGGCAGAGCTCTCCTTTGGGTCTTTGGGAAGTTTCTTCCTCTCAAGCTGCAACAGCTGCTGTTTCCTTAGCAACTTCTCAGTTGTAATTCTTTGTGTGTGAAAATATGTGCCCATGTTTTGTTATTACCATGTGAAATTTAATATACACTTTAAAAAACACTCTGATGTAATATTTCACAGTTTCGTGCATCATTCTCCTTGCTATTCTTTGCATATCAAAATATTTATTTTTGTTGATATTTGTTAATTTCATAACAAAAAAGAAAGCTTGTATTGGAGGGAAAAAAAGACTGCCCATAGTTTCTATAACCCTGTCTGCCTCATTTGGTCCACTAGCTCAGGAAAGCCTCAGAGACATTTGACTTCTTATTATCTGGCCATTTCCTCTAAAACTTCAACAAGTTATCCTTTATTCTCCCTCCCTTCCCTTGCTCCAGTTTCTCCAGAACCATAATCAAATCAACTCTCTCATTGTGCCTGGATTGTTGTTGTTGAGTCATTTTCTCAGTTGTTTGACTCTCTGTGACCTCACTTGGGGTTTTCTTGGCAAAGATCCTGGAGTGGTTTGCCATTTCCTTCTCCATATTATTTGACAGATGAGGAAACTGAGGCAAACAGGGTGAAATGACTTGCGTAGTGTCACACAAATGGAAAGTATCTGAGACTAGTTTTGAACTCAGGAAATGAATCTTATTGACTTTTGGCCTGATACTCTAACTACTATGCCACCTGGCTACCATGTACCTGGATAGACTCCATCAATCTGTGCTCCTACTGATCCACTCACCAGCTTGATAACTTTCCAGACCAAAGTGATCCTCCCTGACCGCCACTTTCTGTTACGTGTTGTCTACCCCATTAGGATGTAAGGTCCTTGAAGAGCTGTGATTGTCTTTGCTTTTGTATTTTTATCCCCAAGTCTTAACTTAGTACTTGGACACATAGTAATTAATAAATACCTTTTCATTGCATTCATTCTATCTACTGAAATGACTTGAACTGATATTGTTTCAGCAATGAAAATCTCCAGTGGCAATAGTTTCATACAAAAACAAAAACAAAGGAAAAACTCAAAAAGAAATCTGTCTTTTCCTTTATATCAGAGTCCTCTTGATTCCCCCCCCCCAACTTCCTCATTGCATACATGTGCCATTACTAGAATTAAAATATATTTTATGTAATATAATAGTATACAATTTTATATATATTTCTATGTGTATGTGTATACATGTCCACATATATATCTAAATCTTTTTGTATCAGGCAGCTGTGTGGTTCACTCGATTCAGAGTCAGGCCCAAAAACTGGGTTCAAAGCTGGCTTCGACACTTCCTAGCTGTGTAACCCTGGGCAAGACACTTAACCCCCATTTCCTATCTTTTCTGCCTTGGAACCAATACACAGTATTGATTCTAAGATGGAAGGTAAGGGTTAAAAAATTTTTTTTAAAATCTTTTTGTACATAGATGTTTGCATGTTATTTCTCATATCAGATTATGAGTCCATTATGGTATGTAAGCATAATGCAGTACTATTTGGCTGCAAGAAATGATGAAAGGAACAGTTTCAGAGAAAACTGGCAAGATTATTATGAACTGATGCAGAGTGAAATAAGCAGAACTCAGAGAATAATCTATGTTATAATAAATAATAAGGACAAGACAAACAGCTTTTAAAAACTTAAGAATTCTGATTAACCTAAAGACCAACAATAATTACAGAAGTAATAAGTTCAAGGTGCAGATTGAGAAATATTTTTTTAATATGGACAATGAACAAATCTGTTTTGACTGATTGAATATTTGTTATAAAGATTTTATTTTTCTTTTTTTGCTTAAGGGGAGAAGGGAAAGGAAGAGAAAGGAATGAGCATTTATTAAGTGCCTACTATATGGCAGATACTATACTAAGAGCTTTATAAATATTGTCTTTATATTATCTATCAATCAATTTTTATTCATTGAAAATAAAAAATAGGGCAGCTATTGAGCACAGTGGATAGAGGACTAGATCTGGAGTCAGGAGAACCTGGGTTCAAATATGACAAGAGACACTTTCTAGCTGTGTGATCCTGGGCAAGGCTGTCTAGCCTTTATCACTCTAATGTCTTAGAATTGATACTAAGGTGAAAGGTATGTTTTTTTTTAAAAGAAGAAAGGAAGGAAGGAAGGAAAGAAGGAAGGGAGAAAGGAAGAAAGAAAAGAGAAAGAATGAAGGAAGGAAAGAATTAAAGAAAGGAAGGAAGGAAGAAAGAACTAAAGAAAACACAAGATTGAAATTTGAAAAAAACTTTCTTTTGCAAAGGTTTTCTCATTGTTGTGGGGGCATTTGATGACTACTTATGGGCCCACCCACATGCCTATTGCTCCATATGTATAGCTCTAGGCCTAAATACTGACTCTGGTGCCTTGGAACTTAATAGCAATGTTTGCAATTTACATTCCAACTCAGACAATCACTATCAGAATCATCAACTCTTTTCTCCTTCCCACCCTTTTAAGGTGTTTTTCCAGGTTGGTGTTTCATTTCCTGTTCTAATTACTCCTGCAATCTCAGGCATCTGCCAAAAGAATCTAACTGGCATGTCCAAGTCTTGCAGCCTCAGTTCTACTCTTTTTTTCCCCGCTTATCTGATCACTTGCTATCCTTTCCCTATTGCTCTGGCCTTTGCTTACATCTTGCTGAGTGACATTCTTCACCAGATTTTCTCTCTCTTCTTCAAAGGAATTCCTCATTCCTTTGGCTCTTTCTTCTGCTTTCATGAGTACGTCACACATGTGACCTCATCTCATGGAATTTCAGGTTTGGTTCAATCATCTTCACTATGATAGGCAGGCAGGTAAAAACATAGCCTATAGATAGCTCACATGAGGGACAGTGTTCAGTCTTACCTCATCCACTACTGCTTCTTCTCTCTTAAGAAACTGTTCCTTTCCCTATTAAATCATGCCTCTTTTATCCTACACTGTTTGTTTCCCTCACAGGTTCAGTTCCTGTATCTGACTTCTTTTTCTTGAGGTTACTCTACTATGCCAGATTAACTGGTTGGTTGTATGGAGACATTAGAGAGATCAAGCAGATAGTCCTCCAGCTTGATACCCCACAGGCAGTCATCACTTATCGGCATCTTGTTTTATATCATGGACCCCTTTGATAAAATGTATAGACTATGTCTTGGAATATTTTTAAATTCATAAAAATAAAACATAGGGCACTAATTATATTGAAATAAAGCTATCAAAATATAAAGAAAAGCGAGCAGCTGGGTGGCTCAATGGATTGAGAGGCGGGCCCAGAGATGGGAGGTCCTGGGTTCAAATATGACCTCAGACACTTCCTAGCTGTGTGGCCCTGGGCAAGTCACTTGACCCCCATTGCCTAGCCCTTACCACTCTTCTACCTTAGAACCAACATACAGTATTGAGTCTAAGATGGAAGGTAAGGGTTAAATATAAATATATACATAAAAAAGTTCACAGAGCCCAGGTTAAGAACCCCCAGTTCATGAGGCAAATGTCTTTTTCTGGGTAGACTTAGGATATCTTTGCAAACAGATCAAATAAGTTGCTTGACATTCCTAGACAACCTATCTGATCCCAAAGGTGATATCATGCTGTCCAGGAGGAAGAGACAGAAGTCAGAACACAAATTGGTGGTATATGCCACCTAGGACAAGAGTACAAAGAAACATGCCCTAAAGTTAGTACAAAGAAAGAGACTGGAGATGAGGAGATGGTAAACTCATCAGGCAGGGACATTGCTTTATTAAGGGAGAACAAAGGCACACTTCCTCTTTGAGGAAAGACAGAGACCTTGGGATTTAAGGCAGCAGTGGCTGGGAGGCTTTGGACCTCACAAAGACATTCTGAAGGCTGCCCCTGAGGAGGGAGCAAGATGTAGTCGGGTGGGATGGCTGCTTCCTCTTCCAGGCTCATCCCCTCCTTCTGGTAGGGAGGGACTCACCTGGCCATAGATAGTTTCCATTGGGAGTAGTGTTAAGATGAAAATTCTCTGGAGATTTTAAAATTTATAATTATATATCATTTATTTTAAATAATTTATAATTTTATGATGAAAGCGAGTTGGAGAGAGAAAAGGCATGTCATCACAGGCCTTTTCCTTGCAGCTTGCCTCATGTCTCCATTCACTAGCAAAAGGGCCACACAAGGTGCCCCACCATGAAAGAAGAGAGACTGTCTTGTTCCCCAGCACAGAGGCCTCAGACGTCTTTGATCCATCACTCCTAACCCTGGTGACGTCTCTTTTTCTGGGTCTCCCTGACCGGACAGACTTGACCTCGGTCCCAGTCAGAGGCCAGTCTTCCAGATTCCAGGGAGCCACAAGGTGTCCTCCTTATACAGAGAAGCCTCAGGCCTTGTTCTTAACCCAAAAGGTACAAGTGAGACAGAAATGGATTTTCAAAACTTTCCTCCTAAAAAGGAAAGAGTGGGTGTCGATTTATGTTCAATTCACACAGAAGGAAGTGGTCCGTTTAACTCATTTTTCTGGCTAAGTAAGGTCAGTTGTTTCTCCTTGCCAGTACACAGGCAAGCATAGAGTACTATAATTAGACTGGCTCTCTCGGCCTTACTATTTGATAGAGTAAAAGTTCTCTTTGTGCCTTCTGAAATTCAGTACCCTTGGGAAGCTAGATGCTCTAGAGTCAGGAAGAACTGAGTTCAGCCTCAGATTACTACTAGCTGTAGAGCCCTGGACAAGTCTCTCTTTTTTTTTTTCCCCTGGACAAGTCTCTTAACCTCTGCTTGCTTCAAGTTTTCATCTGTAAAATGGAGATAATATCTACCTCCCAGGGTTGTTGTGAGAATTAAATGAAATCATATTTATAAGGCACTTAACACAGCACTGACACTTAATAGGCATTATATAATGTTGTTAGCAAAGCCCCAGTCACTCTCCTCTAGTGAAGAGCTCTGGATCCAAGAGATTCATTCTAACTGAAGCTACCATAGAGGGTCTCCTCTTCCTCAGCATGAATTAGAAGGTTTGAAAGACCCAACAGGTTAGTTTAGATATTGATCTGTCATTATAACCTGAAAAAGATCCATTAAAAGAGGAAGAATCCAGGGGCAGTTAGCTGGCTCAGTGGATTGAGTGAGAGCCTGACCTAGAGATGGGAGCTCCTGGTTCAAATTTGGTCTCAGACACTTCCTAGTTGTGTTACCCTGGGCAAGTACCTTAATCCCTGTTGCCTAGCCCTCACCTCTCTTCTGCCTTGGAACCAATACACAGTATTGATTCTAAGACAGAATATAAGGGTTTTTTAAAAAGAGGAAGAACCCAAGGAAGCACGAGACTACCCCATATATTTTGAGCTGGGAACCCTTATAGACTTCCAGGGCTAGACAACAAATTAGAAGGCCAATTCAAGCTCTGCTACATCCCAACCTATTTTAGAAATGGGATTATATCAATATAAATGTCATGCAGGATTCCATCCATTGTTCATATGGTTTGATAATTTTTATTGACATTTGTGCTTATCATATCTCCCCCAAAAGACTGGAATTTCTTTGGGATCTGGGAGGATTTCTTCTACTTTCCAGTTGTACCTTAGAATATAATGCTCAGCACACAATGGAAATTAAATAAATATTGACTGGGTGATCAGCTGACTTCACTGAAAAGCACAAGGCACAGAGAATAAGAAAGCAGAAGCAGCAACATTGAACACACATCAAAGTCAAATGATCATTCTTATCTTGGCACCCCTTTAGGGGCTGACCTGATTAAAAGGAGAGTTTTAGTATCATGTCCTGAAAATCAATAGAGCAAGGCTCTTGTAAGCTGAAGTAAGTAGAAATGTATTAAACACACACACACACACACACACACACACATACACACGCAAATGTGATTTTTGCATGGAAGGTACCTCTCCATCAGCAACTTGAAATATAAGTCTAGAGCAGCAGTTGTTAACCTTTTTGTGTGTCATGGACCTTTTTGTGTCATGCATGGACCTCTATGGTAGTTTTAGTGACTGCCTTCTCAGTCTTCAGACTGACTGACCTCTTCTTAGGATCATGTTTTTAAATGCATAAAATAAAATACGCAGAATTATAAAGGAAACCCATTATACTGAATGATGTTATTGAAAATTTTTAAAAAATCTAACTTCCTGGACTTAAGGTTAAGAACTCTTGGTCCAGGGTATTATTCCTGGGTTACTAGCAAGAATAATAGGAGCTCAGATATAGAAAAGAAGATGATGAGAGAAGGAGCTGAAATTTGGTGCAAACGAAAAGCAGAGGGAGTGAGGAGAAAGAGCTGAGATAAAAGGGAAATTATATCAGCAGAATCTGAGCAAAGGGTAGACAGATTGAAGCGCAATGGAAAAGAAGGTGAAGGAAGAGGAAAAAGAGAGAAGTCATTACAATTCTGGGAGGGAGAATGAGACAGAAAGAGAAGGAAATGAAGAGCAGTGGGACCAGGCAAGAGTAACAAAAACAAGCCTTGATTAATAGTGATTTTCCACCCCCCAAAAGAAAAGGAAGTGGAGGATGAAGATTGCAGGAAGCCATCAAAGCTCGTGACGTTTAGCACAGCTCATCACCAGCTCTGACAAACCCGCAAAGCAGGTTGTCAGGAGGATGGAAATTTCTCACTCAGTTTCCCCTATGTGACTCTTTTCTCAGTAGCATTCACTTGTATTGAAACTATTGCAATCAGTATCCTTATTTAGCCCCAGGGAGTCACAGGAAAACAATGCAGGTTCAAGAACAACCACAGTCACAGACTACTCACTATCCCCAAATAAACCCCTAAATAAAACTCTCATAATACAGAAACTTCCCCTAGAATCATCCCTGCAATAAACCAGCAGTTAGTGAGTTAATGCAGGTTTCTAAATTCCCCAGCAAGAATTTACCTGGCCTGGGTTTGTTCCCAAACTCCCACAGACCAAGGAAACAGTGAAACACAAGGAAAACAGGGAAATGACAAATTAGCACAAAATCACCCTTCCAGAACTGTATTCTTATTAAACCTATAGCAGAAAGAACAGTAAACATACTTTTGAAAAATAGTGAAAAATGAAAGAATATAATGGGAACAAAATTTGGACCAGACTGATATTATTGTATCTTATTTGATGTAATCAACTACCGTAACTATCTTCTTGATTGATGATAGGTATGAATAGCATAAAGTAAGAATATGCATGATTTAATTAGTTAAAATAGAATCAACCATTATGCTTAGCTAGGAAATAATGTTCTTGTACCTTACGGATGGTTGAAAATAATAAAGTTCCAACTAAGCCATACTGTAATGAATAATTTTTGACCAAGCTTGCTTCTTTGTTTAACCACAATAGGACAATTAGTAAATGCTAGTCATATGATATTTCAAAAGTTAATGTGTGATTTTGAATGTATGGGGAAATCAAAACCTGTATGAGATCATAAAGAAAAAAGGGTATAAAAATAAAAATCAGCAGATGGCACCAGAGAGAACAGCCTCTACAATTCCACTTGTATTCTGGCTCGTTTTTCATTTCATTTTTGCCACACCATCCCACCTCCAGAGAGCCCTCTTGCCCCCCAAGCAAAGAGCGGGCTCTTTGAAGAAGATGAGTAGAACTGATGTTTTCCCTAGTCTGGGACTAAATTCTCTAGAGAAGGAAATGAGCTCATTAGGTGGTTCAGGAGATAAAGCAGGGGACCTAAAGTTCAGAAAACCCAAGTTCTAATCCTACTTCTGATATACACTAGCTATGTGATTCTGGATAAATCACTTACCTTTAGTCAGACTCAGTTTCTTCACTTGGAATTAATGGAAATTAATTATGAAATTAAAAATGGAATTAGTAGCATCTACTTGATTCTTTTTGTTTTACTCTTCATAATTCCATGTAGACCTTTCCATGTTTTTAAGAAAATTAATCTGCTCATTATTTCTTACTATTCGGTAGTATTCTATCACAATCATGTGCCGCAACTTGTTTAGCCATTCAGAACACTGAGGGGAAATTTTCTAGATAGTTTCTTGGGTAGAAGTCTCATATCCAAATTATATAGCAAACTTTGTCAGATTTATAAGAACATGAGCCATTCTCCAACTGATAAATGGTCAAAAACATAGGAACAGTTTTGGAATGAAGAAATCAAAGCTATATATAGCCATCTAAAAAAAAAGCTCTAAATCATTATTGATTAGAGGAATGAAAATCTCATAACTATTAGATTAAATAAAATGATAAAGGGAAAAAATAACAAATGTTGGAAGCGATGTGGGAAAATGGGTACACTAATATATTGCTGATGGAACTGTGAACTGATCCAACCATTTTGGAAAACAATATGGAATTATGCCCAAGGACTTATAAAAGTATGTATACTCTTCGATCCAGCAATACCACTATTAGATTTGTTTCCTAAAATGATCCGGGAAAAAGGAAAAGAACTTATTTATAGCAGCTCTATGGTGGCAAAGAACTGGAAATTGAGGGGATGCCTATGAATTGGGGAGTGGCTAAAACAAAGGAATCTTTCTAAAGTACAAGTCTTACCATATTACCCTATCCTACTCAACCAACTCCAGTGGCTCCCTGTACCTCCAGGATCAAATTTAAAACCGTCTGGCCTTCAGGGTTCTTCATAATCTGCCCTACTTCCAGTCTTCTTATACCTTCTCTTTCCTACGCCATGTTATCTGTGACCAGTAACACTGGCGTCCTTGATATGACTCAAAATAAGACACTCCATCCTCTGACTCTGGGTCTTTTCACTGACTGCCCCCAAGCTTGGAATGCTTTCTTTCCTCATCTCTATCTCCTGGCTTCCTCCAAATCACAACTAAAATTCTAAGTTCTTCAGAAAGCCTTTCTAGATTTCCCATTAATTCTAGCATCTTCTCTCTATTGATGATTATTTCAAATTTATCCTTTAAATATCTTTTTTTGTACATAGTTGTTTTATACATTGCCTCCCCCTTTAGACTGAATTCTTTGAGAATAAGGGACTGTCTTTTGATTTGCTTTGTATCACTGTTGCTTAGTACATTGCCTGTCACAGGATAATTGGTCACTCAATAAATATTTATCTACTTTGTGCCAAGTATTGGGGATACAAAAAGAAGCAAAATGCAGCCCTTGTGAGTGACCACAAGTAGCTCACAATATAATGGGGGAGATACCAAGCAAACAAAACATATATAAACAAGGTATATACAAGAGAAATAGGAAATAATTAAGAGAGGGAAGGCACTAGAATTAAGAGGGGTTGGGAGAGGCTTCCTGTAAAAGATGGGATTTTAGTAGGGACTTAATGAAAACTAGAGAATCCAGTAGGTGGAGATGTAGGGTCTGAATAAATGATTTTTGGCTCACTGACTAAGAGGAGAGGCATCTTGAACCTATAGCAAAAATTCAGTCTGGACAGTGAATATGAACCTCTGTCATGGCTTTCTGACCAAACTGGTTTTGTGGTCTTGGAACCCAGGGTTGTCTCTAGGGAGATGTAGCAGCCATTTCGGGAACTTGTGTGATCTCTTTCTAGAAGGGACCATAGGTGGGGGAGAAGGAAGGTAGATTGTTCATGTCTCTGAGACTTTGCTTAATCTAGTTAGGCTGGAGGGGAAAATTAAAGGAGGAAAGGTGAAAGTATAAAAAGAAAGGTATGGGTGGGTAGAAAGGCTTGCTTAGTTTCAAGCCTTGCATCTTACACATACTAAGAGACTCTGGGTAAGCCATAGTCTCTCAGTGCCTTAGATAATTCTCTAACATAAATTTAAAAACTGTGGTGGGACAATGGATAGGTCACTGAGCTTCAAATCAGGAAGACTCATCTTCATGAATTCAAATCTAGCATCAAACACTTAACTAGCTGTAAGATTCTGGGCAAGTCAATCACCTCAAGCCTTGGTTCCTCACCTGTAAAATGATCTGAAGAAGGAAATGGCAAATCACTCTAGTATCTTTACAAAGAAAACCCCAAAATGGGGTCAAAGAGATGGAAAACCACTCTAGTATCTTTACAAAGAAAACCCCAAAATGGGGTCATATAAATAGTTGGACAAAAGCAATCATCATATGTAGAGGGAGTTCCCTCATTACACATTCTCTAAACTCATTGATAAAATTTCTGGTCTGGACAAAAACAACACTCTCCCAGCCCAGGAATGACCAAGAGAAAGCAGAGCAAAGTCCAGAGTAAAAAGTGTTTTCCCCATCCATTCTACCCTCTCATTTGTTTTTGAGCTCTGAGTCTCAGCCCTCAGGAAATAAATAAAACCAGCCACGATCTAACACTAGAAGACATCCAATCTAGTACTTCTTTAGCCAAACTCTCCAAGCCTACTATGAACTTGATGGGACTTTAGTCCTAATATGGAATTTATTCATACCCCTAGGCCTGGACCACATCAAGGAAAGAGTGAAAGAGAAGTACTATTTGTGTCCTAGGATTCACCCAGATGTTCTTACAGCTAAAAATATAGATTCATCAAAATTTCAGTTCAATGTAGTAAATATTTATTAAGCACCTCCTTTGTACCAGACACTGTATTAAGTACTGGGGATGCAAAAAGTAGCAAAAGACAATCCCTGACCTCAAGTAACTTACAGTTTAATGGAATAGAATTTGCAGCTGGAAGGGACCTTAGAAATCATATTGTCCAACTCCTTCACAAAAGGAAATTAAATCTGAGAGAGGTTAAATGACTTCTGTAGGGTCACACAACTCACAAGTGTATGAAACAAGATCTGAACTCATTTCAAATTTACCTTCTTTTTTTCTTCTGTCATCATTCTAATGCAGGCTCTTATCCCCTCACGCCTTGATAAATTCAATAACCTGCTGGTGGGTCTGCCTCCCTCAAGTCTCTCCACACTCCAATCCATCCTTCATTCAGCCACTAAAGTGATTTTCTTAAAATACTCATCCCTCTAGGCCTGGGCCTACAAGTCTGATCATATCTGGCACTTCAGTGCCTCCAGGATCAAAGACAATGCTCCTCTGTTTGGCATCCAAAGCCCTTCTTAACTTAATCCACCTCTTATTTTTCCAATTTTCTTAAACCTTACTTGCTACCTTGGACTCTGATCCAATGATACCAGCTCTTGGCTGTTTCTTGAACAAGATATTCCATCGCTTGGCTCTGGGCATTTCTTCATAGCTGTCTCCCATGCTTGGAAGGCTCTCTCTCCTCCACTCCAACTGCTAATGTCCCTAGCTTCCTTCCAAGTCTCAACTAAAATTCCATCTCTTACTGGAAGCCTTAAACACCTCTGAATTCTAGTGCCTTCCCTCTGAAAAAATTTCCCATTTTTATCCTTAATATAGTTTGCTTTGTATATTTTTGCATGTTGGTTCCTCCATTAGAATGTAATCTCCTTGAGGGTATGGACTGCCTTTTACCTCTTTTTTGTATTTCCAATGCTTAGCTGTTTATATATTGATGGATCTTTTGACTCCAAAATCAGCAATCTATCCACTGTGCCACCTAGAGAAAAGTCAGCTAGATACATCCTGTCTTATCCCTTGTCAAAGCCAATGGCATTTTTGCCATGAGTGTCTTTGTCGGCGTGAATCCTTTAAAGCGGGGGTTGTCATGGACCTTTTAGGTTGAGTGGTGAAACCTCTGGACCCTTTCTGAAAATAATATTTTTAAATGCATAAAATAAAATACACAGGATTATGGAAGAAATCAATTATGTTGAAATATGGTTATTAAAATGTGAAAAAAAAAAAAGGTTTCAGGGCCTCAGGTCTCTTCCTCTGAAAAGTCCTAGATTACATGAATAGTAGATCTAATTTGTCCAAACAGCCACTGCTCACTTGGACAGATAGCTGTAGGGAAGTTGCCATTTGGGAAGGTTGAAGTTTGGAACTGGCCTAGAGTCCTGAACTTATAGATCTAAATCAGAAATTTTTAACCTAGGGTTGGTTACTTTTTTTTTTTTTATCTCTTACCTTCTATCTTATTGGTTCTAAGGCAGAAGAGTAGTAAGGGTAATGGTAGTTAAAGTGTCTTGCCCAGATCACACAGTTAGAGGTGTCTGAGGTCATATTTGAACCCAGAACCTCCCATCTCTGGGCCTGGCTCTTAATCCACTGACTCACATTGGGTCAACTACTTTAAAAATTTTCTTTTCACAACTATTTCAGGTGGTATTCCCAGAAATAATACTTTCCACCAAGAGTTCTGAATGTTTTAAAAAGTATTTCTAGGTTCCGGGTTAAGATGGCGGCAGAGTAAGAAGCAGCTCTTAACCTCTCCTGACCAAAACACACAAAACTCCTCAAGGGGACATAAAAACAAGTCCAGACGAATGGAGGAACCCCACAACAGGGCACAGCATGGAAGGTACGTGGAATCGAGACATTTCCAGGCTATAAAGGGTTCTCACTAAATCGCGGGCTGAGCAACCGCCCCACCCCCACCCCCTCCACACACAAGATCTAGAGCTCTGAAGCCAGCTAAAAAGAAATAGAGCAAGTTTGGGGCACCCATCAAGTCATTGGCAGCTCCGGGGCCTGTTCCTGAGAGCAGCAAGATTTAGGACCCAGTAAGCCAAAGAACGCAAGCGAAATCTGAACGCTGGAGCAGAGAGTGGATGCTGGGCGCAGAGCGCAGGCTGAGAGCACAGGCACCAGCGGAGGCGTGGGTGGAGGCAGACACAGCCAGGAACTAAAGCTCTGAAAACCTGAGTGGGGAACCAGTGCAGACGGGTATACGACTGTGGAAGCAGCGCCCTGAGACTTGTAAAGGAACCTCCTGCAGAGGATCAAGTAAGGGGGTCCACCAGGGGGCTTGACCTTGGAAAAAACCAGAACTCAGACCTCAGGAGCCAATAGACCGCAGACAGACACTGAGCGCGAGGATAAACCTGAGAAGCTGCTGGGCTAATGATGGCTACCCAGACTCAGGAAACTCAGAAGAGAAAGAATAACAACAAGAAAAAGAAGCCTTTAACACTCGACAACTTTTACACGGAGAAAATCCAGACAACCAAGCAAACAGAGGAGGAGAACAAACAAGCATCCGGACCCTCCTCAAATAAGGAAAACTCCTCACAAGCTATGGAAGAGTTCAAAACTGAGATTTTGAGGAAAATGGAAGAGATCTGGCAAGAAAATAACTGTTTAAAAGGTAAAATCTTGCAATTGAACACCAGAAATGACCAGATTGAAAAGGAATACCAGAAGATTATGGCCGAAAACCGAAAGATTATAGCCGAAAATCAATCCCTAAAGGCTAGAATTGAGCAATTGGAAGCTAATGATCTCTCAAGACAACAAGAACAAATAAAACAAAGTCAAAAGACTGAAAAAATAGAAGGAAACATGAAATAGCTCAATGAGAGAGTGACAGACCAAGAAAACCTGTCTAGAAGAGACAATTTGAGAATAATTGGTCTTCCAGAAAAACCAGAAATTAATAGAAACCTGGACTCCGTACTAAAAGAAATTATTCAGCAAAATTGCCCTGAAGTCCTACAACAAGAGGGCAATATAGACATCGAAAGGATTCATAGAACACCCACTACATTCGACCCAGAGAAGAAATCGGTTAGAAATATTATTGCCAAATTCAAAAGCTTTCAAGCAAAAGAAAAAATCTTACAAGAAGCCAGAAAGAGACAATTCAAATATCAAGGAGCACCAATCAGGATCACACAGGATCTGGCAGCCTCCATGCTAAAAGACCGTAAGGCTTGGAATAAAATATTCAGAAAGGCAAGAGAGCTGGGCCTGCAACCACGGATCAACTACCCATCAAAATTGACTATATATTTCCAGGGGAAAGTATGGGCATTCAACAAAATTGAAGAATTCCAGGTATTTGCACAGAAAAGACCAGGGCTAAATGGAAAGTTTGATATCAAACCACAAAAATCGAGAGAAACCTGAAAAGGTAAATAAGATACAGAGGGAAAAGAAAGAAAACTTATAATTTTTAAATTTGCCTTTTTAAGGGCCTCAGTGAGATCTAATTATCTGTATTCCTATGTAGAGAAATGTTATGTATAATTCTCTGTAGTGAACTCTATTCACTATTATAGTAATCAGAAGAATAATTCACAGGGTGAGGGTGGAACACTAAATAATCTAAGATGGCATGGG
>NC_058131.1:523772395-523830978 GCF_016433145.1 Gracilinanus agilis | reverse complement strand
ATGCGGGTGATGGAATACTATTGTGCTAAAAGGAATAATAAACTGGAGAAGTTCCAGGCGAACTGGAGAGACCTCCGGGAACTGATGCAGAGCGAAAGGAGCAGAGCCAGAAGAACTCTATACACAGAGACTGACATTCTGTGGTAAAATTGAATGTAATGGACCTCTGTACCAGCAGCAATACAATGACCCAGGACAATTCTGAGGGATTTATGGTAAAGATGCTACCCACATTCAGAGGAAGGACTGCAGGAGAGGAAACATATAAGAAAAACAACTGCTTGAACGCAAGGGTTGGGGTGGACATGATTGAGGGTGTGGACTGGAAACTACCATACCAATGCAACTACCAACAATTTGGAAATTGGTCTTGATCAAGGACACATGACAAAACTAGTGGAAATGCGCATTGGCCATGGGTGGGGGGAGTGCAGGGGTGGGGTGGGGGTGAAGGGGATAGGAGGAGCATGAATCAGGTAACCATGTTAAAAATGTATATTAATAAATGTTAAAAAAAAAAGGAAAAAAAAAGTATTTCTATAACCATATTTCAAAATTGTTAGTTTTTCTAATTCCTTGTACTTTATTTTATGCATTTAAAAACATTCTGAGAAGGGGTCTATCAGTTTTAACAGTCTGCTTAAGGGGGCCCATTACACTCAAAAAAATAAAGAGAAAAAAAAGTAAAGAACGTTTGTTCCATAGTGAGGAGACATTTTAGCCATCATAAAATCCAAACTTCTCATTTGACAGATAAGAAATCCTTTGTGTGTGTGTGTGTGTGTGTGTGTGTGTGTGTGTGTGTGTGTGTGCGCGCGCGCGCACGCATGTGTGTGTGTGTTTGACGGGTTGTCGGTCAGTTAGCAAAGATTTATTAAGCACCTAAAATGTGCCCAGAACTGTACCCTATGTACAAAAAGAGGCAAAAGTCAGTCCCTGTCCTCAAGGTGCTCACAATCTAATGGCTTGCACAAGCTCAGAGAGAGTTAAGGGACAAAGTTGGGATTTGAACTCAGATCCTCTCGCTCAAAATCCAGTACTTTTTTCACTGCAATTTGGGGGTTGGGTTATCATCAACTTATTATTACATGTTCCACATTAATGTAACTGATCTCATCTGTATAAAACATTTACAAAAACCCAGCACATACCAACTCCAAACAGGAAGAGAACTATGCTACCCATGGCCCTGTTTCTCTACAGTATCAATTACAGTTGCAGTGCTGTTGACTATTACTTGAAAGGAATATTTTAAAGTATGGGGAACTTGCTTTCTCCATAGATTGACTTATTTTTCAGAGGAAAATGAGATTTGTTCTGCAAGATGGAATTACATGGGGGCTGTCAGTGGAGCCCCAAGAAGGAAGATCGGTTAAAGGCAGTTAGAACCAGGAGGATGAAAGGGGGGAACCCCCAAGCAAGTGGGAGTTGGTTTTGGAGTTATGAAGGAAAAGGAGGTGAAAGTCTGCAGCTCCAAGAAAAACAGCCTTTGTGACAACCCTATGCTCCTGCTGCCCCAGGAAAACTGTTGATGGCATCCATTTTGCATACAGCTAAACCAGTTAACCTATACAACTTCTGTAGAGAGATTTGGGACTCTTTTGAGAGCCAGTCTCTCTGAGACAACTTACCTTCATTCATTTCTTACGAGAGATCTTGGTTTTACTTTAGAAAGAACTATAATAGATAAGAATTGGATTTTAGTGGGGAGGGGAGAGAGAGAGACTCAGTTGGGGGCATTAGCCCTGGCTGGGCCAAGGACTCTTAGGGATTAACAAAGAAATCAACTAGCCATCCCATTCACCCTCTTTCCCTCAACCTCCATCCTTTCCCTCATATTAATCCTATTATTAAAATCAAGTCACAAAGTTTCTGGTTCATTCAGTAAAGTTATTAGGGAGTGAACAAGTCTGCTGCCTACCTTTGGGGTGGTTCTCCATCTTGAAGCTGATTTTAGTTGAAAAGGAAAGTGGTGGTTGGGGGGGGAGAGAAAGGGAGGTTTTTTCCTGTTATCTCTTGCTAACAACATCATAGACAGATAAGATATACCTCAATCAATAGAGAGGCCTTTCCTTCATCAAGTGTATGGCTGCACAATCAAATCAAATCACTCCATCTAGTGAACCATCAATAAACATCCCTCAGTAAAGGAGGACTCCAGTGGGTACTGGGTGGAAGAGATTCCACTTTGACCTCTCTCCCTATCACCCTACTCCCACCAGGAGCCTCTTTTTATAGTTCCTAACCAGTCTATCCTGTACCCAAAATTAATGTGATCACTTGCTCATGGGAAAATATCTGCTGCTTTAGGTCAACAATGGGCATTTTTGTAGCCCTTTATGCACATTCTCTTATGATCCTCAGGACAACCTTGTGAACTCATGCTGTAGTTACCATACTCATTTTGCCAATGTGGAAACAGATCTTGAGGAAAGGGAAAAGATTTTCCCAGTGCTACATCAGTACTTAAGTAGGGACCTGAGGCAGGATTGAATCCCAGGTCTTATTAGAGCCAATCTTAGCTGCCACTCAGCTGGAATTTAGCTTTTTAAACTAGGACACTGGGCCTATAGATGCAACAGTTGGTATGGACTTTGAAAGAAGTAATCAGATTGTTTCTAGGAAGCAAGAAAGTGAGCTGGGCTTTTTTTTTCTCTTTCTTTGTAAACAGCCTGTTCTCAGTGACTAAACAGTTATCAATCAGCCAGAAAAAGAAAGATAGACTGCTGCAAATTATTCTTAGACTTTAAGGTTTCTGTCTATTTGGGCAGAGATGAGGTGGCTTGGGGAAAATTCTCCCCAACTGCACCTGGAGGAAGGATTTAATGAATGAGGCACTTCAAAGCCCATTTCCAAGAATTGCTGCTTGCATGACTTTGGGCAAACCTTCTTGGGCCTTTAGTTCTTTCGCTTAGGGATAGAGATAGGAATCAGACCTATGATTTTATTGAAATAACCCTTGAGAATTGTAGATTGGTGTCTTTTCTGACTCATAGTTATGAGAGACTGGTCAATCAAGTCAACAAACCTTTATTAACCATCTGCTATGTATGAGCTCTGGGACAAAGAAAGGAAAAAGACAATATTTGCTTTCTAGGAGTTTATGATCTAATGGGGGAAGTCAACATGTAGATAGTTGTGTACAAACAAGAGATACATGGGATAAATTGGAGATAATTTTAAAGGAAAGACTCTAGCATTAAAGAACACTGGGAAAGTTTTCCTGTAAAATGTGAGATCTTGGCTGAGCTGTATGTTTCCATGAGATTCTGAGACAATTTGTCATTGTTGCTCCTAGTTTGGGGAGGGGAGAAGCGTCATGACAGAGAAATTCTCTTCTCTAACTTTTATTTCATGGTATAAATGGGAATGTCAAAAGAGAGATTCCTCAAGAGCTGATAGTCCCTGGAGTGTCTAGCTTGCTTTTATAGGCTCCGAGGGCAGCTGCTCAGATTCCTTCTCCAACCTCAACTCCATTTTTTGTTTAGTTGTTTCAGTCATGCCTGGCTCTTCATGACCCCTTGTGACATTTTTCTGGGCAAATATACCAGAATAGTTTGTCATTTCCTTCGCCAGCTCGTTTTACAGGTGAGGAAACTGAGGCAAACAGGAAAAGTGACTTGCTGAGGGTCACACAGCTTTTAAGTATCTGAGGCCAGATTTGAATTCAGGTAGATGAATCTTCCCGATTCTAGATCTAGTGCTCTATCCACTGTGTCAGCTCTCTCTCTCTCTCTCTCTCTCTCTCTCTCTCTCTCTCTCTCTCTCGTATGCCATGGCTATCTCTTGTTCCTTTACTTTGGGTGAGGGTGGGTGTGGGGTAGGGCATACGTACATGTGTTCATGTTGTTTCTCCTGATAAAATGTAAACTCCTTGAGTTAAGGAGCTATTTCTTTGTTTTCAGAGGCAGCTAGGTATTGAAGTATATAATGTTTTGGGTCCAGAGTAAGCAACATTTGAGTTCAAATTTTGCTTCAAATCTCTGCCTAGCTGTGTGACCCTGGACAAATCACATAATTTCTGTTTGTTCAGTTTTCTTATCTGTAAAATGAAGATAATAGCTGCACCAATCTCAAAAGGTTTTAGTGAGGAGCAATTAAGATAATAATTGTAGCTCCCCTGAGAGCAAACATCTTTAATTAAGAGGGTTTAAAAAAAAGGCAGTTCATGAGGGTAGTTGCTGATCCATCATTCATAGTATGATAACTCTATCAGCACCACAGAATTAAGCCCTTATGGCAGGCAATACTATAAAGTGAAAGAGCTATAAATGTTTATGGCCTTATAGGATAGATGTTGGATATTATTATTGTGAGTACTCCATGACTCAACACAAAACCTCTTGCTGATTTGCTATGGCCAATAACATTCATTACTAGTGGGCCAACTTTCTCGGGGTGAGCATCACTAAACTTAGGACAGCTGGTGTATACATGTCAGGCATATTTTCTAGGGAAAACAACATTGGATTTAGAATCGGATGGCCTAGATTTGAATATGGCTCTTGTTTGTATTACCTATGAGGCTCTCTTGGGAAAATCACTTTCCTTTTCTGGGCTAGAGTTAAAATGGGAGAAGGAACAGGAGGGAGGATGACATCTAAGGTCTCTTCCAACACTAAATCCATGATCCCATAATCTTTTCAGTTTTCATCTTCTAGAGTTTGTGCTCTGCTGAAATAACCTTCAAGGTCCAGAATCCCAGAATTTTGGAAAGGGGCATTAGAGATTATCTCATCCAACTTTCTCATTTTATGGGTGAAGGAACTGAGACCCAGGGAGGTTAAGTGTCTTGTCTAAACTTACACAGTAAGTACCAGAGCCAATACTCAAGAGTACGATGTTTTACTCCAAATCTTTCCACAGGTCACCTCTGTGCCATGATAAGGCATCAGAGTAGACTTTAATTGAAGCTAGAGTATATAGCCGTAATTTAAAATGACTGCTCTACTAACAACCTGGTTCTAAGATGAAATATCTGCCCTGATTTAATTTTTTAAGGAAAAAAATTTCTCCTACAGATCCTTACCAATGCCTTGTCAAAATTTATTCATTCATTTATTTTTATTTTAATAATAAATTTTCCACATAAGTTTTCTGAAGTTATGTGATCCAAATTGTCTTTCTCCCTTCTTCCTTCGTCCCTCCTGGAACTAACAAGGAATTCAATCTGGGTTGAACATGTATTATCACGCAAAACACATTTCCACATTATTCATTTTTGTAAGTGAATAATCTTGTAAAATGAAAACCCCAAATCATATGCCCAAATAAACAAGTGATAAATCATATGTTTTCATCCACATTTCTACTCCAACAGTTCTTTCCCTGGAGGTGGATAGAATTCTTTTTCATAAGTCCCTCAGAATTGTCCTGAATCATTTTATTGCTATTAGCAGCAAAGTTTATCACATTTAATCATTCAACGATATTGTATGTACTGTGTATGATGTTCTCTTGCTTCTGCTTATTTCATTCTGTATAAGTTCATATAGGTCTTTCCAGCTCTTTCTGAAATTATCCTGTTCATCATTCCTTATCGCACAATAGTATTCCCAAAATTTATTCAAAGAAAATTTTCAGTGGACAAGGGTATCAAGAGGATATGTATAGCAGCTAGATGGCACAATAGACTGAGACTCAGGATGAGAGACAGGAGGTCCTGGGTTCAAATCTGACCTCAGATACTTCCTGACTGTGTGACCCTGGACAAGCCACATGACCCCCACTGCCTAGTCCTTACCCTTCTTCTTCCTTAGAACCAATACATGGTATTGATTTTAAGATGGAAGGTAAAAATAAATAGGACATGTACAGTTTTAGGAAGCTGTCTTCCTCTCTTCTTCCTGAGGAGAAGGTCATCCCATCTCTCCATATGCCCCAGGGAAAAAATTGTTTAGGTCCTATAAGGAATTACCTGCTGCTTTAAGGAACAAGGCATCTTCTCTTATATATATATATATATTTTAAAATTTTAAACCCTTAACTTCTGTGTATTGACTTATAGGTGGAAGAGTGGTAAGGGTAGGCAATGGGGGTCAAGTGACTTGCCCAGGGTCACACAGCTGGGAAGTGTCTGAGGCCGGATTTGAACCTAGGACCTCCCATCTCTAGGCCTGGCTCTCAATCCACTGAGCTACCCAGCTGCCCCTCTTCTCTTATATTTTACTGTATTGTATTGGTGGGTCTGTATTGGATGAAGTTCTAATGGTTTGTTTCAATGTTTTCTATCATGCTCCACAGCTTTCTGTAGGTCATTCACATTGTCTTTCTGCCAGAGGACTGAGTAATACTGTTGTTGTTCATTTGTGTCCAACTTCTTGTGATTCTATGGATCATAGTATACCAACACTGTCTGTTTTCTTGGCAAAGATACTGGAATAGTTTGCATTTCCTTCTCTACTGGATTATGCAGAGGTTAAGTGACTTGTCCAGTATCAAACAGTTAGCAAATGTCTGAAGCTGGATTTGAACTCAAGTCTTCCTGACTCCAGGCCCAGTGCTCTGTCCATTGAGTCATTTAGTTACTAAGGATCATTCTAATTATATTTCCTGGTGTTCTTTTTTTTTTTTTTAAACTCTTACCTTCCATCTTGGAATTAATACTGTGTATTGGTTCTAACGCAGAAGAATGGTAAAGGATAGGCAAAAGGGGTTATGTGACTTGCCCATGGCCAAATAGTTAAGAAGGGTCTGAGGACAGATTTGAACCCAGGACCTTCCATCTCTGGGTTTGTTCTCAATCTAATAGGTCACCTAGCTGCCCCGCTGTTGTTCTTTTTAACTGAGATCTTTGAACTCAAGGAGAAGACCTAAATTGAAATATATTATAGAGCAAGACCAAGAAGGCAGAGTAGCGGAAGCACTACAATTGAATTCTTCCAACATTTCCCTCCAAGTAACTTTAAAACAATGCTTTAAATCAAATTCTGGAACAGCACAGCCAACAAAACGTTGGAATGAAGAATTTTTTTCTTTCTCAAGACAACTGAGGAGGTCAGAAAGGGAGCTTTGCTGGAGACTATGGCTTGGATCAAGCTCAGAGCTCAGCTTCTACTTGGACTCTGACTCTTGGACTGCTTCATTGGGTGAGTGAAAGGCTGACCCCTTTCCTAGCTTCTGGAGAGACTAGCTTCCATCTTGGAGGAGGTTGTGTGGTTACTACCTACCAGCTATAGAGGTCTAGCTCTGTATTAACAGGGATCTGAATGGCGTTTGGATGGTGTCAGATGAATAAGGATGAATGAGTCTTACCTTATCTGAGAGTTATTTTAGTAAAAAAGCTTCCATACTTCAAGAGATATGTTAAAGAATAAGCCTTTAAGATTATGGGATGTATTTAGTCATTGGAAAGTACCTAAGTGAGGATGGAATTTGTCTAGGTCTGCCTACAGTGTCCTTGGAATGTCTGAAAGCAGGGGAAAAGATACAGAGCAGCTTTTGCTAATTTCTGCTTTATTCAGCTTGGGGAAAAATTGTTAGCTCTTTTACTGTTGGTTTACTTTACGGGACTTAGAGGCTTTCTACAAAAGTTGAGGTTATCCTAGGAAATTAAATTTATATGTTTTCAATAATAAAAAGAGCCACAGAGAGGGGTCCAAATTTTTATCTCAGATATGCCATCCACCATATGGCCCAAACTTTTCAGGTCAAACGAGTCAATATAGGGCCTTGCCAGCTATATCAACTTTGATGGGGTCCAGATAAAAGTACCTATTAAAGACCCTATTTCTCTGAGTGGCTCCCGACAACCAGCCTTCCTGGTTGAGAGCTAATTAATCTCTGCCTGGATTAAGCAGACCAGAGCAAAACATTTAGGTTGATAGGATAGAGAACTTCTCTATCCTCCTCACCTTTCTCTTCTTTATTGTTTCCTCTCTATTTGTAAATATTTGTAAATAAATTTCTGACTCAAGATATAATAAATACTGGCGATCACATAATTTCATATAATTATCGTCCAACCATTAATTTAACCTTTACAGTATACTTAGAGAGCCCTAGAAAATCAACTGAAAAACTAGTTGAAACAATTAGCAACTTCAGCAAAATTGCAGGATGTAAAATAAACCCACTTCAGTAATCAGCATTTCTACCAGCAGGAAGAGATAGAAAGAGAATTATCATTTGCTAGACTTGTCAACAAATCAGGTCTACTGGACTCTTCAGCAGTTAGAGACAAAGGAAAGATTTACAGAGCTTATTTTTATAACAAAAAAGGAGGAACTGCAAGTTATAGAAATCTTGAGAAACTTGTTTAGAACATATTTCAATTAGACAAGTCAGGTCATTTGAATAGTGTATTTCTCTGGGCATTAGTATTCTAATGTTGCTGCTATTGCCAACATTTGAAATGTGGGTGTGTTGGGGATGTAACAGGGAGCTGCTAGGATATGACACTAAACTGATTATTCTCTTAATACTAGAATTTATAGCTATTATCCAATCTGTCAGAGGGAGATTACTTTAGCTAGAACTTCCTACAGGAATATCATCTGCAGTTAATTTAAAGGAAATATAGTTGCTGAGAGATGCAAAAAGAGGAATTTACAGCCAAAGAAAGAGGAACTTATTCTTGGGAACTTAAATTTTAACAAAAATCTTCTGATAAAAAAATCTTCTGTTGTCTAACTTAAACTAGTGATTATTTTATTTCTATAAAGATCTTTTAAAATTATTTCTATAAAGATCTATTAAAATTTTTATCCAAATTCTAACTTAGCCTATCAAAGTAATAATCATAATCATACTATATTGATTCCAACACATTTTAAATTACCATAAGAAGTATAAAATACTTGGGAATCTAATTGCAAGACAACCAAGGAACTATTACGAACAGAAGAACAAAACACTTTTAACATAAATACAGACAGATCTAAAAAACTGGAGAAGTATTCTTTGCTTAGGGGTAAGCTGAGCCAATATAATAAAAATGACAATTCTACTTAAATTAATTTGCTTCTTCAGTGCCATTCCAATCAAACTACCAAAAGTACTTTAATAGAGCTAGAAAAAAAATAGCAAAATCTATCCAGAAGAACACATGGTGAAGAATATCAAGAGAATCAATGAAAAAAAAATGTGAAGGAAGTTGACCTACCAGGACCAAATTTCAAACTATTACAAAGCTGTAATCATCAAAACAATCTGGTTGTGGCTAAGAAATAGAGTGGAAGATCAGTGGAAGAAATCAAGTTCACAGTATAGAGTAGTATATGACTATAGTAATCTAGTGTTTGATAAACCCAGAGACTGAAAATTTTGGAGCAAGAACTTCCTATTTGACAAAAACTGCTAAAAAATTAGAAATCAGTCAAGCAGAAACTAGGCATAGATCAACATCTTACATCATATACCAAGATAAGCTTGAAATAGGTACATGACTTAGACATACAGGGGGAAATCATAAGCAAATCAGAGGAGCAGAAAAAAATTTATCTATCAGATCTACAAATAAGGGAAGAGGTTATGACCAAACAAGAAATAGAAAAAGACCATGAAAAGTAATGGATAATTTTGATTACATGAAATTAAAAAGAAGTTTTTCTACAAATAAAAACAGTGTAGCCAAAATCAGAAGGAAAGCAGGAAACTGGGGGAAAATATTAATAGCAGATTTCTTGGATATAGTCCTGATTTTTCAACTATACAAGGAATTGAGCTAAATTTATAGAAATAAGAACCAGTTTCCAATTGGTAAGTGGTCAAAGGATATGAACAGGCAATTTTCAGAAGAAAAAAAATCAAATCTATCAAAAGTCATATAAGAAAATGTTCTAAATCACTTTTTAAAAAAAATAAAAACCCTTCCCTTCTGTCTTGGAGTCAATACTGTGTATTGGCTCCAAGGTAGAAGAGTGGTAAAGGGCTAGGCAATGGGGGTTAAGTGACTTGCCCAGGGTCACACAGCTAGTAGTGTCTGAGGCCAGATTTGAACATAGGACCTCCTGTCTCTAAATCCATTGAGCCACTCAGCTGCCCCCTCTAAATCACTGTTGATTAGAGAAATCAAATTAAGACAACTCTGAAGAACCATTTCACACCTAATTGGTTGGCTAACATGACAGAAAAAAATGATAAATTCTGGAGGGGAGTGTGGAAAAAATGGGACACATACACTCTTGGTGGAGTTGTGAACGAGTCCAACCATTCTAAAGAACAATTTCAAACTATGTCAAAAGGGCTATAAAATTGTGCATGCATTGTGGCCCAGCAATACCACTACTAGATCTGTATTCCAAAGAGATCAAAGAAAATAAAAAAATGTCCTATATTACAAAAATATTTATAGCAGTTCTTTTTGTCGTGGCAAAGAATTGGAAATTGAGGGGAAACATATCAATTGGGGAATGGCTGAATGAGTGTTGGTTTGTTATTGTGATGGAATTCTATTCTGCTATTAAAAATGACAAGGCCAATGGTTTCAGAAAATCCTGGGAAAACTTATACAGTATACAGTAAGAGCAATATTGTAATGATGATTAACTGTGAAAGACTTAGCTATTCTGATCAACACAATGATCTAAGACAATTTCAAAGGACTCATGAAGAAAAATTCTATCTCAAGAGAGAACTGATGGAACTCTGAGTGAATATTGAAACATACTTTTCCCACTTTTTAAAATTTTCTTACTTAAAAATCTTTTGCAAATGGCTAATATAGAAATATACTTTACATGGCTTCATGTGTATAATTGATATTACAGTGCTCATCTTCTCAATGGGTGGGGAAGGGCCTAGAGGAATAGAGAGATTTTAGAACTAAAAAACAAAGTTAAAGAATTTTTTTAAGAAGGAAAAATATATATCAGAGTTATTTTCCTCAAACCTTCTTCCTTACTCATTTGGGCATTAGCCAACTCCTTCCCATTCCTAAACCAAATATTAACCATCTGCAGCATCTAGCTTTAGTTAACTAGATTTGAATACTTATTGAAGCAGAATCATGTTTTCTGTCTTGGATACAACTCTTCAGGCCCATCCTAGGGAGAGGCATTGCTCAGATATCCAACAGAGGTGGAAGTTGTTCAACTGGTAACACTAGGTGACTGGACCCCTCCCACTGCACACCTAAGCTCAAGATCACCCAAGAGAACCTCATCTTGGGTAACTAAGGTTGACTTCTAAAAATTGTTTCCCTACTTCCTCCTGTGTGCCTATAGTCTACCTTACCAATCATAAAGCCAGGTCCAACAATTCTAGTGGACTAAATGAGACCTGGCTCCATGTCCAGAGTAATACTCCCAAGGGGCAAAACTAGATCTAAATGTAATTGGAAAATATTTAACAGTTCATGAGAGTAGGACTTTTTTCATCAGTCATATCCCACTCATTGTGACTCCATTTGGAGTTGTGCTGGCAAAGATAGCAGACTGGCTTTTTTGCCATTTCCTTCTCCAACTCATTTTAGAGATGAGGAAACTGAGGTAAATAGTGTTAAATGACTTTCCCAGGGTCACACAGCTAGTAAGTATCTGAGGTGAACAGAGATCCTCCAAGTCAATATGTGGCCCACAGAAATCCTTGTATAGGCTCTTCTTATTTGAGTTGTTGGGTGTTAATTGAGTTGTTGGATAGCCTTTCCATAAATAAGAAGTAAACTTTTTGTTAAATGTCAATTGTCTCATTTTATTCCCATCCTCAACCTGAACCACTGGAGCAGTCAAAGAAAGTTGGGCCTGGCTGGCTAATAAACATTTATTAAGATCTACTAAGTACAAGGCATACTACTAGATACTAAGAAATTAAAGGCAAAAACAAATCTGTCCTTGCCCTCAAGAAGTTTACATTCTATTGCAAGACTAAGGACTCTTGCGCAAGAGGAAATAGGGGGCAGCTAGGTAGCACAGTGGACAGAGCACCAGGCCTGGAGTTGGAAGACCTGGATTTAAATCTGGCCTCAGATACTTCCAAGCTGAGGTGACTCTGTGCAAGCCACTTAACTTCATTTGCTTGGCTCTTGCCCTTTTATCTTAGAATTCTTACTAAGGCAAAAAAAAAAGGGTTTAAAAAAGAAAGATGTTAAGGCTTTTGGGCAGGCCTGTTACCTATTCAGACCTGGGTTTTAGATAGACTATTTTGGCAGCTGTATGGAGGGATGAGTGGAGAGGCTAAAGACTGGGGACCAAATATAAGACTATGATTATAATTTAAGTGAGAGGTAATATGGACCTGGACTATGCTATTTGTCATGTGAATGGATGAAGAAGGACAGATGTGAGAAGTGGAGGTAGAATTGACAATACTTGGCAACTGCTTTGATATCAAGATGGAGAGAGAGGGAAGAATCAAAGATAGTAACAAGCTTATGAAACCGAGTGACTAGAAGGGTTGTAATACCTATTAGAGAAATGGAAATAAGGAAGTTCAGATGAGGGAAGACTTCAGGAGATTTGAAAGATCATATGGTCATAAATTTAGAGTAGAAAAGTTTCTTAAAAGTCATTTAATCCAATCTTACCATTTTTACATAGAAAGAAACTAAAACACGGAGATTAAATGATTTGTCTCAAATCTCAAAGTTGTGAAGTAATAGAGCCAGGATTTGAACCTAAGTTCTTTTATTCTACATCCAGTACTCATCTCACTACATCGTGCTCAATTTGAGATACTGGTGATAGGATATTAAAATGTCAATGATCAAGGGGCAGTTAGTTGTCCTTTCTTCCATGAAACCTTTCCCAATACTTTTAGCTCAAAGTGGTCTCTCCTTACTCAGGTAGCTAGGTGTTTTGGTAGATAGAACACTGACCTTAGAGTTAGAAAGACCTGAGTTCTAAATCCTGCCCTAGGTACTTACCAGCTGTGTAACCTTGGGAAAGTCATTTAACCACTCTCTCCCTCAGTTTCTTCATCTATAAAATGGGGATAATAATAGTACCTTCCTCCCAGGATTGCTATGAGGACCAATAATACTCATAAAGTGCTTTGTGAACCTTAAAGTGCTATATAAATGTTAGTTTGACCACTGTGTCGACATATTAAAATATCTTTTTTAGTTGAACTGAAGATATTAAACAACGAATATTTCTTCAGTTTACAATCCTTTTCCAGACTTACAGAATGAAAAACAAACCTCCCAAAACTTTGTCAGTACTTAAACTTTGAAGAAAGAAAAAAATAAATGAAAATGGATTGAGTGGTAATTAGACTTAGAATAGAGAAATACTACTTTCCCTCTTCCCTTAAGGGAGGACCATATTGATCTGAGGAAGGCAGTCCCTTCATTACTGTGTCCAGCTTGTCGTGTGTGGGGGTGTGGAATTGGAAAAAAAGTTGTTGTTTTTTTTTAAATCCTTAACTTCTGTGTACTGGCTCCTAGGTAGAAGAGTGGTAAGGGTGGGCAATGGGGGTCAAGTGATTTGCCCAGGGTCACTCAGCTGGGAAGTGTCTGAGGCCGGATTTGAACCTAGGACCTCCTGTCTCTAGGCCTGACTCTCCATCCACTGAGCTTCCTAGCTGCCCCATGGAAAAAGTTTTTGATGGGAGTGGTCATAGAAGGCTTGAACTCTAAGATTGATTTTATAAGATTAAGTTACTATTGTTCAGGACTGATTAAGCAAAAAGTTAACTTTTACCGTACCTTGAGTTTGCAACTATGTTTTATCATATCGTGAACTTTACTTTGTTCTCTAAATGTTACTTAAAAAATATTTTGTGGTAGAGACACGTCTTAGGGCACAAGGGAATGCTGCCAGTTTGGAACTCTTGCTTTCTAAATGGTTTCTCTCTGTGAATGTCTCTCTCTTTCTGTATGTCTCTGACTCTCTCATGGAATAATGCTCGAATTTGGAATAATAATTACATTAATAAAAATTGTTTCTTGCACACTTAAGGCCCATAACTCAGAGTATAATTTTTTGTTCCCCACTACTTTCATTTCTCCTTGGTTCTTGCGCTCTCTCTCTCTCTTTAAAAAAAAAAAACAAACTTTACCTTCTGACTTAGGATGTATCCGCCAAGGCAGAAAACCAGTCAGGGTTAGGCAACTGGGGTAAAGTGACTTGACTTGCAAAGTCAAACAGCTAGGAAGTATCTAAGGCCAAATTTGAACCCAGTGCCTCCTATCTCCAGGCATGGCTCTCTATTCACAGAGTTACCTACCTGCCCCAATAGGTATATAATAAATGGGAAATTGAAGATATAGTTCAATTGCTATCTCTGTCATGAAACAGTTCCCTGAGATACCTAGCTAGAAGTATTCACTTCTCTTGAAACATATGAACAATGAAGTAGTCAATCTACAAACATTTATTTTGGTGCCCACTATGATATAATTTGTATTAGAATTTATTTTGTATGTATCTTTTTACCCATACTTGATTGTAAACCCCCTGAGAGCAGGAACTGAGTCATTTTTGTTATCTCTGTATCCCTTACACTCCATATAGCGTATACTTAATAAAAATCATCTATATATCTGGTCCTAATTCTCTTCTGAGCTTTAACTCTTTATCACAGGTTACTGTCTTATTGGCAACTCAGACTCAAAAAACATTCAAAATAGAAGTTATTATCTTCCCTCATAAATCTGTAATATCCCCAAAATTCTGCTTAAAGTGCCTCTATGCTTCCAGTTATTTGGTTTCAGAGTTTTAGTCCTTTTCACTTTCTGTCCCCTTCCCACTTCTATATTTAGTTAATTGCCAAGTTTTGTTGGTTCTGTCTCCAGAGGATTCCATCATCTTCTTTCTGCTCCCTTAGCTACCACCTGGCTTCAAGCCTCATTAACTCTCACATGGACTAGTGTAATAGCATCCTAATTGGATTTTTCCCTTCTACTTTTTTTCCTTTCCAATCCTTCTTCCATACAGTTGCCAAAAGAATATTCCCAAGGCATAAGTTTGACCATGTTATAGCCTCTACCCAAGAACTTTCAATGACTCCCTTGTTACCTTTAGGATAAAATCCAAACTTTTCAATTAAAGTCATTTAGTCTACTCTAGCTACTTTCCATACTTGTTTCACATTACTCCCCTTCATATAATTCTCCAGTCCAAGCAAACTAGTCTATTTGCTAGTTTTGGAAATCAACATTACAGCTGCTATGTCCCTCTACCCCTGTCCTGCCTGCATTCTCCCCTTTCACTCTTAGAATCTTTAGCTTCTTTCAGGGTTCAAGTTAGGGGTCATTACCAATGGGAAACCATTCCTTATTTCCTTGGCTGTCAGTGTTCTATCCCTTCTCAAATGATAATTGTTGAAATGTATATCCTCCTTTCCCAGCTAAAAAAATATTTTTTTTTAACCCTTACCAATACTGTGTATTGGCTCCCAAGGCAGAAGAGTGGTAAGGGTAGGCAATGGGGGTAAAGTGACTTGCCCAGGGTCACACAGCTGGGAAGTGTCTGAGGCCACATTTAAACTTAGGACCCCAGCAAAATTTAAGATCCTTGAAAGCAGAAGCTATTTTCCATTTTTTTTGTCTTGGTTGGTTGTTGCCCTTCATACTTGAAGAAGACTAAAATGACATTGCCAGTGATATCTTTTGATTTAAGCATAAACTGGATTTAAATGAGACAGAGTTATACAAAGTTATTGGCTTCACTTTCTTCCAGAGTCATCAAAGTCCTGTGGTAAGAACAAAGTCAAGATGACTGGTGATGAATGACTTTGGTTTCTTCCATGTCTAATCAAGCTTTAAGTATTCCATAGCCTCTGCTTCTGTCTCCTTTGTGACCAGAATAAATTGTTCTTATCTGCCCCTTACATTGCCTCTAACTCACCAATGCTAGTTATCCTTAACCCAATTTACAATTTACTACTGTGTGACACTACCACTCTCTATCCCCTAAGCCGTCTAGCTATCCTGTCATTTTAAGACTTTTAACTGAAGTGCAGATACTGATAATTTTCGGGAGGGAAATTTCCTTTATTTGAAACAAGTCAATAAGCATATATTAAGCAACTACTGTGTGCCAGACACCAAACCACGCATTGAGGATATAAGAAAATGTGAAAGAGGGTCCCTGCTCTCAAGAAACTCACATGAGATAAATCAATAGAAGGAAGGCATTAACAGGGAGTTTCCTTTCCCCAGTGAAATCACAGATCTAGTCCAATCAGCAGAAAGAAGGCACAAACATTAAAGGAGTTTCCTTTTCCCAGTGAAACCACAGATCTGGTCCAACCCATCCATCAATAATAAATGATTCCCAACCATCCAATCCACCAACACCTGACATTTACATGGCCTTTTAAGATTGTTATTTTTAATACTTTTTTAAAAAATAAAGAGGCAGCTTAGTGGTAAAGTGTTGACCCTGGAGACAGAAAACCTACCTCAGACACTTCCCAGCTGTGTGGCCCTGGGTATATCACTTAATCTCAAGATGACTAACTACCTCACTGTGCAGTTCTGAGAATCAAATGAGAAAGCACATGCAATGTGCTTTGAAACTCTTAAAAAGCTATATAAATGCTAGCTATGCTCCTCCTCCTCTTCCTTATCACTATCCCTTTTCTGGGGTCACATAGCAATTAAATGTCAGAAGCTGGATTCAAATCAAGAGCCTCTTGGTCCAGCATGCCAACTCTTAATCAATAAATATTTATTAAGACCCTACTATGGCAAAGAATTGGAAATTGAGAGGATAACCGTCATTTGGGGAATGGCTGAACAAATTGTGGTATATGCTGGTGATGAAATGCTATTGTGCTATAAGAAATGATAAGCAAGATGATTTTAGAAAAAGTTGGAAAAGCTCTGCATGAATTGATGCAAAGTGAAATAAAAAACACAACTTGGAAAACATTGTACATAGTAACAGCAATATTGTACAATGAATAACTGTGAAAACTTGGCTACTCTCAGCAATATATTGATCTGGGACAATTTTGAAATGCTTATGACAGGGAATGCTATCCACCTCCAAAGAAAGAATTATTGGAGTTGGATGGATATAGATCAAAGCATACTATCTTTCACATCAGTGTACTAATAGTTTTATTTGGGGGTTTTGATTTTGTATGAGTGTGCTCTTACAACAATGACCACTTTGGAAGTATGTTTTATATGATAATAATTTTAAAAGAATCTATTATATGCCAGGCTATAAAGGACTTATACAACTATGAATATCATTTAACTCAGTAATACCATTACTAGGTCTACATCCCAAAGAGATCAAAGAAAAAGGGGAAGAACCTATATGTACAAAATTACTTGTAGCAGCTCTTTTTATGTGGTAAAGATTTGGAAATTGAAGGGATGGGAAAATGACTAAGTTGTAGTGTATGATGGCGATAGAATTCTGTTATGCTATAAGAAATGATGAGCAAGATGGGTATATAGGTGACATAGTAGATTGAGTGTTGGGCCTGGAGTCAGAAAGATCTGAGTTCAAATTTGACCTTAGACACCAGCTGTGTGACCCTGCACTAGTCACTTCACCTAACTGGCCTCAGTTTCTTCCTCTGTAAAATGAGCTGGAGAAGGAAATGGCAAACTATTCCAGTATCTTTGCCAAGAAAAACTCAAGTGGAGGTCACAAAGAATCAGACATGGTTGAACGACAATGGTTTCCAAAAAAACCTAGAAAGACTTACATGAACTCCTGCGAAGGGGAGCGAGTTGACCCAGAAGAACACTGTACACAGTAACAGCAATATTGTAACAAAATGACCAACTGTGAAAGATCTAGTTACTCCCCCATGATGAAAAATGCTATCCACCGCCAGAGAGAGAGAACTGATGAACTCCGAGTGCAGATCAAAGGAAATTTTTTTCACTTTCTTCATTTTTCTTGCTTTTTCCTTTTCTTTTCTTTTCCTTTTTTCTCTCTCCCTTCCTCCTTCCCTCCTTCTCCCTTTCCCTCCCTCCCTTCCTTTCTTCCTCCCTTCTTTCCTTCCTTCCTTTCTACTTGGCTAACATGGAAATATATTCTGCATGACTTTAAGTGAATAATTGATTTTAGAGTGCTTGCCTTCTCAAGCAATGGGGAGAGGGCCCAGAAGGAGGGAGAGAAATTGGGATTTTTCAAAAGATGAATGTTGAAAATAAATACAAGCTTTTTAAAGGGCAATTCCTGCCAGCAAGGAGTTTACAATCCAAAAGAGAAGTCAGAACGTAAACAAAGCGACCTATGGGGTTCTACGAAGAGAGAACCTCCACATGGCAGTACCTTCCGTTAGAGCCAGAGGAACCAACCTCCTTCCATTGGCAGCGATGAACCCCGCCTTTCCCCCGCCCTCCTCCTCAGCAGAGGGGAGCCCCGCCCCATGCTATCTAGCGTCGGAACCCGAGTCCTCCTCCCTCACCTCGGCTCCGGCACTGGTGCTGGGCTGCTACTTAGCGGGATCAGGCCCTCCGCAACCACGAGCTCTAGATCCCCGATTGGCAGTTGGCTACATGGAGGAAACAATTGACAACCTCTCCGTGGTGGTGCACGGACCCCAAGACCTGCGCCTGGTAAAGCAAGAAGGGAGGCGGTGGTGGGGACTCAGCTTCCTCCGATTCCTGAGCCACCTCCCCCTAACGCCCCTCGGCCCAGCACTGGTGCCCAAACATTTCCCAGACAGATTTAAAAGCTCCGCTCCTGGCGCTCTGATCCAGCCCCGGCCCCCCTCGACCCCCCCCTTCACCGAGTGCCCAGGGCTGCTCAGAAGTACTCCCACAATCCCCTTCTTCTTAGATATACTCGAGGTCGGATCTACGGCCTTTAAGCCTGGGGAAAGGGGGTGCAGATCCGCTCCCCCACATGCGAACTGCGGGTGCATCTTCTAGTCTTGACGTGTGCACCTTTTGTAGAGTGGTCCGGAGGCAAAACAAACAAGGCAAATTTGAGATCCCTGACCTTTCCTTTCCCTTTCTGAGCACTTAATTGATTCTTTGTTGTTTCCTGGCCCCAGGTCTTCCTGTCCTCTTTCCCTGCACTAGACCCCCAGTCTGGCTTATTATCCGCTGGCTATTTCCCTTTAAAGCCAATTCTCTCTTCTTTCCATCCTTCATTATTCCCTTCTTTTTGATCCGTTGCCCCCTTCCATATATCCTGGTTCTTTCTAATTAATGATTTTCCTTTTCTCAGTCCCTTCTCCTTTGTGCTTAGCTTGCAAAAACTAGGTATTTGCCCAGTTGCACCTGTTATTGTCTCCCAGACTCCTCGCTGTCTTTAGTTCACTGCCTCTGGGGACTAAAGGTCAAGTAACTGCTGAGTGAGCTTAGGCTTTGGTCAATGCTCCCTTCACTGCTGCATCCTGCTCAGGTTGCTTAAGGCAGGCACAGTCAAAGCAGAAAGGAAGCCTCTTCATCCCATAATAAGAACTACTCAGGTTTTTCTAGCACTTTAAAGTTTACAAAATTTTTTCTCACAACCTAAACTCATTGCCATATGCTCAAATGATAGTGGTCAAACCAGTATCATTGCAGGCCATGAACCCAGATGTTTTTTAGCTAAGTGCCCTTTTCAGTATGCCCCACTGCTCCACCAAATGGAGAGGATATTTTCCCTGTGTACCTTTTTGTGCCTTCTAAGACAATACTAATATTTAGATTTTAAAGAAAGTTTTGGAATTTGTTGCCGCACTCCCCTGATGGTCCTTGGATATAAGCCCTTATAGAGGGCCTCAGTTTTCTCTGTGAGTCTGGACCCATTGCTTGCTAAGGTTATTTGCAACTCTAGCAGGCTACGATTTTGTGATTTATAATTAGATGTTCCTGGGATATTGGTATAGGGAGAAATCTGTGTCCCCTGGTAAGTGACCAAAGCAGCCTTGCATCGATTCACTGCCATCATCAGTCTATGGCATTTAATACCTTGCCATCTCAATATTTTGGCAGATGCATTGTGGTATTTTTGTGGTATAGTGAATAGGGCATTAGCCTTGGAATCAGGAAGTCATAGATTCAGTTGCACTTTAGACCTTGGGCAAGTCATTATACATCCATGTCTCAGTTTCCTCACCTATAAGACCAGAGGTTAGGACTATCTGATGGTCTATAAGTTTTTTTCTAGTGTAGACTTTCTGGTGCTGTATTCTTAAGGAGAGTTTAACATCCACCCATATCCTTCCCTCCCTCTTTCTTCCACCCCAAAGAGTCCTCTAGCTCTGGAGGCAGAGACAAGTGCCACTATAGTTACTTTGCCAACCTTCTGATTCTTAAACCCTGGATTTGCCAGAATAAAGCAACAAACAAAAAGGGAATGTGAGGATGGGGGTAGGTAGGACACAGCCAAGGATGTGCATGAGAGAGGCAACCTTGTAAGCCTGGAAGACCTGACATAGAATTCCACCCCTGGGCACAGTGGCTATCTAACCCTGGGCACTGAGGAGCCATTGCAGATGTCCTTAAGGGAGGGAGGTTCTTAACAAGAATGCCTTATAGTTTTGAGGGAGCATTTGGTGACCAGCATTTCATGGAATCATCTGAATTTTTAGTGAGAAACAGTGAAAAGGAAGGCTAGTTTAAAGGGGCGGAAGATCTGATTTTGGATTTTTCCTCTCCCTGTGTTCCTACCTCTGCTTACTTTTAAGCAACTCATATCACCTTTTGGGGCCTGTTTCCTCATCCATAAAATGAGTCAATTGGACTAGATAATCTCTAGATAAAGCTCTTCCCTATCTCTGGAATCCTCTGGTCCCAGGGCACAGTGTTGACTGTGAAACACAAAAAGAGAATTTTCAAATGAAACCCAGAGAAAAGATTAGAAGATCTAGGCCAGTGTTTTAAACAAAAACCACAAAATAGAAGTTAGCCTCTTTGTTTCTATTCCTATATGAAGAAGACTCCAGAATCATAGTAGGATAAAGAGGCAGGGCAAAACCATGAGGAGCCCTCCCAGGGTTTCTGAAGTAGGTAGGCAAAACAAGTTAGAGGTAGGTAGTCCCCACTTTACAAACAGTTTGTATTTTCGAAGGGCATATTGGGAGGTTGGGGAATCTATTTAACCTATAATATACCTGATTTCTCTACGACTGTAAGATCTTTTGGTGGTGGGAATTCTTACACCAATAAAATCACAGCTTGATGGCTATTTTGAAAGCTGAAAGAAAATCTTGGATTTAGGAGAGATTTTTTTTTTAACATTATCTTGTTTCTTTTTTCCCCATTATTTTGAGAGGCATTCTGACCTGGTAGCTTAAGGACTGGTCTTGGGAATCAATAATACTATAGTTCTACTTATAACTAAGAAAGTCATTTAATCTCAATATTCCAGGCAACTATATTTCTTTTTTCTTTTTTTCCAATTGCAGATAAAAATAATTTTTTGAGATTTGGTTTTTAAAATTAGGAGTTCCAAATTCTCTTTCCTTCCCTCCTCCCTATGAGAGCAAGCAATTTGATATAGTTTATACATGTGCAATCATGCAAAACTTATTTCCACATTAGTCATATTGTGAGAGAATACATAGACCCCTCCCCCCAAAAAAAAAACCTCACCAAAAAATAAAGTGAAAAAATAGTATGTTTCAATCTGTATTCAGATTCCATTAGTTCCTTCTCTGGAGGTGAATAGCATTTTTTATCTTGAGTCCTTTGGTAGAATTGTCTTAGATTACAGCATTGCTGAAAATAAGTCATTTATAGCTGATCATCATACAGTATTGTTGTTACTATGTGGAATGTTCTCCTGGTTCTGCTCACTTAATTTTGTATCAGTTCATGTAAATTCAGGTTTTTCTGAAAGCATCTTGCTTATCATTCCTTATAGCACAATACTATTTGATTACAACCATATACCAAAACTTGTTCAGCCATTCCCCAACTGATGGACATTTCCTCAGTTTCTAGCTCAGCACCACCACTAAAAGAGCTGCTATACATATTTTTGTGCAACTTGGTCCCCAAGCTGCTTTTCGAAATTTAGCAAAAATCCCAATAATCAGTTAAATAATAATAACAATAATAATAATGACAATAATAATAGTGGCTAAAATGAATATACGTCACAATGAGATAATATTTGTAAAAGTGCTTAAGGAAGACCCAGGGAAACATTGTACAAAGTAACAGCAATATTGTGGAATTATCAGCAGTGAGAGAGTTAGCTACTCCATAGCAATACAAAGATCCAGGACAATTCTGGGGGACTTAGGACAAAGAATGCTCTCTACCTCCAGAGAAGGGATTGCTGGAGTATAAATGCTGATCAAAGTATAGGATTTTTCACTTCTTTATTTGGGTTTTCCTTTTGGGGTTTTGGTTTTATGTGATTATTCACTAACAAAAATGATCAATATGGAAATATGTTTTGCATAATACATGTATAATCTAGATCAAATCTCTTGCTAGCTCCAGAAGGGGGAAGAGAAGGGAGAAAGGGAGGCAAATTCGATTATATAACTTCAGAAATCTTATATGGAAATTTGTTAATACATGCAATTGGTAAAAATAAATAAATGAAATAAAATTTTTTAAGTGCTTAGCATAATGGGTGGCACATAGTGGACCTATACATTCCTCCTTCCCTTATACCACTTACTATGTGCTAGGCACTTTACAAGTATCTTATTTGATTCTCACAACAAATCTGGGCAGTAAATACTATTTTTTTAATCCTTGTTTTTACACTTGAGGAAACTGAGGCAGACATCGAGGTTAAGTGACTTGCCTGGGATCACATAGCTAGTAAGTATCTGAAGCTATACTTGAACTCAAGCTGTCCTGATTTCAGGCCTAGTACTCTACCCACTCTGCTCCCCAATGTTACCAGAGTCAACCTTCTCTAGCCCCAAATAGTCAGTAGACATTTATTAAGTAGGCTATGTGTCAGGCACTATGCTAAGCCCTAGGGATTCAAAGGAAGGCAAAGACTATCCTTGCCCTTGAGGAGTTCACAATCTAATGGAGAAGACATGCAAACAAGTATGCACAAACAAGCTATATACAGGATAAAAGAGGGAAATCATCAATAGAGGAAAGGTATTAGAATTAAGAGAGGGAGGCACCTAAGTGGCTCAGTGGATTGAGAGCCAGACTCACAGATAGGAGGAGGTCCTGGGTGACCCTGGGGAAGTCATTTAATCCCCATTATGTAGCTCTTACTGCTCTCCTGCCTTGGAACCAATACATAGTATTGGTTCTAAGATAGAATTTAAGGGTCATTTTTTTTTAAGAGATGGGGGAAGCCTCCTTTAGAAGATAGGCCTTAAGCCAAGACTTAAAGGATGCTAGGGAAACCAGGAGACTTAAATGAAGGGAGAGAAAATTTCAGGTACAGGGTAAGTGAAAATACCAGAAATTGGAAGATAAGTATCTCAGTGGCAAGAACACAAGGAGTCCAGTGTTACTGGAGTGAAGACGACATGTGAGATGGGAGGTATGAGACATAAGAAGTTTGGAAAGGTAGGTGAGGGGAAGGGTTTGGGGTTATGAAGACCTTTGAACATAAACTAGAATTTTTGTATTTTATCCTGGGGATGAGAGGGAGCCACTGGAGTTTATTGAGTGAAGAGTTATAAGGTCAGACCTATGCTTTTAGGAAGATCACTTTGACAGCTGAGTTAAGGATGGACTGGCGTGGGGGAAGACTTGCGGCAAACAGACCAACCCACAGGCTATTTCAGTACTCCAGGTTTATGGAAATGAGGGCCTATATCAGGATTGATAGCATTATCCAAAGAGAGAAGAGAAGTACAAGGGTAAAATGGACAGGATTGGTAGCTGATTGGATATAGAGAATGACATCTAGGTTTTAAGGCTGGGGAATGGTTGTGCTCTTGGCAGTATTAGGGAAGTTTGGAAAAGGGAAGGATTTGGGGGAAAGAAATGAATTAAGTTTCAGATATGTTGAATTTAGGATATCTACAGGATGTCCAGTTGGAAATATGTAATAGGCAATTGGAGATGGGAGACTCAAGGTCAGTGGAAAGTTTAGGGCTGGATAAATAGATGTGAAAATCATCAGCAAAGAGGTGATCATTGAATCCATGAGAGCTGATAACATCAAGTGAAAGAGACAGAAGAGAAGGGGTCCAAGACAAAACTCCCTGGGACATCCATGGTTATCAGACTTGACACGAATGAAGATCTGAAAAACTAACCAGATAGGCAGGAGGAGAACCAGGGGTTTTAGTATTCCCCTAAACTTAGAAGTTTTAAAGTACCAAGAAGAAGAGGTTGATGGACAAAAGGTTACAGAGAGGATGAGAAGGATGAGGGTTGAGAAAAGACTATTAGATATGACAGTTAAGATTATCATTGGTAACTTTGGTGAAAGCAGTTTCAATTGAATGATGAGGCTGAAGGCAAGACTGTAAAGCAGGGGTTGACAACCTTTTTGGCCATGAGAGCCATAAACACCACATTTTTTAAAAAGTAATTTCGTGAGAGCCTTACAGTGCTCATAGTGTGCGCTCCTGTAACAGCGCCTGAAAAAAAAATTGACTTTATGGCTCATGCAGAAAGAGCCATATGTTGCCGACCCCTGCTGTAAAGAGTCAAGAAGTGAATGAAAGGAGAGAAAGTGGAGACACTTTTTTTTTAAACCCTTGCCTTCTGTCTTGGAATCAATACTGTGGTTTGGTTCCAAGGCAGAAGAGCAGTAAGGGCTAGGCAATGAGGGTTAAGTGACTTGCCCAGGGTCACACAGCTGAGAAGTATCTGAGGTCAGATTTGAACGTAGGACCTCTCATCTCTAGGCCTGGCTCTCAATCCACTGAGCTACCCAGCTGCCCCCTGGAGACACTTTTTGAGGACAGCCTTGTAGAATTTAGCCACAAAAGGCAGGAGAGATATGGGATTATAGTCACTGGGGTTGAAAAGATCAAATGAGGTTTTTTTAAGGATGGGGAAATGGGCATGTTCATTGGCAGTATAGAAGCAGTTACTGGACAGGGAAAGATTGAAGATACATAAGAGAATGGTAATTGTGGAGGGGATAATTTGCTGGAGGAAATAGGATGGAATGGGCCTTGGGCAGGTAAAGGTGTTGGTCTTGGCAAGTAGAAGCACTATTTCATTTTATGAGATGGGTTAAAGAGGATTTAGTGGTAGAGGTGATGACATACAGAAAAGGAGAGAAGATGTATCTCTTAGAGGATGTCTCAATTTTTTTTAGTAAAATTTGTGGTATTCCTCAACCCAAAGGTCCCAAGATCATCCAGGAGAAATTCCTTACTAAGCTGGTCCATTTGACTGGATGTCAATAAATTAAAAGGCAGGGGCAGTAGGTGGTTCAGTGGATAGAGCATCAGATCTGGAGTTGGAAGGACCTGGGTTCAAATGTAGCCTCAGACACTTCCTAGCTATTTGACCCTGTGTAGTCCCTTAACCCCAATTACTTAGTCCTTGCTTTTCCCTCTTTGAGTTACTAAAATAAAAAGGGTGCAAAACAATTCCAAGGCAAGTTTAGAAGATAAAAAGTTTAAATAGCATCAGTTGATGGGCATTTGTTAGGTAGAGAAAAAATGGAGATACACATATATGTAGGGTTTTATACAAATTTAGGTCCACATTATAGGTGGCAAAAGGAACCAATCAGGTGAGGCTATTCAGCTACTTTCCTTATTCGGGAGGTTGAATTATAGGGACAAGATGTCAGGCGATTTGTCTGAGAAGGTCTTAATGTTGTTAACTTTGTCGGTTTATGAGTTCCCTAAGATTATGCCTGTTCTAGTAGGAATTTATCCCTGTAGTTAGGCTCATCAGACCATCTTGGTGTGGGATGAGAGATATAGCAGATCACTAATCAATCTCATAATATCCAGATGGGACAGGAAGTCTCTAAGATAATGGAGGTATTTTTCCAGATAAAATCTGTGGGCTTGTCCTGTTGAATAAAATATAGCCTGAAGGTCTGTCTATTTATTCAACCCTGTAGTTTTCTTTCTTTGATTTCTAAGTAGTCTTCTCTAAAATCACAGCACACAGATTTTATCCATTTCCTCCATAGTTGTCAGCTGAAAAGGGAAAATAGGAGAGGGAGCTTTGGGAGACTTGAAAAGGGATAAAAAGCTTGGGAAGAACCTTAGTGAGGGTCTAGTTGAGATTATATAACAAATTTGTAGTGGACCCAGTCAGGATACTTGCACAATTTTCACGACCTTTGTTCAGTAGCATACGTGTAGGAGCACATGATGGGAATGATCCAAGGCTGAAACTTGGCAGGGTACAATCACTGACATGAGAGAGCCAGCAACTCAGGAGAAGATAGTGTAGAGTTGAACTGGTTTCACCAAGGGGTCAAGTTGAGAGAAAGAGGAGAGTGTGGCTAGTACTGAGGAATTAGACCAAAAGAATTGAAGGGTAAAGAGATTGGAGGTCATAGTGTGGACAGAGGGGGAGATTTTGGTATTGGGAATTAGTTTAAGAGGTGGAAATCTAGTAGACTGTGATAAGAGAAGGGAATTCCAGAGTTCATGGACATGGAGGAGATACATTTATGCATAGACTTCCTGTTATAGACCTGGGAGATTGGAGGAAGTATTAGTATGTATGTTGAAGTCACCTAGTATGGGGTCAAGAGTTGCAGAAAAGTTAAAAATTGTGAGCCAAATATTTGAAATAACTGAAGAAGGAAGGAGAATGTCCTGGAGATTTGTAGGCAAAAGTTACCAGAATTTTGATTGGGTGGTAGATGTGAACTGTGTGAACCTTAAAGGAGAAGTTCCTGAGTGGTAGTGGTAGGGATAGTCTAATGGGACAGACAGCGTGCAAACAACTCTGTATACTCAAGTTATATATAGGATAAAAAGGGAATAACTGACAGAAGGAAGGCACTAGAATTAAGATGGATAGGGAAGGACTTCCTTTAGAAGGTAGTTTTTTGGTTTTTTTTTAACCTTACTAAGTCTGTCTTAGTAACAACTCTTAAGAGAGAAAGGTGAGGTTTAGGCAAATGGGACTAAGTGACTTGCTCAGGGTCAAACAGCTTGGAAGTGTATGAGGCCAGAATCGAATCCAAGTTCTCCCAATTCCATTGATACTCTATTCACAGTGACATTTAGCTGCCCCAGGAAGTGAGTTTTTAACTAGGGGAAATCAGAGAAGTCAGGGAGTGGAGTAGAAGAGGGAGAGCATTCCAGGCACAGGAGGAGCCAATGAAAATTTCTGGAGTTGGGAGAGGGAGTGACTTTTGTTTTTCAAGCAAATGATTTCATTGAGAAGGAAAGAGAGGGAGCAGGGGGAAAAAGGCTAAGCGGATATAAGGAAATAGCAAGACTACTTATACCGACCATCATTGAAAATGCATTGGCATAGTGAAGGCCATCTTTAACTGCCAGTTAAATAGATTAAGTTGTCAAAGAAACAGTGAGAAATACTGAATCCAATGGGTTTATTGACATTTAACTCTAAAAACATAAAGTACTGACAAGAGTTAATGCCTAAGCACATGAAGTGAGTAAATATGTAAATCTAAAAGCGTACAGCCATAATTTCAGTCTAATGAATGACCTGTAGTATTTGGGGAAGGAAAGATTTTAAATTAGGTACAGTCACAGGAACAGCATGAGTATATCCTGACGGTGCTGTCCAGTTGCTCAAAATATGATTCTCCCTTTTTGTGGGAAATCTGAAAGTCATCAAGAGGGTGGAGTATGGCCATTGGTTTAGCTAACCTCCATAGGAGCTGTTTTTAATGCTACATACTTAGCTTGGAGAAGCAACTTGGGATGGTGAGATGAAGGACTGATTTGGGAGTCAGAAAGATATGGGTTCAAATCCTGAGCCTGACAAATGATAACTGTGATTGTGAGCGAGTAGATTAACCTCTCTGTGTCTCAGATAACTCATTAAGACTATATTGTTGCTTGGAGAGTTTTCACACTAGAATCCCTTCTCTCTTGGGTTCAGGTCAAGCCAGCTAGGTGGCACAGTGGATACAGAGAGATGTGACTGGAGTCAGGAAAACCCTAGTTCAAATGCAGCTTTAAACACTTAATAGCTGGGTGACCCTGAGTAAGTCACTTAACTTCTTTTGCCTCAGTTTCCTCAGTTATAAAATGGGGGTGATAATGACATCTACTTCTCAGGGTTGTTGTGAGGATCAAATAAGATAATATTGTAAAGTGTTTACTTGCACAATGTAAGGCTTCCCTCCCTTCTCTCCACCCCTTTCCTCACTTAAAAAAAACCTTAGCACACACTAAGAGCAGATGGTAACATAATTCAGAGATGAAAGTCTGTGGGCATATGATACCAAGGAATGTAGAAAACCAACCTTCTACTTTTAGGTACTGAATACTATGGAAGGGATAATATTAAAACATCCATACAGAGAAACACTTCCTTTGGAGTCAGAGGACATACATTTAAATCAACCTTTGATTCTTCTATGACTTTATATAATCTCGGACTCATTAACTTCCCTTATCTTCAGTTTACTTATCTGTCTAACAAGGGGATTGGATTGGACGACCTCTATCCCGCATAAACTTTGGTTATATAACCAACAATACAGATGAAATTAAAAAGGTTTTTACAGTTTTATAGTTCATGGTGGATATAAATGAAAATCATTAGCAGTCCTTTATGAACACTGAGCAATTAGAGATATGTTTTATGTCATCTAAGTGAAAGTTACATATATATATATATCTCATTTTATAAAGCAGTTTATGTATATTATTTCATTTTGACTCATATGATGACAGATACATGGTACAATTATTTTCCCCATTTTTTTATAGATGATAAATTATGAAAATTGCTTGAGGTCCCAGAGATTGTAATAATAACTTACCTTTTTGAGGTTTAAGAAAACACTTTTCTTCCTAACCTAACATCCCTATGAGGTAGGAAATTAATGCAAATATTATTATTCCCATTTTATAGAAAAGGAAATTGAAGTTCAGTTGGATTAAGTAACAGGGAAAGAGATGGTTTAGGAGAAAGTGCACTGGATTTTCAACCAGATTTGGGTTCTAGCACCGGTCATATTTCTAGAGCAAGTTATTTTTCTCTGGGCCTCTGTTTCTTTGTCTGCAAAATAAGGGGATTGTATTAGGTGATTCCTAAGGTCACTTCTAATGGGAAATATTTGATTTTCTGTTTGTGAGCAAGGCATCTGCTTTTGAAATGATTAATTGGTTATAATTTTTTTAAAGTAGGAAGAAGACGATATGGTTAATTTTTAAGATAATAGAACTATTGTATTTTTCCTTCATTGCAGAGGTGGGAAATTAATGCTTACAGCTGATACATTGGTTGGTTTTTGCCCCCCCCTTTTGTTAGAAGGGATATCTCTGGATAAGGGAGGAAGAAGGGATATATTCAGAAATAAGTAATAAAACAACAACAAAAAACTCATCAATAAAAACATTTTATTATGATTATCTTAAATCTTTACCTTCTGCCTAATTAAGTATTGGTTCCAAGGCAGAAGAGTGGTAAGGGCTAGGCAATGGGGGTTAAGTGACTTTCCCAGGGTCACCCAGGAAATGTCTGAGGTCAGAGTTGAACGTAGGACCTCCCATCTCTAGGCCTGGCTCTCAATCCACTGAGCTACCCAGCTACCCCCCCAATAAAAAATTTTAAATGAGAACAGCTTTATTTTAAAAATCCAAAATAACTGTGTAGTTGTATTTGTTTGAATAATTACTTGCCTCTAGATATTTCATTGCTAAAATAGTTTATGTAGGAGGTCAGGATTATGTAACATTTATCATGATCTATGAACTATGGCTCAATTTAGTGTGTAACTTCTTCATGTGGCCAGGGGCCTTGTCCTCCACTGGATCATAAATCACTTGGCTAATTAGAATTTCAGAGGATACGGATAACCTTTAATATATAATAGGATTTTACTTGCAATTGATCTGAGTCCAATGGTCCTGTGGATTATTTCACAACCAGCCTAGACTTGTTACCTGAGATCCTAGGGATTTAACATTTTATTTTCTTTCTTCCACAAAGGGAGAAAAAAACCATTTCTTTCCAGTTGTGGTTTGAGTACCAAAAGACACCATACTCAGTGTTTTGCCTCAGATTCCCAATAAAACCAACCAAGCAAAACCCTTCAGATAGGGTGTCAGTTATTGGTTTGTGAATTTGTGTGTTCAGGCTGTCTGAAAAGCCTGTAGAACTTCTTTGCTCGAGTTGTAAAAAATTCATCTCCCTTTGTTCATTTTACTTCCTACTGCTAGGGAATTGTATTTCCATTGTTCAAAGACTTAGGCTTACGTATGCTGGTTGGGTGGTTGGTGGTTCTTGTCCTTTGTACTCAAAGAGGAGCAAAATCACATCACCATGTCATTGTACGGTGTGTCATCCATGGTTGATCAGACCAATAAGAGTTTAGAAGGTTCTACTGCAAAAGGCACAAATCCCTGCTGTGCTAACGCCAAATGAAATAGGAGTCTATGAATGGAACTTTTCTCTCTCCTCATCTCCACCTCCTGCCTTCCCAGGGATCCTTTAGATCTTAATATAATATATAATATATGATATTAATGTATAATCTTAATGCAATATAAGAGATCTTTCCACCTTCTAAAGAAGCTTTTCCTAATCCTCCTTCAAGTCTCCTTTGAGATTGTCTCCAGTTCACCTGTGTATCTTGTTTGTACTTAGTATGGGTGTTAGAGATGAGTTCCTTTAGAGCTGAGATATTTTTTTTTTTGCTTTTCCTTGCGTCTTCAGTACATAGCAAAGTGCCTGGCACAGAGGAGATGATTAATAAATACTTGTTGACTACAAATCCTACCTTGCAATGTTAACTACCAATGTAACCACTTTGAGAGGCTTAGGACTATTATCATTTAGTTAGTAAAAAGGCATTAAGGGCTTACTGTATGCCAGCCCCTGTGCTAGATGGTGGGGATACAAAACCAAAAAACAAGTAGTCTCTGCTGTCAAGGAGCTTACACTCTACTGGAACTGTGGCTTGTCCACTGATAGGTAAATTCAGGATATATGCAAAATAAATACAAAGTGATTGTGTGTATTGGAATTGAAAGTAGAAGGTTCTGCACTGATGAGAACTAGAAGTGACATTTATGGTGAGCTTTGAAGAGAACTTGGAGATCTTAGAGGGGGGATGAGGAATGAGAGCGGTCCACGGATGGGAGGACAGACTATGTAAAGGCTAGCAATAGAACATTATGTACTAGAGATAGTACATAGAGATAGAACATTATGTACTGAGAATGTTAAGTATGCCATTTTGGCCACAGGGGAAAAGGAAGTAATGTTCTATCTGCTTTGAGAAGTTAGAGTTGTTTGATCCCAGAGGCAAGCGGGAGGCCATTAGAATTTCTTAAAAAAAAAAAAAGACTTTTATTAATATCCTTTGGTTTTGCATTGCCTAGACATCTTCTCTGTTTCCTTATCCTTTCCAGAGTGTTATCCCTTATAACAACAAAACATTTTTTAAAGTAGGAAGAAAAAAAATTCCACTAAATCAACAGATAAAAAAAAATCTGAGGTTAAATGCAATATTCCACATCCATAGAAAGGAAGCATAGCATAGGAAGTATCTCTTCATATCTCTTCTTTGGGGCCAAGTTAAGTCTTCATAATTTTACTACATTTGTTACTGATTGTTTTGTGGTGGTTCTTTCCATTAAATTGTTTATTATACCACTGAAATGACTCTCTCCAAAGTTACTCATGATTTCTTAGTTGCCAAATCCAATAGTCTTTATCAATGCTTGTTTTCCTCGGCTTCTCTACAGCCTTTGACACTTTTGATCACTCTCTCTTCCTTGATATTCTCTTTCTGTTTTTGGAACACAGCTTTTTGTTGGTTCTCCTACTCATCTGACCACTCCTCTGTCTCTAAGGGTTCCATCCTGGGCCTGCTTTTACTCTTCCTTTATACTACCTCACTTTATGGTCTCATCAGTTCTCAAGAATTTAATAACCATTTCTATGCTGATAACTCTTCATCTTCCTATCCTTCTCTAGTCTTTCTGCTGATCTCCAATCTTATCTCTCCATCTGCCTTTCAGACATCTTAAACCAAACATGTCCAAAACAGAACTCATTATCTTTCCCCCTAAAACCCAGGCCCCTCAGAGTGTGGGAGCAGAGGGCAACACCATCTTCCCAGTCTCCTAGGCTCACAGTCTAGAAGTCATCCTGGACCACTCACTCTCACTCTCCCCCCATATCTAATCTCTTGCCACATCCTGTCAGTTTCACCTTAATGCTCCTTTCTCTCCTCTGACACTGCCACCACTTTAGTACAGTCCTTTATCACTGCACACACAGATTATTTCAATAGCATCCTGGTGGGGCTGTCTGCCTCAAGTCTTTCTCCACACCAGTGTATCCATCAAAGTGATTTTCCTAAATCCTAGGTGCCACTATGCCATCCATGCCCTTCCTCAATAAACTCTAGTGGCTCCCTATTGCCTTCAGGATCAAATATAAAATGTTTTGTTTGACATTCTAGGTTTTTCAACATCCAGCCATCTTCTACCTTTCTAGTCTGCTTATACCTTACTCCCTAACACAGTGATGGGCAAACTATGGCCCCCTGAAATGTTCTAGCCACCATGTGACATTATTCCTAATCTGATGAATATATTGAGTAGGATACAATACAATGAAACTTTGAAGGAGTTGCCTTAGAAACAAACTGACAGATGAGCATTTCCTTTCCTTTGGCCCCCTCTTTAAAAAGTTTGCCCATCACTGCCCTAACACATCCTATTTGATCCAGTAACACTGGTAAGACTCTCCATCTCTCTGCTCCCAGCATTCTCTCTGGCCATCTCCCATACGTGACATGTTTCTCCCCCTCCCCGGTCCCCCTTCCCTCTGACTAGTGACCTCTCTGGCTTCCAGCTAAAATCCCTCTTTCTGCAGAAAATCTTCCCCAAGTCCTCATATTTCCAGTGCCTTCCCTCTGTTGATTATTTCTTATTTATCTTTATATTTGTTTGCATGTTGGCTCCCCCATTAAATTGGGAGCTCCTGGAGGACAGGGACTGTCTTTTGCCTCATTTTGTATCCCTAGTGCTTAGTACAATGCCTAGCATATAGTAGGTGCTTAATAAATGTTGATTGGATTGATTGTAGACATTGTGTATATTGTTTTCCTGGCCCTGCTTATTCCATTGCATCACTTTATATAAGTCTTTCTGTCCTCAATATTCATCATGTTTGTTGTTTCTTATAGTACAATATTACTTTCATATATTACGATTTATTCAGCTATTCCCCAATTGATGGGCATCTACTTTGTTTCTAGTTCTTTCCAAATACAAAAAGTGATACGATATATATTTAGTATATATAGACTTCTTTGGGCCATATTCCTAGCATTCATTGGAGATTCTTTTTTTTTTTTTAAACCCTTACCTTCCATCTTAGAGTCAATACTGTGTGTTGGCTCCAAGGCAGAAGAGTGGTAAGGATAGGCAATGGGGGTCAAGTGACTTGCCCAGGGTCACACAGCTAGGAAGTGTCTGAGGCCAGATTTGAACCTAGGACCTCCCATCTCTAGATCTGGCTCTCAATCCACTGAGCCACCCAGCTGCCCCCATCATTGGAGATTCTTGAGCAAAGTAGTAACATGCTACCTGTGTTTCCCTGGACAAGTCACTTTAACTCCTTGGGTCTTGGTTCTCAGTTAGATGATCTTTTATATTACCTTTGAACTTTGAATCTCTTGACCTTTGGTACTCTAGGAATATTAGTTTGGCAGCTGGGAAAAGACTAGAGGTCTGAGTCCAATTAAGAGGCTGTTAAGGTTAGGTGACTTAGTGTATTGAGAACCAAGTCAAGAGACAGGAGGTCCTGGGTTAAAATATGGCCTCAGCCACTTCCTTAGCTGTGTGATCCTGGGCAAGTCACTTAGCCCCCATTGCTTAGCCCTTGCCACTCTTTTCAGTTCTTACTTAGTATTGATTTTAAGGTAGAATGTAAGGGCTTTAAAAGAAAAAAGGAGGCTGTTAACCAGGCAAGAAGTACATAGTTCACAAGTTAGAATAGGTATAACACAGGAGTTTTGTTTTTTTTTTAAATCCTTACCTTCTCTTAGAATCAATACTGTGTATTGGTTCCAAGGTAGAAGAGTGGTAAGTCTGAGCCTGCTCTCAATTCACTGAGCCACCCACCTACCCCCTAACACAGGAGTTCATCTGGGGTTCACAGAAGTCCAAAGGTTCAATGGATAGATATTGGGGGTCTATTAATTTATTTAAAATATATTTTGATAATTGCATTCCCACATAATTGGTTTTTTTTTGTGATCCCATAGATTTTATTTAATGCAATTAAAAATATTATTCTGAGAAGTGGTCTGCAGGCATCGTAGATCGACAGAAGGGTAAATATACAAAAAAGGGTTAAGAATCTGTTTGTTGTTGTTCAGTCAAGTCTAACTCTTTGTGATCCCATTTGGGGTTTTCTTGGCAAAGATACCGGAATGGTGTGCCATTTCATTCTCCAGCTCATTTTACAGATGAGGAAACTGAGGCCAACAGGGTGAACTTTCTTACCCAGAGTCACACAGCTTAGTAAGTATCAGAGGCTGGATTTGAATTCAGGTCTTCCTGGCCCCAGACCCAGTGCTCTATTCATTGTACCACCTTGATGCCCCAAGAACATATGATATAAAAGGACTATAAGAGATCCCATCACTAGTATTATTTTTTAAGTAACTTGTTTCTGCATGAACTCAGGTGACTTTCTGTTTGCACTGCAATTCTACAATGTTTTAAGAGCTTAAAAAAGCTTTATGGGTATTTTGCATGGCCTTACATTTAACATTACCAGTCCTTTGAAACTTTGAGTAGGATAAATTCCTTTGCAGGATTTTGATTTGAAATACCAGGAGCAAAGCCTTGATTCTAAAACAGTCATTGTTCAAGCTTGAGAACATACTGGTTGCTAAGTTATTTTAAAAACATTTTAGGTCAGCCCACATTTTGAAAGGAATCTTCGGATTAGTGTTGTGGGTGGATTTCAGTGCCAGAAAATGGTTTTGAAAAATCAAACCATTGCATCTGGGCAGAATATGGAAACTTCAGGGATAGCATCAGGGAATAACATATGGTTTATTTTTTAAGGAGAAAACCAAGCTCTCATTGCCAAGGAAATCAGGAGAAAAATTTTTTTATTTGCACTCACAGGCAACCTTAAGGAGAGAAGATAGAAGAGACCATAAGTGACTAACCTGGGGTTTTCAAGGGAACAATTTAAACTAATGGGCTTGAATGGGATAAAGAGTGCAGTTGTTTAGCATCTGCTTAGGCCCTCACTAATGTCTAACAACCCCTAGAGATGAGGAATTTGCAGCTTCCAAATCTCTTTAATATGCCTGATTGAGCTTCAGAAAACTTTGTGACCTAATGAAGACATGAGTCTTGGGAGGCAGATTGAAAGCTCAGACTGTGTCAAAGCTGAGCTGAGAGGTTTTATACAGCAGCTGGACAGATGGAAGAACATTATCACAGGAATATTCCAGCAATAGGCCAAGAAGGAGAAGCACCAAACAGAGAAATTCGATCAAGGAAAGACCACAAATGAAAAACCAGACATATCATTCCTTCTTAAAATTGAAATAGCATTTTAAAATATGAACTGTTTAGTTCAGGACTTGCTGTAATCTTTACATGATCATATATTGATTTGTACTAAAGGAAGGATTTTCTCCTGCATTTTTTCCATTAAAAAAAACAACACAAGCAGATTTAAGAATAAAATTACTGAGTACCACTTAGTCCAGTAATTACAAATAATGATATTTTACTATGACTATATCATGTGCCACTCTATCACTTTTTGCCTAGACTACTATAATAGCCTCTTAATTGGTGTCTCAGACTCAAGTCTCTTTCTACACTTAATTCATCTCAACACAAATGCCAAAGTGATTTTCCTAAAATGCAAATCTGACCACGTTCATCCCTATCTGAATGAACTTCAATGGCTTCCTATCACTTCTCAAAGAGGAATTCTTAACCCTGGGGTCCAGTTCATGGAAGGCTATATAGATGGATTTCAGGGGGTCCATGAACTTTAGTGGGGGAAAAATTACATGGTTACTTTCAGTTAGTATTTCCTTCATTCTGAGAGTGGCAGCTAGGTAGCATAGTGGTTAGAGCGCCAGGCTTGAAGTTGGGACAACCTGGCCTCAAATGTGGCCTCAGACACTTCCAAGCTGTGTGACCCTAGGCAAGTCACTTAACCCCCTATTTCCTAACCCCTGCCACTCTTCTTAGGATTGATACTAAGTCAGACAGGAAGAGAAGAAAGGAAAGAAAGAAAGGGGGGAGACACAGAGAGAGATAGAAAGAAAGAGAGAAAGAGAGAGAGAGTGAGAAAGAGAGAGAGAATAAATATTGAGAGGAATCGAGGTATCACAATGGTTGTAGTGCCAGGCCTGGAGTCTAGAGGATCTAGGTTTTAAGTCTGGGCTCAAACACTTCCTAGCTATGTGACCCTGGGCAAGTCACTTAACGTGGATTGCCCAGCCCTTGCTGCTCTTTTGTAGGTAAAGATTTAAAAAAAATTCTGAGACAGGGTCCATAGGTTTTACAAGATTGTCAAAGAGGCAATTATGACACACAAAACATTATAAACTCCTGCCCTATGATAAAATATAAAATCATCTCTTTAGCATTTAAAGACCTTTATAATCTTACTCCAATCTAACTTTCCAGCATTATTATTTTTAAAACCCTTACCTTCTGTCTTAGGATCAATACTGTATATTGGTTATATGGCAGAAGGACAGTAAAGCCTAGGCAATGGGAGTTAAGTGACTTGCCCAGAGTCACACAGCTAGGAAATGTCTAAGGCTAGATTTGAATCTGGGACTTCCTGTTCCTGGGCTTGGCTCTCTATCCACTGAGCCATTTAGCTTCCCCTGCTTTCCACCACTATTACACATTACTTTCCTCCCTATACTTCACAATCCAGGCAAATTGGCCTTTTTAACTGCACCTCCCCCATTTCCCCATCTTTATGCCTTTGTTGTGGACATCCCCCACATCTGGAGAGCAGTCCTTCCTTTCTTCTGACACCCTAGTCTCATTCAAGACCCAGCTCAGGTGCTGTCTTATACCTGAGGCCACCTCTGTCCTCCCCGTGACTCTTGTCACTCCCTGTCATCCTGTGTTTATGTTATAAATAGATTTAGGTCATCTCTTCTGATAGGATATAAACTCCTTGAGGGCAGAGTTTCATAACCTCATAATTTAGGATAGTGCCTGACACATGGTAGGTGATTAATAAATGCTTGTTGATAATATATTATTTATATGCATACATTTATACATTTGTGTTTATATATATGCACAACATGGGTACAAATGTGATTAGACATGTTTATTCACATACAGGAATGGATTATACAAATAAGTTTTTCCTCCCTTGCTTGGAACTGGAGTTAGAGGAATTGTTTTCAAATCACCTATTATTGCTCTCTTCTCTGAGTCTGTTTTCTTATTTGATGGATCTCCACAATCCTTTCCATCTCTTAACTTTCTAGCAAAAAAAAAAAAAAGAGCCTTCAACCATTGTAGACTCATTTAATTAATTTAAATAATAAGCATTATAAACTCATTTCATGCAAATTTCATTAGAGGACTGTGACTTCAGATCTGCCTTCTGCTGGGGTGGGAAGCAGGTACTGTAATATAAAAATAATGAGAATAGAGGCAGCTAGGTGGCTCAGTAGGTAGAGAGTCAGACCTACAGATGGGAGGTCCTGGGTTTGAATGTGATATCACATAATTACTAGCTATGTGATCCTGGGCAAGTCACTTAACCCCAGTTGCTTAACCCTGAGGGCACTTCTTTTATTTATGAGGGCACTATTGATTCTAAGACTGAAGGTAGGGAGTTTTTTAATTTAATTTAATTTATTTTTAAACATCTTTCCATGGTTACATGATTCATTTTTTCTCTCCCTCTCCTCTTCTGTTCCCCCTCCTGGAGCTGACAAGCAATTGCACTGGGTTATACATGTGTTATCACTCACAACCTATTTCCATATTATTCATTTTTAATAAAGTAATCTTTTTTTTAATAGAGTAATCTTTATACTAGTAGCAAAGTCCATTACATTTAATCATTCCACAATGTTTCACTTTCTGTGTACAATGTTCTTCTGGTTCTACTCATTTTGTTCCGCATCAGTTCATGTAGGTTTTTCCAGTTCATATAGAAATCAAGCAGTTCATCATTCCTTATAGCACAATAGTATTCCATCACCATCATATACCACAGTTTGTTCAGCCATTCCTCAAGTGAGGAACACCTAGAGAGTTACTTAAAAAACAGACAAAAAATAATGAAAATGAACAAGGAAAAGGCACTAGAGAAGTAGAGAAGTTCTCAGTTTCATGGAAAGTGGGGGAGCCTACTAGGCTTTTGTTAGTGTTTTTTTCCCCCCTCCAACTCTTTTCTGCTAATAGGGAAAACCAGAGGGCTATTTGGCACAGTACCCTTTAGTGTCCACAAAGTGGCACTGTCTCGTCTTTGGTATGAAAACAGAGCCAAGCAAACGTGCCACTTCACTAGGCTTTTCCTGATTGTTCTAGTTAGAAAACAAAGTCTAGTCCTCTATTTTCTGATTCCCCAAGGACTTCTGGGATAGAATACAAAATAGTCATTAGCAATGGGAACTGCTTACTGAGGCTTGTGAGCAACAGTATCTCACAATCAGATTTTTTACTTATTTTTCAAGGAGAGTGGACTATTTAAAAGAAGTCCCTTTAAATAAGTATATTTCTATATGTTGGATACATATGTATATATATATTTGTGAATATACATATGTATATATTACATAGATAGTATAATGTATATATAGTGTATATATACAATACAGTGCATATATAAAGTATATCAGTTGTGTTTGAGCCCTTTGTGACTGCATTTGAGGTTTTCTTGGCAAAGATATGGGAGTGGTTTGCCATTTCTTTTTCCAGCTCATTTTTATAGTTGAGGAAATCGCAGCAAATGAGGTTAAGTGATTTGCCCAGCGTCATGTAGACAGTAAGTGTCTCAGGCTGGATTTGAACTCAGGGAGTCTTCTTGACTCCAGATCCAATGCTTTATCCACTGTGCCACCTAGCTGTCCCTAATTTAAATGAATGTACATGCATGCATGCACACACATATGTAATGTTTTATTAATGCACTTTTACCTCTATCATAATTTCTGGAAACACTTCTCCTCACATTCATCCCTTTCAGTGACAAAGAAAAAAACAAATTAAGACTGATCAACTAACAGTATCTATAGGTGGTAACTTTTAGAACACTCTGTTATGGTAGCCCTACATCCCTGATAGCATGAGGAGGGAAGTATATTTCATTGTGTATTTTATGGTACTTTCTTTTGTTTTCTTAGTTACCCAGAATTCAACTTCCTTTAATGATCCTTCCATTTGAATTATGGCTACTGTTCTTTAGGTATTATTAATTTTGTGCAGTTATTCATTCAGTTCATCAGAACTTCTAATTTCCTCATATTTGTCTGACTACACAATAATATTTTCCCACATTCATAGACTATAGGTTTTTTTTTAGCTATACTCAAATCGATGGCCACCCATTTTGTTTCCAGTTCTTTGCTACCACAAAGAGTGCTTCTGTGAATATTTTGGTATATATTGGACTTTTGTTTTAGTATTTGATTTCCTTGGCATAAAACCAAAATGCTATGAATCATTTAGTAACTTTTATTACATAATTCCAAATTGGCATCTAGAACATTAGACCAGATCAGAGCTCTGCCTATAGAAAGCTGATATGCTCAACTGTCCACAACCTCTCTACTAATGACTGCTCCTGTTTTTTAGTCATCTTTGCTCATTTACATGATATGTAAAATCTTGGAGTTGCTTTAATTTGTACTTTTCTTACTGTTAGTAATTTGCAGCTTGTTCACATATCATAAATAATTTTCAGTTATTCTTTTGAAAATTATACCCTTTTACTTCTCTACTAGCAGCAATGCAATGACTCAGGACAATTTTGAGGTACTTATAAGAAAGAATGTTATTCAAATCCAGAGAAAGAACTGTGGGAACATAAACTCAGAAGAAAAACATATAATCAATCATGTAGTATGATAGGGATATGATTAGGGTTTTGATTTTAAAGGATCACTCTACTGTAAATATTAATAACATGGAAATAGGTTTTGAACATGTATGACTTAGTGGAACTTCTTGTTGGCTTCGGGAGGGGGGAGGAAAGAGCAGGGTGGAGGGGATCATGAATCATGTAACCATGGAAAAATATTCTACATTTAAAAAGGAGAAGAAAAAAAGAAAATTATACCCTTTTGACCATTTACCTTTTGGGGAATGACTCTTGGTGTTAGAGATTTGTGTTAGTTTCCTAAGTAGCTTAGATATCAGACTTTTCTTAGTGATATTTGATGCAAATATTTTTCCTCTATGGTTTTTCTTCTTGTTCTACTTTCGTTAATTTTATTCTTGCAGATTTTTTTTAAATTTCATAGTCAAAACCATTCATTTTGTCTTTTATGATCTCTATTCTATATAATAACAACTGGGTGGTACAGTGGTCATAGAACCTGTCTGCTTGAGTTTCTTTATCTGTAAAACAGAGATAATAATAGCACCTACCTTCAGGGTAGAATGAGATAATATTTGTAAAGTGCTTTTCAAACCTTGAAGTGTTATATAAATGTTACTTATTGTGATGAAGTTTGGTTGAGATCTGTACCCATGCCATAATTCTGAATTTCTCAATAATGTGTCCTTTTATATTTTAATTTTATATTCAGTCACACTTATTGGGGTATATTGTGTAAACTGTTAGTTGAAATCTAATTTCTTCCAAATTACTTTCTAGTTTTCCAAGCAGTTCTTTTAAGAAAAGGAATTCTTCCCTGAGTAATTGATGTTTTTGGCTTTCTCAAACCCTGGACTACTATTTATAGGCTCTCATTTATCAGGAATAATCACTTATGCTTCTTTCCTATGCTCCCTCTCTTTATCCCCCCCAAATAAAGTATCAACAAACAACAAAGTTCCCAGCATGGACTTGGTTGAAGAGGAAACAGACCGAATTTGAACTCAGGAAGAATAAGTCTTCCTGAGTTCAGGTTTAACATTCTATCCACTTTACCACTTAGCTGACCTTTTATATATATATATTTTTATAAAACTTTGCTTTCTGTTCTTGTAACAATTCTCAAGACAGAAGGGCAAGGGCTAGACAATGACTTGCCCAGTGGCACACAAGTAGGAAGTGTTTGAAGTCATATTTGAACCCAGAGCCTTCCAACTCCAGATCTGGCTTTCTATCTATTGAGCCACTTAGCTGCTCCTCTCTTGCTACCTTTTGAGCAATTGTAAAATTCAGCAAGCATCTATTAAGCATCTTCTGTGGGCAGGTGGGGAAGTGAATGGAGCCCCAGATCTGGAGTCAGGAAAATCTGTTACTCTGAGTTCAAATTTCACCTTGGACAAGTCACTTAACTATGCTTGCTTCCGCTTCTTCATCTGTAAAATGAGCTGGAGCAGAAAATGGCAAACCACTCTAGTATCTTTGCACAAAGAGTTGAACACAACTGAAAAATGACTAACCAACAGTTCTATCCTCTACTCCATAATGCTTCTCAAAGCTGTTAAAGCATTATGTAAATGTGAATTATTATAATCTTAGCTCATAACAATGGCCCCAAACCCCTAAAACTTCTTTTAAAATTTCAAATGCTAAGGCAGGGGTCGGTATGGCTCTTTCATCAGGAGCCATAAAGTCAATTTTTTTTTTCAGGCACTGTTACAGGAGCACTCACTGTGAGCACTGTACGGCTCTCACGAAATTACATTTTAAAAAAATGTGGCGTTTATGGCTCCGTGGCTCTCAGGGCCAAAAAGGTTGCCGACCCCTGGGTGTAGCCTGGCTATTTTGAGCGATAAGGGGCCAAATAGACATCAGCTGTCTAGCCATGTGTACTAATCTAGAAAGGAGTTAAAGCATGAAGCCTTTCCCAGACTTCTTTAAATCTTAGTATCTTCCTTTGAGAATATCCCTAATTTGTTCTGTACATATCATGCTTGTATTTAGTTATTTGCGTGTTGTCTCCTTCATTAGACAGTGAGCTTCTGAGAGTAGGGACTGGCTTTCCCCCTCCCCACCTTCCTTTTATCCTCAAAACTTAGCACAATGCCTGGCATAGAGAAGGCACTTAATAAAAATGCTAGTTAATTGACTAAGGAAGAGGGCCAGGACTGATTCTTTTTCCATTTTTAATTTCTGTTCTAGAGAGAAGGTGCCCTTGGAATTGATTAGAGAGACCAAATAAATGCTTGTCTATATCTAGGAATAAATTTTTTCCAAATGAGAAGGATCCTAGACAGAAGTCGTCCCTGGGGTAATCCCAGGGTTTGTTCCTGGTAAATATAGCTGAATTCAGAGAAATTATTAGAGGGAGAAGGGAGTGTGGGGGATGTGAACAGAGAATACTGGTGCACTCACCTGGTTCCCCTCGGCCCCAGGCAATTTGCCCAAGTGGGAAGAAAGGGAGATTGTTATTTGGAACTTCCTTCCTGGTAAGTCCCTTCTATGCCCATCCCTACAACTAGGGTTGGACTCCCTCAGAGAGCTCTCTAGGCTAGTGATGGGCAAACTTTTTAAAGAGGGGGCCAAAGGGAAGGAAATGCTCATCTGTCAGTCTGTTTCTAAGGCAACTCCTTCGAAGTTTCACTGTATTGTGTCCTCCTCATTGTATTTGTCAGATTAGGAATAATGTCTGGCAGCCAGATAGAACATTTCAGGGGGCCAGAGTTTGCCCATCACTGATCTAGGCGGTTTCCCCCTCTGTGGTTTAGTTGGCACTTTTCCAGGTTGCAAGGAAGCGGGGATAGCCCTCTGCCAAGCTGGACTTCTATCTGGTCTACAATTCCAAGACCTAGTGACATTGATGTCCCCATCTTGGGGGTCACCTGCAAACTTAATGAGCCTGCTGTGTATGTTATTTACAGGTCAGTTGTTTCATTATTCAGGAATCCAGTGGTTAGAACACACCTTCCCAGAGTGTTGCTATTACATGCCCCCCGGCTAAAATTTGTACCACTGGTAACTAACTGTGCAGTTTGACATTTGAACACATTGGGCATCTATCCAACAGTAATATCTTCTTGAAAATGGCTTGCCTCTCACATAAAGAAATGGTCTGGTGGAAACAGGATCATAGATTTAGATCTAAATGGGACCTCAAAGACCATCTGGTCTGACTCCCTTTCTACAGGTGAGGAGACTGGAGCTCCAGAGAGGTTAAGTGATTTATCCAATGCCACACAGATATGATTACATGGCCATAAACTGAGAAGGGTCCTTAAAGATCAGCCTGCCCCTTCATTTTTCAAAGTAAGAAGCAGAGAGATTAAAGTCCATGGTCCCCTAGCTGGTGAATATTAAACTGAGGATTCAAACCCAGGCTTTCCCACTCTAACCCCAGCCTTCCTTCCATTATATTTCTAGTCTAAATCAGAAATAGCATGGAGAAAATGTTCCCAACACTCACAGAGGCAGTGTGGTGAAGTAGGTAGAACACAGAACTAGAAGTCAGGAAAATGCTTATTCGAATCCTCCCTTGAATCCTGTCTCTGAGCCTCAGCTTCCCTACCTGCAAAATGGGGATACGAATAACATCTAGCTCACAGGGTTGTAGTGAGGACCAAACGTACATAGAACAAGGTGCGTTGAAGCAGTAGCTCAATGTGAGTCATTATTATTACACTGATGGCCATGGATGCTGAATATGTTGTCTTTTGTTTCCTTTAGGAAAAATATCCAATTCCGGAACCAGGCCCAAATGGTAAGTCTCAAACAATATTTCTTTCCTGTTGTTCTGCCCATCGATGATCACGTAGATTATTCTCCTCTTTCATTCCTTACTTCCCTTGACTTTTGCCAGTTCGTCCACTCAGGCCCATCTTCCAGTTTGGCTGGATGAGTTTCATGGGAGTGGGTGGGTGGTTCATTAGATAGTGCCCTGGGTCTAGAGTTTGGAAGACCTGAATTCACACCTAGCCTCAGACACTTACTAACTTCATGACCCTGGACAAGTCTAACTGCCTCGGCTTTCTCATCTGTAAAATGAAGACAGTAATGGCACTCATCTCCCTGAATTGTGGTGAGGATGAAATGAGATGATTATTGTAAAACTCTTCTCGTAGCACCTGGCACTAATAAAATTTATAGACATGTATAGATGTCTATGTATGTCATTTTAAATATAGATAAACAAAATTATATATGTACAATAAAAAATATAAAATGCTATACAGATACTTATGAATGTTATTTATAGTATCATTTATAATATATTATTTATACATCTATTTTATCTAAATATATTATAATATATTATGTTTATTAAATATAGTATATTTACATACAATATACATATAAAATATATTATTATGAGACTCATAATAAAAAGGAACAGATTGCAGATCAACAAAAGATGCCATCTTAGCCTTTTCCAAAAAGTTTCTAACATAGGCAGCTACTAGAACTTGTGATGAAGACAAGCTAAACATAATGGTGAGAACACTGGCCTTGGAATCAAGAGAGAGACTGAGCCCAGCCTTTGATACATCCTGGTGCTGGGATCCTAGGCAGGGAGGTGAATGTCTAAATCTGTGATTCCCAAAGTGGGCGCCACCGCCCCCTGGTGGGTGCTGCAGCAATCCAGGGGAGCGATGATGGCCACAGGTGCATTTGGGGGTGGTGAATAATTGTAAGGGGGCGGTGATAGTATGTGGCAGGGGGTGCTAAGTAATAATTTTTCTGGAAAGGGGGCGGTAGGCCTAAAAAGTTTGGGAACCACTGGCCTAAATGCTCCAAACATTTCTCAGAGACTATAGATTGGGCAGCTAGCTGGTAGATAGAGCACCAGGCCTATGGTCAGAATAGATCTGAATCAAAATCTGACCTCAGACACATCATATTAGTTGTGTGACCCTGGGCAAATCACTTAATTCTGTTTGCCACAGTTTCTTCATCTGCAAAGTGAGCCCAAATGGGGGTCACTGATTTGACTGGACAACCAGCACAGAAGTAAATTGCAGAGCAGGTGCTGATCTGCTTTGGTAGAGACAAAAGTTCCTTTATCTAGGAGTGCCTTAAATCTGTTCCAAAATCCAAAAAAGGGCAAATTGAGCTCTCTTTTAAACTAATGATTTAGGGATTACTTAATGAAATTATTTTGCTCAGCAAACTTTAAAAAGTAATAAAGGGAGGGGCATGTTGGTGGCTTAGTGGATTGAGATCCAGGCATGGAGATGGGAAGTCCTGGGTTCAAATTTGACCTCAGACACTTCCTAGATATGTGACCCAACCCCCATCATCTAGCCCTTACCTCTCTTCTGCCTTAGAACTAATACTTAGGATACATTGTGAGACAAGGTAAGGATTTTTTAAAAAGAGAAACAAAAAGGGAAGAAAGGAGCAGAGTTTGAAAGGAGAGAATTCAAAGCATTTTTCACATAGTGAGAGGCAAGAGGCATTGGATATCTTCTCTCTTTCTATCTCCCTTCCCAGGAAACTTAATTAATATTTTTACAAGTGACTTTATCACTAAGTTGACCAACACTCTAGCAGGCCCCTTCGTGACTGGGATGTCCTCACCCTGTGTCCAGGATAGCCTTATAGGGCTCGAGCCAGGGCAGTCAGTGAGGGGAAATCCATCCTCCCTGAAGCATATGTGTATACATAGCAAAGTGGAGCAGAGGCTAAAGGTCCAAAAGTCCAGAGAGCCGGTCTGCCAGGAAGGGAGGGAGGCTTAGGCTTTTGCCCTACTTTTCTTCTGCAAAAGTAGGTTAGGTTGCTGGGCACATCTCCCCTTGCCTTCTTTCATGCAATCTCTCCCTCTCCCTATGAGCCTCAAGCTCCCATTCATTCTAGACCCTTTTGTTTGCCACCAGCTATGGGCAGTGGAAGGTAGTGGAGTGTGTAGAACCAGGGAGGCTCGAGTTCAGGTCCTGCATCTGTCCCATCCTGCCTGTGTGAACCCTCCATTCCCCAGATAACACTAAGACTTCAGCCTGCCAGGAGGATGCCTATGTACATTGGCAAAGGGAGTTCCTCACCTGGAGCATTTGCCATTTGTAGAATCACAAGGCTAAAAAAAGAAACACACATACACAAGGAAGATTCTGAAGTTTAGGAGGTTTACAGTTTCCCATTTACCTTTGGGGAGGGAGCTGGAAAGATTTCTGCAGAAACTACAGCCTCCTCTGCCTGCTGGATTATTCATTCTAGAGAGGAGGGATGACGCCAGAGGAAGATGAAGAAGGGCGGTGAGGTGGCACAATGGACAGAGAGCCAGGCCAGGAGTCAGAAGGTCCTGAGTTCCAATCTGACCTCAGATCCTTTCTAGCTGTCTGACCCTAGGGCAAGTTGCTAAACCCAGTTTGTCTAGCCCTTGCTCTTCTGTTTTGAGAATTGTGACTAGGACAGAAAGTAAATGGGTTTGTTGTTTTTTTTAAATAGGGATATGAAGCTTTTATCTCTACATCAGGTAAATCCGCTTTTCTGGCTGCCTTCACTCCAAAATGATCTTTGTTACTTCAAACTTAGTGATTATATTGACTTCTTATATGATAGATAGAAAAGGAATGAGGAATCTGTTAAGTGTTTTGAACTTTTAGATTATTTTTGATTTACTATAAGGTAAATAGAGAAGGAACAAGGTTTCTAGTGAAATCTGTTCGACTTCTTAGTGCTTATTTGGTCACGTAAATATTTGATTTTGTTCAGTAACATCCAGCTTTTTGTGACCCCGTGGAGCCTAGCACACCAGTGCTGTGCGGGAGGTTTTCCTGGCAGAAAAACTGGAGCGGTTTGCCATTTCCTTCGCCAGTGAATTAAGGCAAACAGAGGTTAAGTGGTGTGCCCAGGGTCAGGTAGCTAGTAAGTGTCTGAGGCCAGTGTTGAACTTGAGTCTTCCTGACCAGGCCCTGCGCTCTATCCACTAAGCCACCCAACCGCCTCACGTGTGTATGTTTATCTATATATAATATATATATATATATATATATATATATACTCACATATGCATATATATTCAAGACGTAAAGTTTGTAATGTGAATTTATATATACACACATATATATTAATATGATTAAAACATACATATATATTTTAAGACTTAAGGCTACACATGCAAGACAGACCTAGGACATTTCTCAGTAAAAGTTATCATTGTGAAAACATGAAGAGACTTCAATGACCTAAAGTTTAAGGGACCCAGTTTACAACCAGGGGTCCCTTGGGGCTAGGAAGGCCTTGCATGACCTCTTCTTTTTCTTTACACCCTTACCTTCTGTCTCAGAATCAATACTGTGTCTTAGTTCTAAGGTGGAAGACTTGTAAAGGGTAGAGAATGGGAGTTAAGTGACTTGACCAGGGTCACACAGCTAGGAAGCATCTAAGGCCAGATTTGAACCTAGGATCTCCCATCTCTAGGCCTGGCTCTCCATCCACTGAGCCACCCAGCTGCCCCCCATAATCTCTTTTCTTTATTAAAAAGATAGTTTTCCTGAAACAGTATTCAGGTCTCCTTCTTTCCCTCCCCTGCTTCACCTTGTCTGATTTCTGGGTCTTGATGTTGAAGGGCATTATAAGGCAGCATGTTTTGGGTGCATTTTTATGGCCGGGAAGTTTTTCAGCCCGTTTCCTTGAAAGCTCTGGAACAAGTACCCAAACTGAAAGTAAAATAAATGTATTGGTGTGCTAAAGGAAGACTGCTTGCTCATAGCAGTTTCAGCTTCCTAGAGTAATTTGTCAGATAGCTTCCAGTTGGGCATAAAGCTTTTTTTTTTTTTTTTTTTAAGGCTTGCTTACAGTGTGTTGACTATAATTTGTTACTAATTGATCATTTAGTCTATTTAGGGTCAGGAATGTAGACCAGAAAAAGGATTTTGTGCTTTTGCTGTCCCCTTTAAGCCAGGGGCAGAGAATAGTTTGCTGTGGGCTCTTTTAGATACCAATTTATGCTAAACATAACGAGTGCAAGCCAGTCACAGTAGCATGTTTGGGTGACCAATGGGATATAATCTGTTCCGACAGCAGAGCTGGCCTGGAACATCCCTAGCTGCTTATTGGACACTCCATTTGTGGGCTGAGGGCATATAAAGCCTACTCTAGATAGCAAAGTTTTGTGTATTCAGCCTAAGCTGGTTAGAGGTAGTGGAGTCAGATTTTGTTATTAGTAATGCAGTCAGATCTAGAAAATTATTTCTTCCCCTCCACAAAATCAGGTTAAGTCCATTTCCCCACCCCAACCCCCAATTATGAAAACTGATTTTCTAAAGAATGATTCGAATAAGGAAGATGGGTGCCTAGATCAGATGCTACCTTTCGGGCTTCATTGTTTGCTTCCTCGGGAGGGGGTTGTGCTCTCCATCTCGAAATTTCTTTTTATGTTCTTATTTGTGTGCAGTAGTCAGTCAATTACCATGAAATGCCTTCTGCGTGCCAGGTATGGTGCTATTCCACTCCAGATACAAAGAAAGGCAAAAGGCATCTCTTTTTTGGTAGGAGTTCACAGTCTAATGTGGGAGAACATGTAAACCACCCTACAGAGGATGAACTGGAGATAATCAGCAGAGGGAAGGCCCTAGCATTAAGAGGGATGAGGAAAGACTTCCTGTAGAATGTGGGATGTTAGCTGGGACCTGAAGGAAGCCAGAAGGTGCATGTGGAAGGACAGCATCCTAGGCATGAGTGTCCCCTGCATAAAACAGAAGCTTTTCTAGCCCCAACATCTAGCACAGTATGGTAGGGGAGGTGGAGCAGGAAGTAGTGGAAAGGGCTGGCATCTGGAGTATTGGACTCTGGATTTGAATACTAAATCTGTCACTTGCCATTTCCTGGGTGACTTTAAACAAATCACTTCACGTCTTTGTTCAGAATTTCTGTAAGATGAGGGGATTAGACTTAATGATTCCCTATAAACCTTTTTAGCTCTAATAATGACGTCACACATGATTTAGGCCCTTCGTAAATGTATGTTGAATTGAGCAGAGAAAAATGGAGCCCCTTTTAATGTTCAGAAGAAGCAATCCAAGCATTGCCACTTTCCTTTTCCCAAACCAAAAGCTGAGAAAATTCAGCCCCACCCCGTCCATTCTTATAATTTATGGTGTGACTGTTCCCTTAAAGAGATTCCTTACAAAGTAGAGAATTCTGCTTTTCTGTTCCCCTCCACCCAACATCCTCAAAATAAACCAGTTTTTCTTAGGGAGATTTTTTTTGGGGCAATATATATGTTTTACTTTTATCTTAACATAAGTCTAAAGCAAAAAATATCTAGTATTTATTTCAGAAAAGACACTTCATAACAGATTTCCCAAGTTTAAAATAATAACATTAAAAATGCAGTAGAACCTCACAAATTCAGACTAATTAGAGAGGGGTAGTCAGAATTAGCAGAAGGTTTGAGTCACATGGCATTAAAAAAAAGAAATACCATTTTATTACTTTTAAGTAGACATAGTAACTCACATTAATGGCTTATAAAATGGTGCTGAGTAGGGCTCCCACCAAATCTAATGAAGAGATAAGGATCTCTTATAATTGACACATTAATTGCTTGAAAACAGTTCTCTTAAGTCATTTAAATCTTCCTCTCTATATATTGAGATACTTGTTTTTAAACCCTTATCTTCTGGCTTAGAATCAGTGCTGTGTATTGCCTCCAAGGCAGAAGAGCAGTAAGGGGTAAAGCTAAGCAATGGCGGCTAAGTGACTTGGCCAGGGTTACACAGCTAGTTAATTTTCTTTTGCAGACCTTCACCCCTCCTCTGGGTAAACATAAACAAAGTTTTCCCAATTTGTGAGATTTTGTTGTTTGTTGTTATTGGTGGTGGTAGAGGTGTTGGTGGTAGGTATGAATAAGTAAGTTTGTGAATTTGGGCAAAAGAACATCCTTAAATCCTGACTGATTACATCAGAGGGCTCTCCATTGAAGTGTTTGCTACTCAGGAACCAAAATATCCTGCCCATTCTTCAAACTCACCTAAAATGGAAGTTAGTCAGTGAATGAGAATTTATTAGGCTCCTACTTGCACCAGGCACTGTGTGAAGACCAAAAGAAATAGTCCCTGCCCTCAAGTTTACAGCCTATTAAGGAGAAAACACACACATGTGTGTACGTGTGTATATGTATGTATGTATGTGTGTATATATATATATATATATATATTTCATTCTGTCAAATAAACATCAAGCGCCTACTATGTGCCAGGCACTGTGCTAAGTGCTGGGGATACAAAAAGAGCTAAAAGATAGTCCCTACTGTCAAGGAGCTTACAAGCAAATCGGTTTACAAATAAATGTACTTACAAAATAAGTTCTTAGGATAAAAATTTGGGGGTGGATTTATCTGAGGAGGACATATAAATATCAGGAAGACGAGGAAAGGCTTAAAAGTTCCTAAAAATAAAGTATCTTGTGCATTTAGGAGTTTCCCATCTGCCTTCCTTTCCTTTTCCCCAGAGGTGCTGCTGAAGATGCATTCGGTCGGAATCTGCGGCTCTGACGTCCACTACTGGCAGCATGGCCGAATAGGAGACTTTATTGTTAAAAGGCCAATGGTGCTGGGACATGAAGCATCGGGGACTGTGGTGAAGTTGGGATCCATGGTAAAACACCTCCTACCAGGTGAGCAGGCTCCCTTCCCAGTCCATCAGTAACTGTTCTTACTGGCCCATAGGATTATAAACTTAGATCTGAAAGGGACCTAGCTGGAGAGGTCATTTTGTTTCCCCTCATTTTTACTGATGAAGAAACTGAGGCCTTGCCTAACTTCCAGAGGCTCCTGGGGTCCTAAATCTACAGCTGAAAGAGACTGAGAGGACTTAGTTGAACATCCTTGTTTTACAGATGAACACACTGGGGCTTAGAGGGTCTAAACGACTTGCCCGTTGTGACCCGAGTAGTGAGTAGCTTAGCTAGGACTGTATCTCGGGTTCTTTGTGTCCACGTCCAATGCTCTTTCTCCTACACTGGACTGCCTCCCCCTGCTTCTCTTGTGCCCAAGAACCAGCAGTTAGAGAGTAGGAGAACCTCCAAACTCCTCTCTAGTATTCTTACTCAACAGAAAAAAACCTCACCAGAAGGATTCTGGGATTGCCTCGAGGACGTCCTGCTCCAGTTATTGGCTTTAATTAATGTTCCATTTTATTGGCAAATGGGCTTCTTTGCCATATAATGGAAACTGTTGGAACCCACACTTTTATCACACATGTAGCTTATTCTATGGGATCAAATTAAGCATATTTAGTCGTTCAGTCATTTTTCAGTCGTGCCCAATTCTTGGTGGCTCCATTTGGGGTTTTCTTGGCAAAGATACTGGAGTAGTTTACCATTTTCTTCTCTAGCTCATTTTATAGATGAGGAAACAGAGGCAAACAGGGTGGAGTGAGCTGCCATGAGTCACACAGCTAGTGTGAAATCAAATTTGAACTCGGGAAGATGAGTCTCCCTGACTCCAGGCCAGTACTCTATCTACTGGGCCACTTAGCTGCCTAAAATTAAACATATAAAAGTTTACCAAAGAAGGTAGGTGTGATTGGGCTCCTGGAGGTGTTAGAGCTATATCTCAGCTATCAAACTCAGCCACATGTGACAGGCAGAACTCCTTAGTACAGCCAGAACTTGATTAAGATGTAATTGTGGAACGTTTAACAAAATAAATTGAAATAAGGCATAGATAATGTTGTGGGTTTTCCAAGTCAATAAGCAGCCCTCAGGGAGATCTTTTTCTATTTGAATTTGACACCACTGATCTCAGAATGTTCCCTGAGGAGAGTCCACTTGCATAGTAGTGATTTTCAATTAACTAGTCAATCAGCAAATGATTTTTAAGTACCTACTATGTGCCAGGCACTGGTTATCTGTAAGGCAATTAAAAGAGGAAAAAAGTTCAGTGAATTTGGATTTAGAAGACATGAGATTAAATCCCCATTCAGTTACTTTGTGACTTTAGGTAAGTAACTTAAGCTGCTGTTTCCTCAGTTTTCCTCCTCTGTAAAACGAGGGGATTCTCTGGAGTCTCTTCCTATGGTCCTATGAATTACTCTGCAGGATTAATTCAAAGCAAATCACCCAAAGGTTTATATATCGTAGCAACAAATTTTGTAATTTTTTTTAGTTATAAGAGAGAAATTGGAATCTGGACTAGAGTTAGAGTTTAAAATTCTTGTTATTGATGTAAAAACCTTTTATCGATACAACTTTGTATTTCTGCAACAATAAGAAATGTTCGGTGCTGTTTCCAGTACCCCCTTCACACGTTTCCAGGCTAGTCGGAGAGATAAGACTATGTACACATGCATGTGCCTGCCTGTATACATATATATCTCCGTGTTTTGTTTTTTTGTTGTGGTTTTTCTGTTACGTCAGGATCTTCATGACCCCTGTGGGCCATAACACACCAGCACTGCCCATGGCATTCTCTTGGCATTTGCCATTTCCTTCTCCAGTGGATTAAGGCAAACAGTGGTAAATGACTTGTCTAGGGTCACATTGAAGCTCAGGTCTTCTGACTCTGGGCCCAGCACTCTGTCCAGCCACCTCGCTGTATACGTATGTATGTGTACGTGCACATATACGTATCTCTGTATGTATAGATACGTGTCTGTGTATATCTGTGTATAGACATGTACATATACATATATTTATGGATCTACATTTATAGATCTATATATATGTCTATACACAGGCACATACATAATTAAGTGGAGAGTCATACGAGGCAATATATAATCAATCGTTAGATTGTCTTTTACAATTGCTATAGGAGTTCAAAGAAAGGGAAATCAAAGTAGGCTGAGAAAATTAGCAAAGGCTTCCTTCTTGGAGGTTGTGAGTCTTTAAGAAATAATAGCAGGGGTGGTGGTGCAGCAGGGTGGTTCAGTGGATGGAGAGTGGGGCCTAGAGATGGGAGGTCCTGGGTTCAAATGTGACCTCAGACACTTCCTAGCTGGGTGACCCTGGGCAAGTCACTTGACCCCCCATTGCCTAGCCCTTACCGCTCTTCTGCCTTGGAGCCAATACACAGTATTGATTCTAAGATGGAAAGTAAGAGTTTAAAAAAATAAAATAAAAAAAGAAATAATAGCAGGAAGGTTACTCTATTACAAAAATGAATAATATGGAAATGGGTTATGAGTGATAATACATGTATAACTCAGTGGAATTGCTTGTCAGCTCTGGGAGGAGGGAGGGAAAAGGGGAGAGAGAGAATATGAATCATGTAGCCATGGAAGAATACTTTAAATCAAATAAATAAATAAATAAATAAATAAATAAATAAATAGATGAATTAATTAATTAAAAAAGAAATAATAGCAGCTAGATTAATAGAAAGGTGGGAAAAGAGGGTCTTGTAGTTGGGAGGCTACATAGGTCAGTGGAAAGGGTGCTGAATTTGCATTCTGAGTTTGATTCCTGTCTCTGCCACTTCATACCTGTGAGACTGAGCAAGTCATTTAATATCCCTGGGCTTTGGTTTCCTCATTTTTAAAAAGTGAGGGGTTCCTTCTAGTTCTAGTTCTCTGATCCTTTGAGTCTAGAGGAGAGAAAAAAAAAACAAGAGAAATAGGAATGAGCATTTGGGAGATGGTAAGAAAAGCAGTATGTTTTGGGTGGAGATAAGGCTTGTGGTGGACAATAGTGAGAAATAAAGACCGATAGAATAATCTGTGAAGAAATTGAATATTTATTTATTCATTATCAATGACATGTCATAAATTTACACACGAGTTTTCCCAAGCTGTATGATTGAACCCAAATCTCCCTCCCACCCTTCCCTTCCCCATCCCGGTGCCAGCAGGCAATTTGATCTGGGTTATTCATGTATTATCATGTAAAACATATTTCCATTAGGTGATGAAATCGAACCCTAAAGTTTTCTCTAAATCACACAGATAATAAGTAGGAGAACTGGTATTAAAACCCAGATCTTCTAGCATTCCTTCCATTACACTAGGATTATGGAGGGAGAGCAGTAATAATGATGATAATGTATGTAGTGCTTAAAAGTCTGCAGATCTTGTGCCATACCATCACTTTTAGAAAAAAAGCCTCTTGGCAACTTTGTGAGCAACTTTCCAGCACGTAGCAGATTTCTCTCTCAATCCAGATTCACAGACTCCTTGAAGTCTTTCCACGGAGCCTGTTAGGGGTTCTAGGTTAAGAATCTCTGGTCTCTTGGTAGTGAATGCTTGTAATCCCAACTACAAGGGAGATTGGTTGATGGATCTCTTGAGCTTAAGAGTTCCGAGTGTTTCCCCACTACTTTCAGCATCAATATGCCAAGCCCCTGGGAGAGGGGGACCACTGGAGCAACTGAGGAGGGGGTGAACTGGAGGCCCACATTGGAAATAGAGCAGGAAAAAGCTTCCATACAGATCAGTGGTGGGCTCTGACCAATGAATCAATTGGCCAATGAACCAATCCCTATACTTTTTTTTAAAAACCCTTACCTTCCATCTTAGACTCAATACCATGTATTGGTTTTAAGGCAGAATGGTAAGGGCTAGGCAATGGGGGTTAAGTGACTTGCCCAGGGTCACACAGTTAGGAAGGAACTGAGGTCATATTTGAATCCAGGACCTCCCATCTCTGGGCCTGACTTTCCATCCACTGAGCCACCCAGCTGTCCCAATCCCTATACTTCTAGCCTGGGTGAGAGAGGGAGACACCTAGCTTTTGGAAAAAACAAAACAAACACTCTGATCTCATACACATGTATATGATTATGTAGATTATATATATAAATGCATATGTCATATGCTAGAGTATTTTGTGTCTCTACACACAAACACATATACATGTATGTTTGTATATCTGGTATGTACATAGTCATTTACATGTTATATCCCAATTAGAATGTGAGCCCCTTGAGGACAGGCACTGTTTCTGCCTTTCCTTTGGCTCCCTAGAGCTTAGCACAATGCCTTGCAAATAGCAGGCACTTTAATAAATAAAAATAAATATAAATATAATTTTCATAAATAAACAAATGTAATAAATTAATAAAATAAATTTAAACTTAATAAACTTTCCTACATTAAATAATAGAACCCCCCAAACTCTCTGGCAATTGGCAACTCTGAACCTTAATGCTGAGCCTACAGTAAGGTGAATGAATTAAATTGTTAGGAATTGAATTCAGTCACCTTGACTGGATAATCTGCCCCCATTTTCCTACTGAGGGCTGCTTTTATCAGGCCATTCTTGAGCCATCATCTATTGCTGCCTGTCTAACCCAGGCTTATGGATCTTCTCTTACATCATGAGGCTTCTGTGGTCGATTCTGTTTGGTCGTTGTATGGTTCTGGGCAACCAAAAAGGGAGGTTTCCCATCTAAGCTATGCAGTCTGGAGCTCTAGCAGGCTGCTGCTCCCCCTTGTCCCCCCAGGGCTTTATGGGCCATGATATAATTGGCTGCTCTTGAGTCACACCCTGAGTTCAGTTGGGGTTTAAGTCTAGTTAGATTTGTGTGTACCTTTGGTTTAGTGGACAACAATACTTCTCACAACCCCCACTCCCCAATCTCTGCTTTCTGCAGATGGATGATTATTTATTTGGCAGATTTATATATAACTTGGAGCCCTTTTCCATCTTTCTGTTCTGACCTGCTCAGCCCAGCTCTGGCCACCAATGGTTATACTGGGTCAGGAAGAGGGGTAGGGTTGGGCACTAGGGCGAGTGTATGTTGTGTTTTTGATCTGCTCTAAAGCCAAATACAAATGATGCCTGGATTAACTTTTCCTTTAAATCATCCCCACCTCATTCTTGCCCTTCACTAACACAGATAGTCAGGAGATTTTTTTTCCTCCAATTAGGAAATACCCTTCTAATCAGCAAGGACATTTAGACTCATGGGATTTCAGAGATCTAGAGTTGGAAAGACCCTCATCTGGCCCAATCCCTTCCCTTTATAGATGGAGAAACTGAGGCTTGGAGAGCAAATGGTTTAAGCAAGCAATCTCTTAGTGATTTGTCCAAAGTCACACAGATAATAATCAAGAATCAGCAAACAAGGGGGCAGCTGGGTGGCTCAGGGGGGCAGCTGGGTAGCTCAGTGGATTGAGACTCAGGCCTAGAGATGGGAGGTCCTAGGTTCAAATCTGACCTCAGACACTTCCTAGTTGTGTGCCCCTGGGCAAGTCACTTGACCCCCATTGCCTTAACCCTTTCCACTCTTCTGCCTTGGAGCCAATACACAGTATTGACTCCAAGATGGAAGGTAGGGGTTTTAGGAAAAAAAAAAAAAGAATAAGCAAACATTCACTTGCTAAGCATTAGGAAATGGTAGCATTGGGATTTGAATTCAGGTCCTGAAACTCCAAAGGGTTCAACAGCTAGGTGACAGGGAGCATTGTGCCTGGAGTCACAAAGACTTGAGTTCAAATGTAGCCTCTGACACTTACTAGCTCTACGACTGCGTAGATGTGGGTAAATCACTTAACCTATGTTTGCCTCAACTGTACAATGGAGATAAGAGGCAGATACATGGCACAGTGGATAGAGTGCCAGGTATGGACTCAGGAACTCATCTTTCTGAGTTCAAATGACCTCAGACACTTCTTAGCTATGTTTCACTGGACAAATTGCTTACCCCTGTTTGCTTCCGTTTCCTCATCTGTAAGATGAGCTGGAGAACAAAATGACAAACCAGTCTCTTTGCCAAGAAAACTCCAAATGGGGTCACAAAGAATTGGAAACAACTATAAAACAATTCAGCAACAACAAAATGGGGATAATAATAATGCCTGCCTTCCAGGGTTATTTTGATGATCAAATGAGATAATATTTGTAAGTAACTAAGCACAGTGCCTGGCACATGGTGGTGGTTGTCCTTCATTCTTGAAGAGAGGACCAAAATGGCATCACTCTCACGGGGTCAGTGTAAAGTGCGACCAGTATGAGCTTGGAAGGCTCTACCATAGGTCAGGCACAAATAGACCAGATGAACATTTGGGGATGAAGATGTCTCTAATTTGTGCACCTCATTTTTCTTTCTTTCTTTTTTTTTTTAAAACCCTTACCTTCCATCTTGGCATTGACTCCAAGGCAGAAGAGTGGTAAGGGTAGGCAATGGGGGTCAAGTGACTTGCCCAGGGTCACACGTCATTTTTCCATTAAGCCACTATAATTCTGCTTTGCTCATAAAGCACAGTGCCTTCTTTGATGTGGGTACCCCATGCTGGGTGGTCCTGTGCCAGTGTCTCCCCTATCTCATAATTGATTCCAGAGTTCTTTGGAGAGCCCTTGAGAGTGTCCTTATATGGCTTCTTCTGACCTCTGCTTGAGCACTTACCTTATGGGAGTTCCCCACATAATAATCTTTTAGACAAATATGCAGCATTCAGACAAAACGGTCAGCTCATGGGAGTTGAACTTTCTGCAGGAGAGTTTGAATGTTTGGCAGTTCAGCTTGAGAAGGGGGGACCTCAGTGTCTGCTACTTTTTCTTGCCAAGTGATCTTCGGGATGTTCCTAAGACAATTCAAATGGAAATAAGTCTTCTGTTCCACACTTCCCTTCAGAGCCATGCAGACATTGAGCTACAATGCCTGTCTCAACCTCACCATCTACGTGCATATCCCTGGAATATACTGCTGAGGTATAAATGAATTTGTCCACAGCATTCAAAATTTCTTTATTTCCTGTAACTGATGGTTCCACATCTAAATGGTGCAATGCTGATTGGTGGAGAACCTTGGTTCAGGCCAAAATGAGCACACAAGTGCAGAAAATCGATCCATGCTCTGTTGCATCTCACTCTCAGAGGCTTCATTGAGTGCACACTCATCTGCGAACAGAAAGTTGTGTGCCAGCTTTCCCTCCACTTTAGTTTTAGCTTGTAGACTTTTCAAATTAAATAATTTGCCATTGGTGTAGTAGCTGACCTTGATGCCATTTTTTGTCCTCATTGAAGGCTTCCAGCAACATTCCAGCAACATGCTAAAAAGTACTGGCACAAGCACACAGCCTTGCTGCATTCTACTCACTGAAAAGCTGTTAGAGCATTTATCTAGAACCCTTACAAGCATGCCATCATGAAACTGGCATACAATACCCATGAACTTCTCCAGGCAATCACATTTTGTCATCATCTTCTACAAGCCCTCACAACCGACAATATCGAAGGCCTTGATCAGATCAATGAATGTTGTGTACAGATCTTTCCTATTCCTGGTATTTCTTCTGGAGTTGTTGGACAGAAAGCACCATATCAACCATTCCTCTGCCTTTTCTGAGGCCATATTGACTCTTGGGTAAATGACCACCTTCCAAATGAAGGATCAGCCAATTAAGGAGGATTCTGACAGGAATCTTGCCAGCAATGACTAAGAGAGAGCCCACCACCTCCCACCCACCACCTCTAGTGATCATCATAGGACAACCTATTTCCTTTCCCTTTTTAGAGAAGCATCCTGGGGTATAACTTTTTATTGCCATATAACTCCAGAATATTTCAGTCAGCTTTTGTATGAGCAGGTGACCACAGTATCTGGTATATAATTAGGTGCTTAATAAGTCCTTCCTCCCTCCCTCCCACTCACTCTTTCTCTTCTTCCCTTCCACTCCTTCCCTTCCTCCCCTCCTACTTCTCCCCCTTCCTCTCCCCTCCCTCCCTCCCTGTCCGTCTTTCTGTCCGTCTTTCTGTCCGTCTTTCTGTCTCTCTCTCTCTCTCTCTCTCTCTCTCTCTCTCTCTCTCTCTCTCTCTC
>NC_058131.1:523732073-523772390 GCF_016433145.1 Gracilinanus agilis | reverse complement strand
TCTCTCTCTCTCTCTCTCTCTCTCTCTCTCTCTCTCTCTCTCTCTCTCTTTCTCCCCCACCACTCTCTCCCTTCCCTCCTTTCCTCTCTTAGTACTGTGGTTCCTTCCAAGCACTCTTGGAAATAATTGTAATAATGTAATATAATGTACTCTTCCCCCTTTGTTTTATAGATGAAGAAACTGAGACCCACAGAGGTGATTTGCTTAGACAAGTCACATAACCTCTTTGGGCCTCTGTTTCCCCATATGTAAAACAAGGGTGGTGGTGGTACACTAGATGTCATTGGAGATCCCTTCTAGCTCTTGATCTATGATGCCAGTGTCACAGAAGTAGTAATTTGCAAAGCTGATTTGCAGGGCCATAATCCCAGGTTCTCTTATGACCAGTCTAGGGGGTCTTTTCATTGTTCCCCAATTTTCATGGCCTGCATATCTTAAACAAATTTATCTCTTGTTTTCAGGACAGGTAGAACATAACTCCAGGTCTCTGATATTTCCATCATTTCAGGGAGGGAGGATCACCCTGTTTTTTGAATAGGGCAGAACATTGAATCTGCCTTGATGGTGTGCCAGCTTACTGTTTCCCCCAAGTCTTGATCAGTTTGGTTCCTCTTTGTTAGTTGTCAAAAGGCATACTGACTGATCTTTATAGAAGTCAATCAAAGGGCTCCTTTTCCCATAGAAGGCGGGCAGGTCCCAAATTCACCAAGAGAGCATAAATCTGTGGCAGGATTTCTTTGGATTCCCTTGGAAACACTGGTAGATCGAACCTAATGACAGAGATGCCTCACAGTCTCCTGGGGGTGAGGGAGTCTAGGTTTTCTCATAGTGTTACTTGTTGATGAATATTCATCACTACACAACATCTGTACTTACTACTTCACCAGGGTAACAGGCCATAGACTGTCTCCTTCTGATGGCAGAGAACAAAGAATCAAGAACAAGGCCCCAGGGCCTGCATTTCATCTAGAGCTGCCACTCACTACCCTGGTGTATTTAAGGTTGCTTGTTTTCTTCTTCCAGGTGACAGGGTTGCCATTGAGCCTGGTGTTCCCCGATGTACCGATGAATATTTTAAGATCGGCAGATACAATCTCTCCCCCACCATCTTTTTCTGTGCTACGCCCCCAGACGACGGGAATCTCTGCAGGTTTTACAAGCACAACGCGGATTTCTGCTACAAGTTAGTACTACATGCATCTTAATGACTCACTGTTCCTCTACTTAGCAGAAATCTTATGGCTTGCCCTTGTTTTTTTTTTTTTTTTTGGTTTGTTTGTTTTGTTTTTGTTGGGGAGGAATAGGAGAGAGTGAAAGAAGATCATCTTTTATCATCTGTTTGGAGATTCTTTTAAGATCTCCTATGATTGTCCCTTTTCCCCTCATATTTCCCAACACAATTCCTGGCACTCTTTTGACATTCTAGTAGGATTGTCTTCGCTGCTAGCAATAAGGCAGACCTGGTCCCCCCTCCCCACAATGAACTGCTTCAGGGGAAGGTCCCCCTGGCATAATAACTTTGTTCATTGGCTAGTTTTATACATTTATCTGACTTTCCACAGCACTCTTGCTTTCAAGTAGAATATGGTGACAGAAGTCACTCACCCCCTTTTGGCAGGAATTTGATCATGGAGTGCTTTTAGTGAGAACTTGGCCATAGTTTATGTTTCGTAAACAAGGCAAGTTCCAGTGAAACTACTTGAAAAAAATTCTCATTCAAAACTTGTATTCCTCAGAGTATGAGCAGTAAGCCAAGATGTTCTAAAGCATGACTTGTATTTCAATGGAATGAAGGCATCCGTAGGGAGGATGATAAAGCAGAGTGACTGTGTTTAGGTCACTGGTTGAAAAGCCGTGCATGGGGAACTTTAAGCGTAGGAAAGGTTTTTGTTTTTTTTAATTTATTTACTACTACTATACCCACTATTATAAGAAATGTGTTGTTTAAAAACAAACAAAAAAGAAGTTTGCTCTCCTCTTCTTAGAACAGACTTTTCCAGAACCAGAAGAAATCCTAGATCTTATTCCAATCCCCTCACTTTTTAGCTGAAGAAACTGAGGCCTACTAAGGTCAGGTTGATTTACCTAGGGTCATAGAATTAATTTAGTGGACTTGGATGTGGGTCTCTGAATTGCCAGAATAGTAATCATATATTTTATTTAGACTCTTACCTTCCATCTTAGAATTAATACTAAGTTTTGGTCCCAAGGCAGAAGAGAAGTAAGAGCTAGTCAATTAGTTAAGTGACTTGCCCAGGGTCACACAGCTAGGAAGTGTCTGAGGTCACATTTGAACCCAGGACCTCTGGTCTCTAGGCCTGGTTCTCAATCCACCCAGCCACCCAGCTGCCCTGGCAGTAGTCATATTTAGTGCCAGTACTGGTTCTTTACTAAGCTTTCCATCTTTCCAAGGCTCCATCCTCATTTAGATGAGGCTTGTGTGTGGAATTCATCCCTAGACAAGAGTAACTTGCCACTGGCCCTTTGAAAGCCATTTGTTCCAGGTCTGAAATTCCCCAGTTCTCTGATTCCAGTGCTAACCACATGTGCTACAGTCCCTTGTAGACCTGAATTTGAGTGCCCTGTTGGGTAGTCTTTAAATCAGTGGTTCCCAAACTTTTTTGGCCTACCACCCCCTTTCCAGAAAAAAAATATTACTTAGCCCCCTTGAGATTAATTTTTTAAAATTTTAATAGCAATTAATAGTAAAGATAAATGCACCTGTGGCCATCACCGCCTCCCTGGATCGCTGCAGCACCCACCAGGGGGTGGTAGTGCCCACTTTGGGAATCACTGATCTAAAGCCACAAATCTCTTTACATGCTTAAATTAACAACTTAACCTTGTCTAGAAGAAACTCAAGTTATATTTGCAGAGACCATGGAATGTAAGTGGAATGTCTGCTGGTGTCAAGAGGCCCCTAAATAAGTAGGGGCAGCTTCTTGCAGCTTCTTTTTTTTCTGGACATTGTTCAAATCTAGTCTCAAAAGAGAGGACATTGTTTATAGCAGTGAATAGCTACTGATATGGATGGCAGAGACATTGCTGTTTGAACCAGAGAAGACAGGGTAACAAGGCAGCACAGTGAATAGAGAGCCAGGCTTAGAGTCAGGATGACCTGAGTTCAAAATAGACACTTTCTAGCTGTGTGACCCTGGGAAAGTCACTTAACCCCTATTGCCTAGCCCTTGCTTTTCTGTCTTAGAGTTGTTAGTAGGACAGAAAGTAAGGATTATTTTTTAAAAAGAGAGAGACAGAGACAGAAAGACAGAGAGACAGAGAGACAGAGAGAGAGAGAGAGAGAGAGAGAGAGAGAGAGACAGAGACAGAGACAGAGACAGAGACAGAGACAGAGACAGAGACAGAGACAGAGACAGAGACAGAGACAGAGACAGAGAGACAGAGAGAGACAGAGAGACAGAGAGACAGAGAGAGACAGAGGCAGAGAGAGAGACACAGAGAGACACAGAGAGAGAGAGACAGACAGACAGACAGAGACAGACAGAGACAGAGACAGAGAGAGTACCAGAGAAAATCCTTTCCTTGGTACTCCCACTCTAGAGATGTAATATGGACAAATAGAATGATCGGTAGACCAAGAATTAGGAGCATTGGACAAATGAATGAATGTCTCTGAACCTCAGCTCTCTCTATTGTAAAATGGAGACTTTTAGACCTGCACAGCCTACTTAGAATCATAGATTCATAAGATGCTGCATGGTACAGCAGTGGTGTACCTGGAGTTGGCAGTGCTGGCCCTGGAGTTAGGAGAGACCTGTTTGTTTTCAGTTATTAAAATTAAAAAAAAACAAAACAAAACCAAACAACCTTACTTTTTGTCCTAACAGTTCTAAGATAGAAGGTAAGGACTAGGTAAACAGGGTTAAATGACTTAAGTGTCTAAGTCCAGATTTAAACCGTTTAAATACTTAAATCAATAACTTAACCTTCTCTAGAAGAAATTAAGTTATGTGCAGAGACCATGGAACATAAGAACCAACTCCAGATCTGGTGCTTTATCCACTGAACCACTTAGCCGCCCATATGGCCAGGTTTCAAATCCTGCCTTCAACCCTTCCTAGCTTTTTGTTCGTGAGTAAGTTTCTTGGCCTCTCTGAATCTTAGTTTCCTCACCAGTAAATTAGGGATAATAATATCATAGGGCCTACTTCATAGAACAAATGACTTCATAGAACTTCATAGAATAAAATGAAATATTCTGTGTAAAACAAAGTTAAAGCTCTAGAAATGTCAGCTTGTTGTGCATGTTTGTGTGGGAATTATGTAGTGTTTGTGGGATGTGTGTATGGTGTGTGTGTGTGATATGTGGTACATGTGATATTTGGGTGGTATGCGTATATGTGTTGTGAGTGGTCTTCGTGTGGCATATGTAGTGTTTGTGGTGTGTGTGTGTGTGTGTGTGTGTGTGTGTGTGTGTGTGTGTGTAATTGGAACTCTTTCTCCTAATTCATTGGTCAGAACCACTTAGAGTACCCTGAGGATATGTACATTGCAAGCCCAGGATGGAGGCAGAGCTGGAAGCCTGGGCTTCCTAACTCCAAGACTGGATCTCGATCCCCTCTCCAAAGCTGGCTCTCTGCCAACCCACACTTGCCCCCTAATAAGAGTCATTCTTGCAGTTGGACTTATTAAATTCATTCAGTGCCTGGGATGGGGAAGACACTATACCAGGTGACAAGGCTACATGGGCAAAATAAAAATAATCTCTGCCATCAAAGAGTTTCCATTTGACTGGGTAGATGCAGCACATACACCTAAAAGTGCATGCAAGGTCATTGAAAGGGGAAGAGAGCACTAACAGCTGAGGGGATTGGGCAGCTGAGCCTGGTGGGCCCTGGCAGAAATTTGGCTTGGGACACAGCTTGTGCAAAAATCACAGAAGTGAGTGGTGGGATTTTGAGTATGAGGAAAAGCTGATGGTGGGGTTTAGCTGTAACATAAAACAGTCAAGAAGAGTTCTACAATAAAGCTAGAAAGATATGTTGAAGCCAGATTGTTGGATGGATGCCTTTATCACAGGGTTGAGGAGTTTGCATTTTATCCTAGGGGCAATAGGGAGTCATTGAAAGTGTTTGAGGAGTAGTTCATGGACATGGTCAGACCACCACATTATTCAGAAGGTTGTTTTAGCAGTTTTGTGGAGGATGGACTAGAGGGAAGAAACTGGAAGCAAGGAGACCAATCGATAAGTAATTGCAGTAGCTTAGACAAGAGATGATAGGGGCTCCAACTCCAGTGTTGACTATATTTGTGGTAGAAGATAGATTTGGGAGATGTTGTTAAGACTCAGTGATTAGATATAGGCTTTAAAGGGGAGAAAGGAGATGAGGATGAATGTGAGACTATGCATTTGACTGGAAGAATTAACTCTAGAGCTAATAGGAACTTTAGAGTTTAAGTAGTCCAACTCCCTCATTTTACAAATGAGGAGGAAAGCTGAGGAAAATGTGACAGAGTCAACCAGAGATGAATAAAAGGTTGCTATCCTAGCAGTGAGCATCTGGTAGGCACGATTGTGTAACTTCTTCCTCTGGAGTTCAGCACCAGGACAAGAAAAGGCAGATGGCAGAGGTCGTCCAGGACTGAGGATTAGTAGGGAGTAAATGGACAGGGAGGTGGCCCAGTGGATAAAATGCCAGGTCTGGAGTTGGGAAGACATCTCCATGAGTTCAGATCTGGCCTCAGCCACTTACTAGCTGTTTGCCCCTGGGCAAGTCACTTAACCCAGCCAGCCTTAGTTTCTTCATCTATAAAATGAACTGGAGAAGGAAATGACAAATCACTAGTATTTTTGTCAAGAAAACTTCAGATGGGTCACAAAGACTTGGATATGACTGAAAAATAGCACCAACAAAAAGGAGGGAATAGCAGCAAGCCAAAGAGGCAGGAGAGTCCAGAGAGGAGGGCAGTGCAAAACTTTGGATTCAGAAGATCAGGGTTCAAGTTCCAGTCCTGCTAGCTATGGGACCTCAAGCAACTCACAAAGTCTTTATGCCTCTGGTTCCTCAACTATGAAATAGGGCAGATACAAAGCTGGAATTAGCTCATCTAATTGGAGCACTGCATAAGTTTAATAACATGACTATGAAAGTTTGATGGAGTTCAGTAAGCCTTTAATTAATTGCCTATTGTCTACTGGTTTCAGTGAACCTATGTCAAGATGCATTTATCTAGGGAGAGTCAAGTGGTTCAGTGGATAGAGACTCTTGCTAGGCCTGGAGCTAGAAGGTCCTGGGTTCAAATCTGACCTCAGATACTTTCAAGCTGTGTCACCCTGGGTAAGTCACTTAACACCAATTGCCTAGTCTTTATCGCTTTTCTTTCTTGGAATCAATACTAAGGTAGAAGGTAAGGGTTTAAAGGAAAAAAAAGCATTTTTGTCATTTGTAATAAGGGCACTGGGATGGATTGGGGAGATACAAAGCAGCTCTACTCCCCCTGCCAAATGCATTCTCTGTTCTCAAGGAGCTCACAGTCTAATGGGGGAAGAGCAATGTACCAGCAGTTATTTACAGCTATCTATGTGTATGTGACCCTTGGCAAGTCACTTAACCCGTTTCCTCTATTTGCCTAACTTGTGTCTTTCTTTCTTAGAGTTTTTTTTAACCCTTAACTTCTGTGTATTGGCTCCTAGGTGGAAGAGTGGTAAGGGTGGGCAATGGGGGTCAAGTGACTTGCCCAGGGTCACACGGCTGGGAGGTATCTGAGGTCGGATTTGAACCTAGGACCTACCTCCCGTCTCTAGGCCTGACTCTCAGTCCACTGAGCCACCCAGCTGCCCCCTTCTTAGAGTTTTTACTAGGACAGAAAGTAAGGATTTTTAAAAACCCAGCTATTTACAAACAGAAGATATATAGGACAAATTGAAAGGAAATTAGGATCTGATCATTTACTTCTTGTTGTTAAGTCATTTTTTAGTCATGTATGACTCTCCATGACTTCATTTAGGGTTTTCTTGGCAGAGATATCAGAATAGTTTGCCATTTCCTTCTCCAGCTCATTTGACAGATGAGGAAACTGAGGCAAACACTTAACAGGGTTAAGTGATTTGCCTAGGGCTTTCTAGCTCTGAGGCCAGATTTGAACTCATTAATTTGAGTCTTCCTGACTCCAGCCCAGCACTCTATCCATGGTGCCACCAGGATGTTTATTGAATTGAATGAAATCAACTAATAATAAAGATAAATTATTGCAAAATGAAGGCAAAAAGAGGACAGAAGATAGTTGAACTAATCACAAGCCCCAAGAGAACAAAAAGTAAGAGGAGACCAGGGATGATGAACTGGGAGAACAGAGAGATGTTTGCAGGCATCAAAGAAGAGGAAGAAGAGGCTTAGAGGAGATGGAAGGGAAGCAGGAAAGAATGGGAGTTTAGGGTTGGAAAGAAGAACTTCATAGCTTCAGGTCGTGGATGTAGCATAGTTAGAGCAATCTCTTAAAGAATAAAAAGTGTGTATGTGAGGGAGGAGGGGGATTAAGGTCAGTAAAACTAAGCAACATCTGGGGGAAAAAGAAGGCCAATGCATGCAATGTTCTACAGTCCCACAAAGGAGCTGAAGGAAGAGATTAAAGCATTGTTTTTTCTTTTTATTTTTTATGAAGATTTTTTTTTTTACCAATTACATGTAATAAGTTTTCTGAAGTCAAACGATTCAAATTGTCTCCTTCCCTTCCTTCCCCCTTCCCAGAGCTAGCAGGCAATTTGATCCCGGGTATATATGTATTATCAAGCATTATTATTTTTTAAAAAATAGTTCCATAACCTTCCCTCTCTCCCTTTCTTTTCTTAGGAGGGAGTCTTTCTAATTCCCCTTTGCTAATGCAGAAAGAGCAATGATCTGGAAATTTCAGAGGTATCTGTGAGAGTAATCTGACTAAATTGTAAACTGGGAGCCCAGGTCTAGCCCAGTAAGCAAGAGGGACCTGTTCCACAGGGAGGTGCTGCTTGGGTCATGACAGTGATGTTTCTTGGAGTGCTTCCATCCTCTCAGGAGGCTACCTGGCTTCTCTTGTGCACTATTAACCCAGACACAGTCTTATTAGTGCTACCCACTTTTGAGTTTTTGCTTCCTTCTTCCCCTTCCCTGCTGCTTTCTTAATCATTCTGATCTCTTCTGGCCCTATTTCCTGAGCCCTCTTGAGGACACCATCAGGTTGTTCCATTCGTACGACTTGGCGACGCTCAGTGTTTCTAGACTCATAGAATGTTAGAGATGGAAAGGAAATTAGAACGTAGAATGTTTAAAAGCAGAAAAGGATCTTAGAATACAGAATGTTAAAATGGAGAACATAAAATGCCCCAGTTTTAGAAAGGACCTCGGGGCATAGAATGCTGGAACATAAAACACAATAATAATAATAATACTAGCCCACATTTCTAGAAGGATTTACAATTGACAGTGTGATTTCCTCATACCATCACTGTAAGGTAGATACTATTGTCTTGGGGCAGCTAGGTTGTACAGTGGATAGAGCGCCAGGCCTGGAATCTGGATGGCTGTGGTCCAAATCTGGCCTCAGACACTTCTTAGCTGTGTGACCCAGGTCAAGTCACTTAAACCTTTGCCATTGTTCTGTCTTAGAATTGTTGCTCAGAAAAAAAGGTAAGGGTTTAAAAAAAAACAACAACAAATGCTATTGTCTCCATTTTAAAGATAAAGAAAGCTGAGACTCAAAGAGATTGTATGAATGACAAGATGGGGACTTAAACTCAGATCTCCTAGTTCTCAGCCCGGCACATAAAATATTAGATCTAGAAGAGACCCTGTTGGTCTATTGTTCTCCCTTGACTAATGAGAAAACCAAAGACCCATAAGGGATCTGCTTAAATGACAGCTCATTAGAGGCAGAATGAGATTTGAACCCAGGTCTCTTGATTTTCAGTCTATGGCTTTTTCCATATTGTGAAAAATATTTTCCATGAGCTCTCCCATATTGTGTTTATCTGTGCTGAAGTATACATTTAAGAAAAGACCTGTTTGAGCAAAAGAGAAACTAATCAGAATGCCATATTTCTTATGTAATCTTCATGCTGCTCCCCAACCCCCCAAAAACACACACACCTCCTTTCCCTTGATATTTTAATTTTCTTGTCAGAGTAGGAGGAATTATAAGAGTATTTCAAACTTAACCTGTGGTCACCTAACTTAGAATGGAAAAAAGCCTTCTGTATTGGTCTCTTTGCTGTTCCGCAAACAAGACAGTCTTTTACTCTGCTCTGGCCATTTTCTTTTGTCCCCCACAAATGGAGTGCACTCTCCATCTCCCACCTCCAGATTTCCTTGGCTTCCTTCAAGACCCAGCTAAAACATTACCTTTTCATGGACCCTTTCCTGATTCCCCCTAGTTCTAATACCTTGCCTCTGTTGGTTATTTCCAATTTATCTTCTATATAGCTTCATATATTTTATATGTAACATCTTATAGTTGTTTGCATATTGTCTTCTCCAGTAGATTGTGAATTCCTTTAGAGTGGAGACTCTCTCGTTTACATTTCTTTATGTTAGTGCCTAGCAGAAGTACCTGGCGCATAGTAGGCATACAGTTCACATTTATTGAATGACTGACTGTGCAAAGCTCCCTTTCTTAAGTGTCAGTTTGGATGTGCTTATGTGTTTGAGAGGGAGAAAAGGATAAATTGATTTTCTAGGTAATGGGACAGTCCATGGGTGGATTTTTTAAAAATAGTTTGGATTGTCTCCTCTGAATTCTGGATTGAGACTTTCAAGTATCCTTGGTCCAGGGAAGCATGATGAATCTAATCCAGCCAAACAAAATTTTATTAAGTGCATACTTTGTGCAAGAAACAGTGTCAATTCTCATCAATAACACTACCATACCAACAGAAATTAAATGATGATCTCAGTAGATGCAGAAAAAGCCTTTGACAAAATCCAACCCATTCCTTACAAAAATATTAGAATACACTGAAAAGTGACAGAGGGTATGTATCTAAAACCATCAGCAAACATTATCTATAATGAGGTTTATCTAGAACCCTTCCCAGTGTAAGAAATAAAATTAATATAGAGTGATAAAATTAAAAATATCATGGTTTTATTAGGGTTTATTGAAAACCATTTAGAAAAATGAAGCTACATGCCTGTTGAGTTATTTTAAAGGGACCCACCATTACCTGTTCCTCCCATCCTCACTCCTGCTCCACAATCACAAAAGAGAGAAAGTACCAACCCAGGCACTCACTGTTTAACCTTCTGTTTACATTATTAGGTAATTTCCTATGCCATTTACGTAAGCCAGGATTCATGGGAAATGTAATTTGAAAAGAACCCTAAATGTCCACAGGAAAGTTAGATCAGGGACCTCAAAATTAGTTCAAGGACCCCCAAATTTCCAATATCACACCAGTAAGATTGGAGTGAAACAAATATGCCCATTATTATCACTACTATTTGCTACTGTACCAGAAACATTAGCTTTAGCAATAAGAGCAGGAAAAGAAATTGAAGGAATTAGAATAATAGGCAATGAGGAAACAAAACTATCACTCTTTGTAGCAGATGGTAAAGAAATAGTATCAACCATTCATTGCTGATCAAGAACCAAAACTAGTTAAGACAAGGAGGGAGGGGGACAGCTAGGTGGATCAGTGGATTGAGAGTCAGACCTGGTCCTGGGTTCAAACCTGGCCTCAGATACTTTGAGGCTAATGTGACCCTGAGCAAGTCACTTAACCCCCACTGCCTAGCCCTTAGTGCTCTTCTGCCTCAAACCAATGCTTACCATCATTTCTAAGACAGATGGTAAGAGTTTTCTTTTTTTAAATAATTTTTTTAATTTAAAAAGGAGGGAGAAAGATAAATGAATAAAAAAGAGGGAAGGAGAGAGAAAAACAGCAACAAATGGTGATTTATAATAATAGCCCAAATTTAGATAGCACTTGGCAGTTTACAGAGTGCTTACCATATGTTCCCCTGCTTGATCATCACAATAATACTGTGGGATAGGGAGTACAAATACGATTATTGCTGATTTACAGATCAGAAAAGAGAAGCTCAAGTGTTTGGAACAAGCTCATTTGGTTGGTTAGGGAGAGAGCAGAAAATAGAGCCCTCTGCCTCCAGACTTACACCTCTCCTCTCTCTCTAGCCCAGCAATCGGTAGGCAGCCATTTTTGGCATGATGCTTCCTTTGTCTGCCTTGGCTAGGCTGTAGTACATAGGAATTTATGCTACTCTCTTCTATCTCCAGCTTGGAAAGTGATTGTTCCTGACAGCCATGGCTGTCTCTTTCAAAATTGGGGAAAACAAAAAAAAAGAAAAAATGGCAGAATTTGATGACTGGCCAAATCACTGCGTTTGAGTTTTCTTCTCAAATTCAAATGAGATAATATTTTTGAATCATTCAGCACAGTGCCTGGCACATAGTAGGTGCTTAATAAATGTTTATCAGCTTTTTTTCTGGGCCATACATGTATTATCATGCAAAACACACTTCCACACGTAAGGGTGGATATTAAACTTTATCCAAAATCCCTTACTATGTTGTTGATAAAAGCAATCTGACTGCTTTTAAGTTGAGATAAAATATGGAGTAGTTAAATTCTGGCAAATGACCAAAACTCTTTGGAGACAGATTACAAAAACACAAACCTTATTTAATATATTAAGGTTTAAAGAAGGAAAGATAGCAAATGGGTTCGAGGTAGAGGGTTCCCTAAAATCTATTTGGGGTACTAAACTTTTTCCCACTCCCTTTTCAGCTACAAAACTCATCTTTATGTCTCGAGTACCCTCGAAACCTTCCTATTTCTCCCTATACTATCTTAAATTCCAGTATCTATCTTATCTAAACCTATGTCCAAAATCCTTATTTAATCAAAACATATACGGCCTCCAAGGTTAGGCTGGGTAGGCCAAGAATGGCTCTTGACCAGCTTGGACCAACAGTCTGTCTTCACTCTGCCAGATTCACAGAGACAAAAACGATCCTCTTGTTTCTTCTCAGTTAGCAATAGCTCTCCGTCCATAGCCAGTCACCAAACTTTGATCCTGCTATTCCCAAAATGACACAGGGAACACCAAGGAGCTCAAGGGGCTAGCAACCTCTCTGACCAAGCTCCAGAGCGAGAGAGCCCAGAGGAGTGGCAATTGGTTAAAAAAAAACAAAAACACCCACTTCAACATTCCACAGAATTCCAAGCCCCTTCACTGCTCTCCAAGTTCCAAGCCAAGCCTGAGGCAGCTTTTCAGAATTTTCTCATGTTCTCACTTATAAGTTTTGCATAACTTACTGAACAAAACCCAGAATCTGTTCTTATCCTAATACACATCAGTCATTGTTGTGAGAGCATACTCATAGAAAACCAAAACCCCCCAAATAAAACCATAAATACACTGATATGAAAAATAGTAAGCTTTGATCCACATCCACCCAACTCCAACAGCTCTTTCTCTGGAGATAGAGAGCCCTTTTTGTCAAAAGCCCTTCAGAAAACTATCCCAGATCATTGTATTGTTGAGAGTAGCCAAGTTTTCGCAGTTGATCATCATACCGTATTGCTAGTACAGTGTTCTCCCGGTTTTGTCAATTAATTTTTCAATTGATGCCAATGTAGTAAGAAACTGGCTGAAACTTTTATTTTTTGAATCCTTTCTTTCTGTATTAGTAACAGCTCTTAAGACAAGTAGGGCAAGGGCTAGGCAAGAGGGATTAAGTGACTTGCCCAGGCTCACACAGCTAGGCAATGTCTGAAGTCAGATTTGAACTCACATCCTCCAAACTCCAGGCTGGCCTTCTATCCGCTGGGCCATCTAGCTGCCCCTGAAACTGCTTGAAAATTAAAAGGAAAAGAAAGCCTAAATATAAAGACTTGAACCCAAAATGATTGAATACTTTCTTCTGGGAATTTATAGTCTAAGGAAAAGATAATTTTACACGTGGAGAGAGGCATCTCACCCACACGCAAGAGTTGGGTTGGCAGCAGAGCTTAGGTGCTTATCCTAGTCTGTTTTTTACTCTAAAGGAAATAGTATAATGGATTTGGGATGGGAAAAGACACCATCTTTTCACCTCTCTTATGGCTGAGGTATTTCACGTGATCAAATCCAGAGTAATCATACCCTTGTGAATGTTATGTATGGGGTTGAACTGCCAGAAAATGGCTAGCTTCCTGCTTTTGACTTATCTCATTTACTTTTATCTGTGTTTTCAACAAAAGACAAATAAAATATACCATTCCCAGGGTGATTGCAGCTGGTTTTTATCTGTGGAAGAGGAGATGCTGTTCTTGAGCTCTAAGCATTTGTGTCTTGTGGTCCCACAGACTCCCTCAAAATGTCACATTTGAGGAAGGAGCCCTTATCGAGCCACTCTCTGTGGGGATCCATGCCTGTCGGAGAGGGGGAGTCACTCTGGGAAGCAAGGTCCTTGTGTGCGGAGCTGGTATGTAATAGACTTGGTCCTAATTCCTATTATATACTACCTTCACCCCCAGCTTAAAGTATGGACACTCTTCCCACCCAGCTTTGGAGCTGTGACTGGTTCTGGTTTGGTTCTTGGTAGAACTTGAGCATTAGGAGGTGGAGATGGGGAAAGGGCACATTGAGAAGGAAGAATGGAATCTTTCTAAAGAGATGGGGCAACTATGTGGCTCAATGGATAGAGAACCAGGCCTGGCCTGGAGATGAGAGGTCCTGGGTCAGATGCTTCCTGGATGAATGTCCCTGGGCAAGTAACTTGATCCCCATTGCCTGGCCCTTGTTGCTATTCTGCCTTGGAACCAATACTTAGTATTGATTCTAAGGTGGAAGTTAAGGGTTTTGAAAAGAGACAAAGAGACAGACAGACAGACAGACAACTGGTCCTAGGCAAAATTGCAATTAAGTAAATGTAATCTGTCTCTGATGTTCTTCTACCTGACCTTTCCTAAACCCTTCATCTCCTTTCAGAAGCTCTTTCTATTTCTACATGCCTGGTGCTTCCATATTGCCTCTGGCTTCCCAGAGATCTCCTTTGTAGTATCCTGTTAGCTCTGAAATGAGTCCCACTCAACTCCTTTCCATCAAAACTTAACAGTCCTATGGGCCATTCTTTTAGGACTTTGCTCTCTGCTAGGTATAAGTGGGTGGTAATAAGTCAACATAATAATCTAATAAACTAATCCCTGATAAGGTGTTAACTACCTAATATGTTACCATTTTACTCAGTTATAAGATATATTTTAAAATCCCATAAGGAGAGATGCCATGCTGAGAATTTTAAGCATTTGGTAGGCTGGTTGGAGAAATATTTTTGAATTCTAGGTAGCTAACTAAGGGTGTGGTTCTAAGACCATAGCAAGCCAAGGAAACTCAGATGACCAGGCTACATAATGATGATATTAATAGCAATGATAATCATTTAAAATCTGATTGATTTGGTCCTCAAAGGCCCATTAGTTTATAGATCTTCTACTTAGGGAGATTTGATTGGTTCTAGAGTAGGTCCTTGAGAGTTGGTATTGGGGAATAAGGGAACATATTCTGAATGTTCTAAGATCTCTCTAAAACCATTAGAAAACTTAAGGGAGGTCCTGAACTAACCTGATCCACTCTTGAAGCCTCTTTGATCTTTGGAAATGTCTTAAGACAACCTCCATCAAGTGGTCAAAAATGTTGTATGACTTGGAACAAGGGGCCTTGGAGAGGACCTTGATTGAATCCTAGTTCTGCTTGTTACTGTCTATATGACCTTAGGTAAGTCATTTAACCTCTGGGCCTGTTTTCTTATCTTTTACATGAGAGGATTGGAATAAATGACCTCAGGTCTTGATTTTTGGCTCTAAATCCATGATCCTATGATTTCTATGAGAGATGGAAGCATGGAAAACAGCCACCTGCCCATATGAGGTGAATATTTCATATACATTCAACATTCCATTCATATCAAACTCTTTTTCTATTTTGTTTAGGACCAATTGGAATGGTCACTTTACTGGTGGCTAAAGCAATGGGCTCAGCTGAAGTGGTAATGATTGGTAAGACCTCTTTTTGTCTTTTGTCTGCCTCTCTTTCCTTAAAACACATTTGCTGGGAAGAAAGCTGTTGCCTTTGTGGGCAGTGATTATAATAGCAGATGTGTGCATGGATTAGGATGTATTCCTTGGTTTTCTCCCTGTGAGAAGGACCAGATGATAGCCAGATGAGGAAGGCTCAGGGTCAAACCTTTCCGTTTCACTGCCATGAAAGAGAGGAGTTTTGTCGAAGGTGGAAGTTCTTCCTTCTGTGGGAATCCAGGCAGGCTATGTTGCTACCTTTGCTCTAAGAAGTCCAAAGCTGGATATGACCAAGCTCTGTTTCAAGTAGTGTTAGAGCTACCCTATTAGAATGTCGGCTCCATGCAGACATTTTGATTCTCCTTTGTTTCCCTCAATGCCCGACACTTAACAAACCCTTAACATTAGATAGACCAAGTATGCCGATTGGCACACAAATTAAAAAAAAGGTTTTTTCTAGCTATGAAAATGAACTCTAAATACAAGTAATTACTAACAAATGATAAAATTTTTATCTTACTCTTCGTCTTTACCTTATGGATAAAATGAAAAAGTTTTGATACAGTTTGATCCTTTGAGATATTCTTATTCTTATATTCTGGTCCTTCTATTAAGAAATAGTTAAATGGGGGCAGCTGGGTAGCTCAGTGGAGTGAGAGTCAGGCCTAGAGACAGGAGGTCCTAGGTTCAAACCTGGCCTCAGCCACTTCCCAGCTGTGTGACCCTGGGCAAGTCACTTGACCCCCATTGCCCACCTTTACCACTCTTCCACCTATGAGACAATACACCGAAGTTAAGGGTCTGGAAAAAAAAAAAAGAAATAGTTAAATGGTTGAAATTGATAGAGGTTTTGTGTATATGAGAAAGAGAGAGATGGGGGGGGGGAAGGAGAAAGAGAAAGAGAGAGAGAGAGAGAGAGAGAGAGAGAGAGAGAGAGAGAGAGAGAAACTCTATGAAGGATTTTAGAATACATTCACCAAAGCTGCTCACATTTTGAGAGGGAAGAGTTTAGTTGTTCCTCTTGCCATATATCTCTATCCATTTTTTTGGTTTCATTGCTTGATCAGGCTACCTTTTTTTAAACCTCAGATGTTAACTCTACTCGACTGGAAAAAGCCAAAGAATGTGGGGCCAATTACATCTTGCAGGTCAAGGAGGAGAGCCCTCAGGAAGTTGCTAGTAAGGTAGAAAACCTCCTTGGACAAAAACCAGATGTCACCATTGAGTGTTCTGGAGCGGAGTCTTCTGTCCAGACCAGCATCTATGTGAGTTTTCTCTTTAGTGAATCATAATTGAACTTATTTCAACAGAAAATGAATACTAATTATTTAATTGCTCCATGAAGCTAACTAGATACTGTGTATAGCTGATTTGGAGGTAGTGTGGCATAGTAGGAAACTTGTTAACAAGAAGTATGAACCTTCTTTCTGGCTCCATTTTCATCACTGACCTATTGTGTGGCTATGGGTTAACCCAGTGATGGGCAAACTTTTTAAAGAGGGGGCCAAAGGAAAGAAAATGCTCATCTGTCAGTCTGTTTCTAAGGCAACTCTTTCGAAGTTTCATTGTATTGTATCCTACTCATTGTATTCATCAGATTAGGAATAATGTCACACAGCCGGAAAGAATATTTCAGAGAGCCACATCTGGCCTGCCAGCCATAGTTTGCCTATTACTGGGTTAACCTATTGGTTGACCCCAAAAGGCCATTAGTTATCTTTTTTTTTTTAAATCCTTACCTTCTGTCTTAGAATCAATACTGTGTACTGGTTCTAAGGCAGAAGAGTGGTAAGGGTAGGCAATGGGGGTGAAGTGCCCAGGGTCACACAGCTATTCATTAGTTACCTTCTCTGGATTTTAGTTTCTTTACCTGCAATCATGATAACTGCATCTATCTTGCCTAAGTCACAGGGTTATCAGGAAGAGCAAACGAGATGGAATTATTTTGTCTTCTCTTTTTTACATCATAAAAAGATGGTTTTTTTATACAAGCTATATAGAGAGCTATCCCATGTAACAGAATTTTTTGAAGAAAAAAACCCAATACAGCTGATTGATATACTAAAAAAGTCCCAAAATATGTGAAATGTATAGCACCTGTGGACTTCTCACCTCCACAAAGTAGTGGTATGGGAGGTGTTTACTTATATCTCTTCATTTGAATCCTGCTTGATCTTTATAATTTTATTATTTGCTTTTGATATTTTGGTTGTGGTTGTTCTTTCTATTTGCACTGTTGTGGTTATTGTTCAAGTATTGGCTTTGCTTACTTCATTCTGTATTATTCGTGTAGATCTTCTTTGTTTCTCTGGATTCCTCGCAATCATCTTTTTTTATAGTACAGTTAAATTTCATTACATTCGTTTACCATACTTTGCTTAGTCATTCCCCACTGGGTGGGCATCTGCTTTGTTTTCAGTTCTTTGCTGTCATAAAAAGTGCTGCTTTTTGTGGGCCTATATGGGGAATTTCTTCTTATCAATGACTTCCTTGAGGCAGGAGCCCAGCAACGGAATCTTTGGTTTGAAGGGCTTGGACATTTTAGACACATTATAGGCATAATTCCAAATTGCTTGTCATTTCACAACTCTGCCAACAATATATTCATATGCCTATTCTTCCACAAGCCCTTCAACATTGACTGTGGTCATTTTTGGTCATTTTTGTCCATTTGTGGGATGTGAGGTGAAACCTCAGGATTCTTTTGATAGGCATTTCTCTTATTACTAGTGATTTAGAACATTCTCTCTTGTGGTTCTGAATTCAAGATACTTTTCCTAACACATATTAGCTATTGGGCCTGGACCAAGTCACTTAACCTCTCAATGATATCAACTACTCTTTAAGATTACAAATTACAGAGGAGCTGTTCATCTGCAGCAATGGGAAGGGCATTTACACACTGGGAGCTCCCTATTCCATTGAAAACAGAGGTCTGGACCAACAAGCTATTGTGATAATGTATAAAGTGTGATCAAAACATAGGATATTGTCATTCAACAGAACCAAGCCTTTTTTTTTTTTGAGGGCTGAAGTCATAGGAGAGGGGCCAAGGAAACCATGACTTGACTCACAAGAGATGGGCACCACCTTCCATTCCTCCCTAGCTCACTTTATTTAGGGAAATTGCTCCCTATGACAGTTCAGCATAAGATCACACCCATCAGGTCTTTGGGAATCATAACAATCAAACTTCTCTCTCTAAAACCTCATAGTTACCCCCCCCCCCAAAAAAAAACCCAAACAAACAAAAAACAAAAATCCTTCTTCCTGGGACTTGGACTAGATGAGAATCCAAAGATTTCTTTATCTTGAAGGCCACTAGTGCCTCTGGGGAACCCATGACCACACAACAAGGTAATAGGTGGGGAAAGAGAAATGAAGGAAGGAAGGAGGAAAAAACACTTAAAAGTGAAAAAGTAGGAAAGCAGCTGGGGCTAAGGGAGGGAAGCATGGAAAGAGGAAGGAGAAGGAAAGGCCTGCAATGAAGAGGTCAAGAGCAGGTGATGGCTCAGGTTGCCTCGGGCATCACCAAGAAGCTGGACTCTGGACTTCCTCCTTCCGGCTCTGAGTCACAGAGCTGTTTTGGGGAAACCCAACATCCCCAGGAAGAAACTGCTGTCTACGTGAGCTGGGCAGGGAGGGCAAGTGAGGGCAGCTACCTTTTCTAGCATAGCAGAGGTTTAAGCTTGCACTAGTAATGCATTTTACCTAGAATAGATAGGGCTGGCCCTTCTCTCTGTCGGTTTGTCAGCTGCGGCATTAGCATCGTCACATCGTCGTCATCCCTAACATTTCTATAACGTTTACTATGTGCCAGACACTGTGTTGACAGAGATATTCATTGCTTTGCAATGATTATCTCATCTAATCCTTCTGACAGCCCCGGCAGGTAGGTGCTATTTTATCTTCGTTTTACAGAGGGGGAAACTGAGGCAAACAAGTGCAGCGATTTGTTGAGGGCCACGCAGGGAGTGAGTATTGGGGACTGAACTTGAACTTGGGTCTTCCTGACTCCAGACCAGATGTTCCATTCACTGTACTACCTAGCCATTTAGTAAATATGTATGGAGTACCTACTATATTTGAGACACAGTATCGTGTGAGAGTCTTCCCTTCAAGGGACTTTATAGTCTGGTTTCCTAGTCCTGTGGCCCTAAGAGCTATGTGCAAAGGCTAGGCTAGTACAGTAGTTAACATCTCGTAGCTCCCAGATGTCACATCCTGAGAGAAACCACGTCCAAACACTTCCATCCCACTCTTGGGGCACTGGGGAGCATTTAGCACTTTCAGCAGGCATCCTTCTGTCCCTAAGACGGGGAAATGTCCTATTGGAGTGGCGTCAAGACCAGAGCCAGCATGCATGACAGATGGCACAGAATGCTGGGGCAGCTCATTGCCATTGGGCAGGGTGAGGCGGAGACAATGGGCCTGGTGGCCAGGATGGATCTTTGTTAGAAACGCTTCCCTACCACATGGTGACTAGATAATATTAAAAGCAGAGAGAGGTGGCCTGTGCAACTGGAGCTGAATTGATGTCATCATCTCCTTAGCCTAATATTGGTGATAAAGTCACACCTGCAGAGTGAAGGTCGGGGCTGCCCAACATTCCTTTGTCTGTGGACAACAAACACAGAGACCTGCCATGGTGATGCCTGTGTTTGCTCTCGCCCTTCCTTCAATTAAGGGGTGAAGTGGAAAGGAGGAAACGTTGATGGGGAAAATAAAAGACTTTTTTTGGGATTTCTCAACCAAGAAGTCTCTTCTGCTTATTGAAGTTTGAACCTAGATAACCTTCTGTTACAAGAGGACCATTCCAGCCTTTGGAACAACATTTCCTTCTTTGATTCAGTCTCATGTAAAGAAGTGGTCCAGGAGCAGCTAGGCAGCTCAGTGGACAGAGAGTATTTTGCATAAAATTCAGACCTGGAGGCAGGAGGGTCTGGATTGAAATCTGGTCTCACACGTTTCCTAGCTGTGTGACCCTGGACAAGTCACTTAATCCCCATTGCCTAACCCTTACCCCTCTTTTGCTTTGGAACCAATACTTGCTATTGATTTTAAGACAGAAGGATTAAAAAAAAAAAGAAGTGGTCCTACTCCTTGCTAAGGGTAACTCCTCGACATGATGCTTTGATCTCATTCCCTGACAACTGCTCAGGAGAATTACTCTTCAGTCATCTCCACTGTCTTGTCTTCAAACCCTCACTTTCCAGTGACTTCTTTGCTAACTACAAACAAGCCCCCATGGCCTCCATCTGCCAAAGATCTCACTTGAGTCTAGTTCTCATCCTTTTTCTATGCTCCTCTTCATGGACAGACTCTGAGAAAACCCTCTCAGCTACCTTTCTTCTTCCCTATAAGCCCTCTTTCACCTGCCTTTTAGTCTTAACATTAGATTAAAATTGCCCTTTCCAAAGTTGCCAAAGTTACCCTTTTAGATTATCTTTTATCTGTGTATCTCTTATACAAACCTAGGTTGTTTGCCTGCTTGATTGTTTTTTTAAACTCGTACCTTCTGTCTTAGGATCAATACTGTGTATTGGTTCTAAGGCAGAAGAAGGGTAAGGGCTAGGCAACTTAAATTAAGTGACTTGCCCAGGGTCACGCAGCCAGGAGGTATCTGACATCACATTTGAACCCAGGACCTCCAGACTCCAGGCACTGAGCTACCCAACTACTCCTTTTTTTTTTTTTTTTTAAACATATCATCTCCCCTATCAGAATGTACCCTCCTTCAGGGAAGGGACAATTTTTTGCCTTTGTTATATTCTCCTAACTCAGCCCAGCCTGTTGCAGCCTGAATAAGAGCTTAATAAATGCTTGTTGACTGACTCATGCATAGTCTGACTGACTATTGTGAGAGGGCCCTTATTCCTTTTTTTTTTCTCTCACAGATATTAGGAGATATAATAAACCAGTTGTCTCTGACTTGCCAAATCTAATGACTTTTTCCTCAATCTTATTTCTTCTTGGCCTCTTAACAAATTTGACGCTGTTGATAGACTTTTCCTCCTGGGTATTCTCTCCTTGGTTTTCATGGCATATCTCTCTCCTGGTTCTCTTCTTACCTGTCCCAATTACTCTTAGTCTCCTTTGTTGATTCTTTCTGTTGCACCCATATTCATGTCCTTCTGTCAAGGCTGTGTCTAGTCTATGATATTTTTCTTGGTGCTCTCATCAGCTCCCATAGGTTCTGTGATCATCTCTGTGGAGAGGATTTCCAGATCTAGACAGCCACATGTACGTTGTATATCTATGACATTAAAAAAGAGGCATTAGTCTGCTTTGCTGACATCTCTGAAGGACCACGAGAGTTTTTTCCATCTAGCCTGTTAGCAACTGAAACCTCCCCTATGTCTTGTCTCCCTCGTTAGAATATAAACTTCTCAAGAACTGAAACTCTTTTGTTTTCAGTTTATTTCTCCTGTATACAGCACAGTGCCCGGCACATAGTAAATGCTTAATAAAACCTTCTTTCCTTCCTTCATACCTTTGTACTAACAAAAACACTGCCACCTCCCCTTTGCCTCCTAGTTTGGGGGTATATTATTGTTATTCCCATTTTATAGTTGAGGAAACAGAGGTGGACAGAAATGAAGAGACTTGCCTAGGATCAGACACATCAAGGTGGTGCCTGAGACTAGATTTGAACTTGGGTCTTCCAAACTCCAGGCCCAGTTATCCACTTTTCCACCTACCCATCTACCATATAGGCTCATATATCTGGGGCTGGAGGGGATCTTAAAAGTCATCTGCTCCAACCCTCTCATTTAAAAGATGAGAAAATTAAGTGATCTACCCAGGGTCACTTAGCTAATACTTAGCATGGAGAGGTGGGGATGAAAAGGGCATAGAAGAATTAGAAAACGTGATCCCCACCCTCACAATACTTACAGTTTAGTTGACTAGATGAAGCTTACATTCTTGAAACAATCAGAGAAGAATATAGCAGCCTGTTATCAAGTCTCTACCTGTGAGACTCAGTTTCTTCATCTTTAAAATGGAGATAATCATATCAACATCATAAGAGGCAGCATGTTGTAGTAGAGAGAGGGTGGGCTCAGAGTCAGGAAGACTTGTGGTCAAGCTCTGCCTCTGAACACATACTAGCTGTTTGACCAAATCATCTAAGCTCTTATTGCCCCTAAAAAATACATAGGAGTTGCTGGTCTGATTAATGGAGAGGATTTCCATATTGGGGAATTGCCCACAATGATTAAAAATCACAGTATTTGGGGGGGCAGCAAGGTAGGTGCAGTAGAGAGAGAGCCAGGTGTGGAGTCAGGAGAACCTGGGTTCAAATCTGGCCTCAGACACTTCCTAGCTGTGTGACCTTGGGCAAGCCATTGCCTGGCCTTTGCCCTTCTGTCTTAGAGTTTACAAAGACAGAAAGAAAGGATTATATTTTTAAAATTATATAAAATTTATATATAAAAAATATATAAAAATCACAATATTTTTCAATAATTGCCTCACAGAATGATTTTGATTTTACACTTGTAAACTATAAAATACAATGTGAGCTGAAATCATTCTGTACTGCTCTGGTGTCTTTAGTCAAATTATAAGTCAAATTCACGGGCTTCTTTGTAATTGTTCCATTGGTCCCATCTTGGAAACTCCTTATTCTTTGGAGTTTTCACTGATTATATTCTTTATTTCATCTGTATTTAAAAAGGCATTGTTTGGGGGCAGCTGGGTGGCTCAGAGAGCCAGGCCTAGAGACAGGAGGTCCTGGTTTCAAATCTGTCCTCAGACACTTCCTAGCTGCATCACTTAATCCCTATTACCTGACCCTTACCTTAATATTGATTCTAGGAAGGTAAGGATTTAAAAAAAAAAAAGACCTTTTTATTTTTTGGTTGCATCTGACTCTTTGTGACCCCATGGACCATAGCTATATCCCTGGGGTTTTCTCAACAAGGATACTGGTGTGGTTTGCCATTTCCTTCTCCAGTGGATCCTTTTATTGGGCCACCAGAGGGTAAGTGGCAAACCACTCCAGTATCCTTGCTGAGAAAACCCCATCTGAGGCAGGGCTTGAACTCAAGTCTTCCTGAGTCTAGGCCCATCATTCTATCTACTAAATGAACCCTGAGGAACTATCCACTCTGGGCAGAAATGATCCTTTAAGAGTAGGTCACACAGCATTTAGCGGGTAATAGAAAGCCTTTATTTGTGATTTCTGACTTCCTGTTTTTGATCTTCTTTTAGGCCACTCGTCCTGGCGGGGTGGTGGTGCTGGTAGGATTGGGCAATGAGATGGTCAGCATCCCCTTGGTCCATGCAGCAGCCCGGGAGGTGGACATCAGAGGCGTGTTTCGATATTGCAATACGTAAGTATCCCCTGTGTGTGCCCTGACGTGGAACCGTATGTGTCAGAGAGAGCCCCAGGCTGGCTTCTTGAGAGCCCCCTCCTCCCCCACCCCCCGACTTCCCCAAGTACTCTCAGAATGCAGATCCTGGCCAGAGTCAGAGAACCTGCGTTCAGATCTCACTTCTTACCCTGAATTACCTCTCTGACCTCTAGCAAGTCACTTAGCTTCCCTGGGCCTCGGTTTCTTCATCCGTAATATGAGGAGATGGGACCAGATGACTTCCAAGGTCCCTTCCAGCTCTAGCCCGATCATTGATATTTGTGTGATCTCATTTTCTAGTTACTTTTAAAGGAGACAAGACGCCCTTTGGCTCACTTAGCTGCTGTCTGTCGTCTCAGGGCCAGTTTTTTCCTGCCCCTGCCCCCTGTTCTGTTGAGCTAACTGCATTGGAGATTCTTTTGTCATTGTTACCTCTTGCAGCTTCCTCATAGGCTTGTAGGATTAGAGCTGGAATGGAGCTCAAAAGTCACCCGGATCATTACACCAGTTCAGAGCAGGAAGGGACCTTAGAAGTCATCTAGATAAATCCCTCCTTTTATATATATATGCAAGTGAAGACCCAAGAAATGTGAAGGGACTTACCTGAAGCTACTGAAATAATGATAAGTGGCAGAGCCCAGACTGGCCCCCAAGTCCTTACTCTCGAAGTCCAGCCTTCTTTCAGCACTGAATACAGCGCCGGGCACAGAGTAGGTGCTTAATAAATGTTCACTGATTGATTTCTGCCGCACCATGTTTTGACATCTGCCTGGCTCTTCTGACCCTGATCGAGAGGTGAAGAGTGGAGTAGGGAAATGATAGTTTCAGAAAATTCTGAAGTCTTGGGGTCAGGAACTGCCATTGATGTCAAATGATCTGGAATAAGACTCTGTGCCTTGTCAGCCTCCAGCCCTGCCTGCTGCCCTGAGATGGTCCATTTCAGGACAGGTGAACAGTGGCTTTGGGCAAGTGAGCAGGCAGCTCTGGAGTAGGGTATATAGAGGATTGTGTCAGGGACCCAGTTTGGAATCTCAACTCTGTCACTTACTAGCTGTGTGGGCAATCTAGTAATTGTATTCAAGGTATATTTAATTATTTGGGTTTTTTTTTCCTCCTAGATGGCCCATGGCAATCTCGATGCTTTCGTCCAAGTCGGTGGATGTCAAGCCCTTAGTCACCCACAGGTTTCCTCTAGAAGAGGCTCTGAAGGCCTTTGAGACATCCAGCAAGGGATTGGGGATAAAGGTCATGCTTAAATGCGATCCCAATGATCAGAATCCCTAATATCGATATGACTTCTTGCCCTCCATCCTCACTCCTCTCTGCTCAAAGACTCGCCAAACCAAAATGCTTTGGAGGAGATGGATCTTTTTGTTGGAGTGATTTATTTTGAATCATTAAGAGCAAATAAAAAGAACACATTCTAACAAGAGAGCTTGATCCTGGAAGTAATTTATAAAAAAAAAATACAAATAGGGAGAGCTTTGGGGAATTTGTAGCAGTGGTGATCTGTTTACGCAGTGCAAAGTTCACCCAAGTAGAGCAGAGTTTGGCTGTCAGTTTGGTTTGAGTAACTCCCCTTCTTCCTGGTGTGTTTTAGTTGGGCATGGCTGGGAATCTGGAACGTTAAGACAAGTGACACTTGTCCCATTTCACAAAGAAGAATGGGGAGTTGGGGAGGGGAAGCCTGGGGCAAGGACCCTTCAGTGAATCATCTCTGGGCCAATACACACATCTCTCTGAAATCCATCAATGGTGCACTGGATCCTAGAGATGGAAATAGGGGATCAATCATTTCTGTCCAAAACAGTGTTGCCAGTGAATGTGTATTTGTTAACAAAAACTTTGAACTCTTAATATCAATTTTAAGACAGAAGAATGGCAAGAGCTAGGCAATTGGGGTTAAATGACTTGCCCAGAATCACGCAGCTAAAACAGTATCAAAGGCCACATTTGAACTCCGGTCTTCCTGATTCCAGGCCTGGTGCTCTATCTACTGTACTACCTAGTTGCCCCTAACAAATACTTTTTCAATTTATTGAGGAAAGGAAAATAAGAAAAGTAGCTCCATCTAACTTAGGATCTGTGGTAACTTGAAAAATGAAAATATTGTATCTGTATTCAGATCAGGTTTTCTCTTCTTGAATGTAGACATGCAAGAGTCCTTTAGTCAGGGATTTAATTAAGTCCCATCAGACCTCTAGCAGCTAAGACAAGTCTGGGGAGAAGAGCTGAGCCAAGTGGCCCAAGGGATAAATTCTTTCATTTCCAGAGAGCCTCTCAGGGCCTTCTTCAACAAAGGTGCGCCCCGCATCCCAGTTAGTTCCAAAAGGGCTTCATCTGCCACTCCCAAGGATATCACTTGATTTAATTCTCAAATTGAAGAACCCACAAAATCCTCAGCTAAGACTAGACATAGGGAAACTTTGGGGCAATTGCCCCCTAAAATGTCCCCTGGTCAAGAGATCTAATAAGGAGAACTGTGAAAATTTAGATATTAAAGAGGAAAAAACTAAAAAAACAAAAACAAAGCTCTAAAAGAAGACCCTTTACAGAAGTTTTCTGTCTGGCCTAGAGATACTAGTCAGTAGCTTTGTCTCGCATAGCTAGTGGGATTTGAATCTCCCTTGGTATCTTATTTTGAGCCATCCAGGCAGCTATTTTAAACTCTGAAATAATTTAAAAAACAATTCCAGGGGGTAGCTATGTGGCTCAGTGAATAGAGAGCCAGACCTGGAGACAAGAGGTCCTGGGTTTGAATTTGGCCACAGTAATTTCTTAGTTTTGTTACCCTGTCCAAGTTGTTGTCTAGCCCTCACCTCTCTTTTGCCTTGGATTGATTTAATCCTTAGTATTGATTTAAGACAGAAGGTAAGGATTTAAAAAACAAACAATTCCATTTAATTCTGCAGTGCCAAAGAGAGAGAGACCATGGCCTTCTGAGAGTTGCTGGGGGCATTAAGCAGGGAGTTTGAGACCTTGGGGTGTCATTCTCCCTTTTACCTAAGCCAGGGTTCTTTGGAACCTCAAGAAAGGACTCCCTATTCCCTGGAGACTTCCCTGGTATGATTGGACTAAACCAAAGTCAGCAGCCTTTAATTCATGGAGAGAGCTCTGATATATATAAAAATCTTGACTTTTGTCTGGCCACTGGACTTCAATGACTTGGGAAGAAAGTGTGAGGCCTAGGACTTTGGGCAACTCTGCCTCACTTAAATCCAATTTATGCTCAAGTCAAAAAACATCACCTGGAAATAATGTATGATTATTGACTGTGAATGACTTAACTATTAGCAATGCAAGGATTCAGGACAAATTTGAGGACTCCTGGCAAAAAAGTCTGTCCACAACCATAGAAGGAACTCATAGAGTCTGATTGCAGGGGCAGCACCCAGTTCTTTAAAAAAACAACTCTACTTTCTGTTCTAGTAACAACCCTAAGACAGAAGAGTGTCAAAGGCTAGGCAATCAGGGGTTAATAATTTGCTCAGGGAGCCAACTAGGTGGCTCAGTGCATAGAGAGCCAGGCCTAGAGATGGGAGGTCCTGGGTTCAAATGTGGCCTCAGACACTTCCTAGCTGTGTGACCCTGGGCAAGTCACCTAACCCCCCATGGCCTAGCCCTTACCCCTCTTCTGCCTTAGAACCCATACACAGTACTGATTCTAAAACAAAAGGTAAGGGTTTAAAAAAATAATTTGTCCAGGGTCACACAGCTAGGAAATCTCTGAGGCCAGATTTAAACCTCCTGACTCTAAGTCTGGCTCTATATCTACTGAGCCACCAAGTTGCCTGAAAATATACCATTCTTCACTTATTCCTCCATGAATTTTTCTCTAGTGTATTATGTGTTTTCTTTCACAACACAATGTATGTGGAAATAAATATATAACAATGCATGTGCAATCTATATTACCTGCCATTTTGGGGAAGGAGGATGGATAGGAAGAAATATGGATTGCAAAATGTCATAAAATGATTATTAAAAATTGTATCAAAACTATAACAAAGTTCATTTGGAATAACAAAAGATCAAGAATATCAAGGAAAATAATGGAAAAAAATGTGAAGGAAGGGGGCCTAGCAGTACCAGATATTAAACTATACTATAAAGCAGCAGTCATCAAAACAATATGATACTGGCTAAGAGACAGAAGGGAGGATCAGTGGAATAGACTTGGGGTAAATGACATCAGCAAGACAGTGTATGATAAATCCAAAGAGCCCAACTTTTGGGACATGAATCCACTATTTGGCAAAAACTGCTGGGAAATTTGGAAAACAATATGGGAGAGATTAGGTTTAGATCAACATATCACACCCTACACCAAGATAAATTCAGAATGGGTGAATGACTTGAATAAAGAGGGAAACTATAAATAAGTTAAGGGAACATAGAGTAGTTTACTTGTCAGATCTCTGGGAAAGGAAAGATTTTAAAACCAAGCAAGAGCTAGAGAAAATTATAAAATGTAAATTAAATGGTTTTGATTATATTAAACTAAAAAGCTTTTGTACAAACAAAAACAATGCAGCCAAAAATCAGAAGGGAAACAACAAATTGGGAAAAAATCAAGCCATTCCCCAATTGATAAATGGACAAGAGACATGAATAGCCAATTTTCAGATAAAGAAATCAAAAGTATCAATAAGCACATGAGAAAGTGTTCTAAATCTCTAATAATTAGAGAAATGCAAATCAAAACAACTCTGAGGTATCACCTCACACCTAGCAGACTGGCTAAAATGAAAGAAGGGGAGAGTAATGAATGCTGGAAGGGATGTGGCAAAACTGGGACATTAATGCATTGCTGGTGGAGTTGTGAACTGATCCAACCATTCTGGCTGGCAATTTGGAACTATGCTCAAAGGGCTATAAAAATGCCTGCCCTTTGATCCAGCCATACCATTGTTGAGTTTGTACCCCAAAGAGATCATAGATAAACAGACTTGTACAAAAATATTTATAGCTGTGCTTTTTGTGGTGGCAAAAAACTGGAAAAGGAGGGTATGTCCTTCAATTGGGGAATGGCTGAACAAATTGTGGTATCTGCTGGTGATGGAATACTATTGTGCTAAAAGGAATAATAAACTGGAGGAATTCCATGTGAACTGGAAAGACCTCCAGGAATTGATGCAGAGCGAAAGGAGCAGAGCCAGAAGAACACTGTACACAGAGATTGATATGCTAGGGTAAAATCAAATGTAATGGACGTCTGTAGTAGCAGCAATGCAATGACACAAGACAGCTCTGAGGGATTTATGGTAAAGATGCTACCCACATTCAGAGGAAGGACTGCAGGAGAAGAAACATAGAAGAAAAACAACTGCTTGAACACATGGGTTGAGGTGGACATGATTGGGGATGTAGACTTGAAACCACCACATCAATGCAGCTATCAACAATTTGGAAATAGGTCTTGATCAATGACACATGTTAAAACCAGTGGAAATGTGCATCAGCCATGGGTGGGGGGAGTGCGGGGGGTGAAGGAGCATGAATCATGTAACCATGTTAAAAATGAATATTAATAAATGTTTTAAAAAATTGTATCAACATGTAATATGGGGGAGAAGACAACCCCAACATTACCCAGTGATGTAATTTTGTTCATCTTTGAGTATAAAAGACAACAACCAACAGCAACCAGCACTGAGCTGGTTGTCATATGCGAAGCCTGCCTGGCCTGTGGTCCACAACACTCCCCAGTGTGGCAGGAACCAGATTAGAATGTAATTCGGAGGGGTGCAGGGTGGGCAGCTACATTGCTCAAAGGATTGAGAGATGGGAGTTTCTGAGTTCAAAACTGGCCTCAGACACTTCCTAGCAGTGTGACGCTGAGCAAGTCATCTATCCCTGATTGTCTAGCCCAGTGATGATGAACCTATGGCATGGGTGCCAAAGATGGCATGCCGAGTACTCTCTGTGGGCACATGGCCACCCTCCTGCCCCCTTCCCAGTTAATTACTAGAAAGGCAGAGGGATTTGGGCAGAGCTGCTCCCTTACCCCTCTCTACTGTGAATGAACACATTTTTCACACCCCCTACCCCTCTGCCCAGCAGCCTAATGGGAGTGCACAGGAGGTAAGGTGGATGGCTCACAGGGAGCAGAGCTGGAGGGGAGCAGAGTGCTCAGACCACACCCCTCCCCCTCTCTACACTCATTCACTGAGGACATTCCTCACATCACCTGTCCCTCTGCCCAGCAGCCCACTGGGAGTGCATTGTTCCTCCCCTGTGTGGGGCAAATGGGGGGGCAGGGCATACCCAGCAAAGAGGGGGGGCATGGAAAAGGTTCCCCAACACTGGTTCCTCCTCAGTATTGATACTAAGACAGAAGGTTAAGGGTTTAAAAAAAACAAACGCATTTATGGAATGCCAGCTATGCTAGGTGCTAGACATACAAAGACAAATGTGAGTGTCCTTGTCCTCAAGAACCTTACATTTTATGGGGAAGACAAAAATAGTGTATAATTATCCTAAAATTCAAGGTTTAAAATCTTTTAAAACAATTTTAGGAAAAGAAAATCTCCAACACTCCAAATCAAGAAAGTAGATCTTTTGGAGAAGGTGCCAAAAGGATGCCTATAGAAACCAAACACTAAATCAAGAGATCCAGAGTGAACTTTGGGATATAATGAACTGAACTGAAGGGGGTTCAACATATCATTTATTCTGACTGTAAACTTATCCCAAAGGGGAATGCCCCCAATTGGCATTTTGTCAATATATCTATTAATCATTTTTGTTTTCTTTCTCTTTTCTTTCCCTCTTATCCCCAAATTGTTGTAATTTGTTCTTGTAAAATGTAATATTTTATACACCTCTAGTAAGAGAAGCTTTAGATGTATAAGCTACATAAATGTAATAATTCACTGGGGAGACCTGACATGTTAATCTTATAGAAAATAAGGAGGTTTTAACACACTGCTGGTCTCCCAAAGAATCAAAGGGGGGATTGTGTAAAGGGAACACCCCCCCCCCCCGAAACCACAAAGATACTGGAGTGGTTTGCCATTTCCTTCTCCAGCTCATTTTACAAATGAGGAAACTGAGGCAAACGGGGTTAGGCGACTTGCCCAGGGTCACACAGCTAGTAAGTGTCTGAGGTCACATTTGAACCCAGGAAGATGAGACTTCCTGACTTTAGGCCTGGTTCTCTCTCTACTTTGCCACCTAGTTGTCTAAGAAAGGCAAATCAGATATTTCTGATGGAGCCCCATGATTGTGATTATCCACCTTTAAATAGCTTTATACTTCACAATGCTTTCCATATCACTCAGAGAGGATGCAAATAGTACAAGTATTATTTCTCATTTTCCAGACTAGGAAAACTGAGGTTCAGAGATATTAACTCACCTATGGACAAAAAGTACATGTCATGGTGCCAGGATTCTACCCCACCTGACTCTAGATTCAATGTTCTTGCAATTATCACCCTGAAATGAGTTGGTTTTTTTTTAAAAAGTGGTGTATTTTCTGATCTATTTTGGAATGGACTCAACCTCCATGGGAAGGAGCAGGATGGGTCCTGTGGTTCTGACTAATCTTACACCTCATTCAACTCATCTCCCCCAAAATTCTCAGTGGTGGGATAGAACCCAAAGCTGTTTTGCCCTTATTGATACTTAGACAAACTTCAGCACATAATCTTCCAGGAAAGTGGAATTTGCATACTTATAAGATCATTTACCCAAAAGTGGGGTGTTTCAGATGGTCAGAATGCCTAGGATTATAGATTTAGAACTGAAGAAAAACTCAGATATCACTTCATCTAGCCCCTTCATTTTGCAGGTAAAGAAACAAGATGGAGGTCAGGTAAGTGGCTTTCAGGTCACAGAGGTAGCAGTAAGCATCACAGTGGAGATTTGAACCTCTGACTTCCTCTGACTTCAGGTAGCATCCATTCTATCATGTTCTCTGTCTGTTTCCCCCATGGGCCCACTATGTACCCAGCCCCTTATTGTGAATTCAATTGGATTACATTCTGTGAGGAGAGCAAAGCACTGCATTCTTTCCTTCTCATATAACATGGAACTAACTTGTGACTGTCTATTCTAGGACTGTCTCTGTCATTAGTCACCTGCCTACAATTTTAGGAATTTCAGAAAAGTCCCTCTCCACCTGCTTGGTGCTGCCAGAAATTCCCTTTACAATTCACAAAAATATTTGCACAATTAGAGGCTTTAAATGCAATTATATCTTGGGGGACATACCACTTGGGCTTCAATTCATACTACAGTGTAAATGACTAATACTAGAATAATTTCTAAGAACTTGAATTACTAGTTGGAAAGAGTACTTGAAGGGGATATTCCAGAGAAAGAGGAGATAAAAAGACCCAAAAAATTCTTTTTAGTGGCTCTTCCATCCAAATTTTCCCATTCCTTCTCCTCTAACTACCTTCCACAACATTTTGCATGGAAGAAAGAGACATCTAGCTCAGCTTTTGTACACGTATTGGTCTGTCTCAACCTTAATGGCCCCTTTCCTGAGACATTCTGTATCATCTGTGGCTTCACTCTGGCCAGAATGAATTAATGTTCTATTGCTCTTCCTTCCTTTAGTTCTAAGTGAAAAACTCTTTAGGAAGGGAAGCAAGAAAGCGCGCTATTTCTCCTCCCACTTTCTGAATAAACTTCATAAATATTGATTGACAAAGTTTGAAGTTAATCAGTTTCCCCCCACCGAGCCTATGGAATGTGGTCGCTCAGCAAAGTTTTCTATAGCCCCTGCCAGAAGAATTAAACTCTCAGGACTGGATCAGTCCTGGCTTCTGTGTAATCTGTCACTAGTGCTAACACCTTCCTGGTTCTCAGTCAACATTCAATACCCCACCCAGTAGGATCAGCTGGAACCAGGTTTAACAACCAGGAGGAGGTCAGAATGGGCCACAGTGGACTCCAGGACTTCAGCATGGAGAAGCAACCTCAAACCAGAGTGGGGAAAGGCAAAGCCAGGTTGATCCAGAGAGGTGGGAAAGGGCTACAGACATGGGAAAATGACACAGGTTGCTCCTACTTCATTCATCATTCAGACATATTCATTTTTTTTTCAATTTTAATTTTTAGAAAAATTTTCCATGGCTACATGATTCATGTTCTTACTTTCCCCTTCACCCTGCCATGGCCGATGCACATTTCCACTGGTTTTAACATGTGTCATTGATCAAGACCTATTTCCATATTATTGATAATTGCACTGGGGTGGTCATTTCAAGTCTACATCCCCAATCATGTCCGCCTCAACCCATGTGTTCAAGCAGTTGTTTTTCTTCTGGGTTTCCACTCCTGTAGTTCTTCCTCTGAATGTGGGTAGCGTTCTTTTCCATAAATCCCTCAGAATTGTTCCTGGGTCATTGCATTGCTGCTACTACAGACGTCCATTACATTCGATTTTACCACAATGTATCAGTCTCTGTGTACAATGTTCTCCTGGTTCTGCTCTTTTCACTCTGCATCAATTCCTGGAGGTCTTTCCAGTTCACATGGAATTCCTCTAGTTTATCATTCCTTTTAGCACAATAGTATTCCATCACCAAAAGATACCACAATTTGTTCAGCCATTCTCCAATTGAAGGACATACCCTCCTTTTCCAGTTTTTTGCCACTACAAAGAGCGCAGCTATAAATATTTTTGTATAAGTCTTTTCCTCTATGATCTCTTTGGGGTACAAAACCAGCAATGGTATGGCTGGATCAAAGGGCAGGCAATCTTTTATAGCTCTTTGGGCATAGTTCCAAATTGCCATCCAGAATGGTTGGATCAGTTCACAACTCCATCAGCAATGCATCAATGTCCCAGTTTTGCCACATCCCCTCCAACATTTATTACTCTCCCCTGCTGTCATGTTAGCCAATCTGCTACGTGTGAGATGGTACCTCAGAGTTGTTTTGATTTGCATTTCTCTAATTATTAGAGATTTAGAACACTTTCTCATGTGCTTATTGATACTTTTGATTTCTTTATCTGAAAATTGCCTTTTCATGTCTCTTGCCCATTTATCAATTGGGGAATGGTTTGGCTTTTTATACAATTAATTTAGCTCCTTATATATTTGAGTAATTAGACCTCTGTCAGAGTATTTTGTTATAAAGATTTTTTTTCCCATTTTGTTGTTTCCCTTCTGATTTTGCTTGCATTGCTTTTATTTGTACAAAACTTTTTTAATTTAATATAATCAAAATTATATCAAAATTTTGTAATTTTTTCTACCTCTTGCTTGGTTTTAAAATCTTTCCTTTCCCAAAGATCTGACAAGTATACTATTCTGTGTTCACCTAATTTACTTATAGTTTATAGTCCTTCTTTATATTCAAGTTATTCACTCATTCTGAATTTATCTTGGTGTAGGGTGTGAGATGTTGATCTAAACCTAATCTCTCCCATATTGTTTTACAATTTTCCCAGCAGTTTTTGTCAAATAGTAGATTTTTGTCCCAAAAGTTGGGCTCTTTGGGTTTATCATACACTGTCTTGCTGACATCACTTACCCCAAATCTATTCCACTGATCCACCCTTCTGTCTCTTAGCCAGTATCATATTGTTTTGATGACTGCTGTTTTATAGTACAGCTTGATATCTGGTACTGCTAGGCCCCCTTCCTTAACATTTTTTTCCATTATTTCCCTCGACATTCTTGATCTTTTGTTATTCCAAATGAACTTTGTTAGTTTTTTCTAATTCAGTAAAAAAGTTTCTTGATAGTTTGATGGGCATGGCGCTAAATAAGTAAATTAATTTGGGCAGAATGGTCATTTTTATTATGTTAGTTTGTCCCACCCATGAGCAGTCAATGTTTTTCCAATTGTTTAGATCTAGTTTTAATTGTTTGGAAAGTGTTTTGTAGTTGTGCTTGTATAATTCCTGTGTTTGTTTTGGTAGATAGATTCCTAAGTATTTTATATTGTCTAGGGTGATTTTAAATGGTGTTTCTCTTTCTACCTCTTGCTGCTGAGATGTTTTGGAAACATATAGAAATGCTGATGATTTATGTGCATTTATTTTGTATCCTGCCACTTTGCTAAAGTTGTTGATCATTCCTACCAGCCTCTTAGTTGATTCTCTAGGATTTTTTAAGTAGACCATCATATCATCTGCAAAGAGTGATAGCTTAGTCTCCTCATTGCCTATTTTGATACTTTCAATTTCTTTTTCTTCTCTAATTGCTTCTGCTAGTGTTTCTAGAACAATGTTAAATAATAGAGGTGATAATGGGCATCCTCGTTTCACTCCCATATATTCATTCTTAAATGATTATTAAATTCTGCAGACAAAACATTTCTAGGTGCTGAGAGGAAGAGATCATGGTATTAGGAAGTCATAGAATGTTCTCAGATTTACAAAGTAGCCCTTGACCTTTCTTGGAACTTATAGTCTACCCCAGGACAATGTATGCACAAGATATTTGATAAGTTCATTAGAGGGATACAAGACAAAATGTTAGATGAGATCTGAAGGGGCTTCTTGGGAAGACAAAAAAGAGAGAAATCATCAACTGGACTGGAAGCCCAGTAGAACCTTCCTCTAGTCTGTCCTTTGGCTATAGGGAAAGTCAGTCTGGAAGGCATGTCCTCCAGACTCAGAACTTTTGCTGGTTCCTCACCAGCTTGCTGAGTAAGTCCAGTCTTTCCTCCTTCCTTTTAGAACTTAACCCTTTCCTTGACTTGACTGGGACTCTTGGTATCATCTTTCTGTGTCTTGGCCACCTGAAGTTTTAATTTCTTACCCCTTTAATTTAATTCATTTAATGGGAGCCTATAGTTGCAAAGAGGAGGACATTAGTGGGCTTTAGAGTTTGTAGTATACCCTGATGCAGTGTACAGAGGGCCAGACTTGAAATCAGAAAGAACTAGGTTTGAATCTTGCCTGAAACTTCTTAGGTGTATCAATAAGTCTCAGTTTCCTCATCTATAAGATGGGGATTTTAATAGCATTTATTTCACAGAGTTGAGATCATTTATGTAAATAAAGCTCTTTTCAAACCGTAAAGTTTTTTTTTTGTTTTAGCAAATCATTTAATCTCTGTTCAGTTTCATCAGTAAAAGGAGATGCAATGTTTACACAATCTATCTTACAACATTGCTATAAAAAGTGGCTGTTGCTACTAGTTTCTTTTTTTAAGTAAGTAGGTAGCCAGTTAGTTGATAAACAATAATTAAGTGCTTATTATGTGTCACACACTATTACATTCTAGGAATACAAAGAGAGGCAAAAGTTGCTGAATTTCCAAGACTAATGTTTCCAAATGGATAAAATATGATTAAAAGAAGTACAAAGGAGACCCCATTGAAATACATGTAAAAACCAAAATATTTTTAAAAACAAATTCGAGGACCACAGGTTAATAATAGTTGGTGTAACAGAGGGAATATAGAAGAGGCCCAAGGAAAGAACCCTAGAGCACACCCAAGTAGATGTGATATGGATGAAAAATCAGCAAAGGAGACTGAGAAGGAATGGTCAGATAGGTAGGAGGAAAACTAGAAGAGCAGTGTCTAGAGATGAGAGATTATGTAAGAAGAATGATTAACGGTCTGGAGTCTGGAAGATCTGGGTTCAAATCTACCTTCAGATATTTCCTAGCTGTGTGATCCTGGACAAGTCTCTTTTGATCCCATTTGCCCAGTCCTTGCCTTTTTGTCTTAAGAGTTGTTGCTAACACAGAAAGTAAGAGCTTAAAATAAAAAGAGAGAGATCATTGGTATTTTTGGAGAAGGTAATTTTAGTTGAATAATGAGTTTTGGAAACCACATAAAAAAGGGTTAAGAAAAGAATAGGAAGAGAGGAAGTAGAGGCAGTATAGATGGTTTTCTCAAGAAGTTTAGGCATGACAACCTTCTTCATCTGGAAGAATAGAAAGTAAAGAATATCAAGGGAATAATCCAGAAAAAGTGTGGAGGAAGGTAGCCTTGCAGTACCAGATTTCAAACTATTACAAAGCAATAATTGTCTAAAACAACGTGGTACTGGCTAAAAAATAGAGATCAGTATACAACACACTGGTAAATGACTATAGTAATCTAGTGTTTGATGAACCTAAAAATTGAAGCTGGTGGCAAGAACTCACCATCTGACAAAAATGCTTGGAAAACTGAAAATCAGTTGGGCATAGATCAGCAAACTATATACCAAAATATGGTAAAAATGAATAAATGATTTAGATATAAAGGCAATAGCATAAACAAATCAGGAGAGCATGGAAAAATTTACCTGTAAGATTTTTGGATAAGGGAAGAGTTTATAACCAAACAAGAAAGAGTACTGTGGGAAGTAAAATGGACAGTTTTGATTTCATAAAATTAAAAAGCTTTTACACAAACAAAACCAATTTAGCCAAATTTAGAAGGGAAGCAGGAAACAGGGAAAACATTTTGGTAGCAAGTTTTTCTGAGAAAGGTCTCATTTCTCAAATATATAAGGAACTGAGCCAAATGCATTAAAAAAAAAGTAATTCCTCAACTGCTAAATGGTCAAAGGATATGAACAGGTGGTTTTCAGAAGAAGAAATCAAAGCTATCAATAGTCACTTGAAAAAATGCTCTAAATTGCTATTGATTAGAGAAAGGCAAATTAAAACAACTCTGAAGTGCCACCTTACACCTAACAGATTGGCTAACTAGACAGAAAAAGAAAATGACAAATGCTGGAAGGGATGTGGAAAAATTGGGACACTGACACACTGTTACTGGAATTGTGAAATGACCCAACCACCCTGGGGAACAATTTGGAATTATGCCCAAAGGGTTATAAAATTGTGCATACTCTTTGACCCAGAGAGACCAAGGAAAAGGAAAAAGACCAATTTGTATGAAAGTTTTAGTCACTGATTTTGTGTGGTGGCAAAGAATTAGAAACTGATGGGGAATGATCATCAATTGGGAGGTAGCTGAACTAGGTGTAGTAAATGATTGTGATGGAATACTCTTGTGGTATAATGGCAAGGCTAGTGGTTTCAGAAAGATCTGGGAAGACAGACTTATATGAACTTATGCAAAGAATTTAACATAAATTTGTACCTCCTCTTTTCTTTGTAAAAGGAAAGATTTGAAAATCCATTTCAGTCTTCGCCCCCAACTCTTTGATTGGGTTAAGAACAAGACTTGCAGCTTATCTGGATAAGGAAGACACCTTGTGGATCCCCAGTGTCCCAGGGGACACTTACCTCTTGTCCCACAAGACTCCTGGCATCCGGAAGACTGACTTCTAATCCAGACTAAGATCAAGTCCTTCCAGCCAGGCAGAGTTAGAAAAAGTGACATCTGTGGGTGCATAAATTAGGGATTGAAGAAGTTTTTTGTCTCTTTCCAGGTGAATGCATATACTAGGTGAGCATGGAGCTCCAGTTGGCAACTAGCCATGTGATTATGTGCCTTTTTTGTCTCCACCCCCCTTTACTATTTAATAAATCATTATAAAGTATTATACAGTCTCCAGAGAATTTTAATCTTAATGAAAGTGAAGTGAGCAAAAGCAGAACATTGTACAGAGTAACAGCAATATCGTAATGATATTCTCTGATCAATGCAATGATCCAAGACAATTCCAAAGGACTGATGATGAAAAATACTGTACATTTCCACAGAGAAGACTGCTGATCTCTGAGTGCAGATTGAATGATATTTGTTTCACTTTCTTTTTTCTTTTTTTTCTGCAATGTGGTTAGTATGGCAATATGTTTTGCATGACTTTTTGTATATAACTGATATATTGCTTGGCTTCTCACGGGATGGGGAAGAGGCAGGAGGGGGAGAAAGAATTTGCAACTCATTAAAAAATGTTGGGGCAGCTAGGTAGCTCAGTGGATTGAGAACCAAGCATAGAGACAGGAGTTCCTAGTTTAAAATCTGGCCTCAGACACTTCTTAGCTATGTGACCCTGGGCAAGTCACTTAACCCCCATTGCCTAGCCCTTACCACTCTTCTGCCTATTGATTCTAAAACAGAAGGTAAAGGTTTTCATTTATTTATTTGTTTGTTTGTTTGTTTGTTTGTGTTTTTAGAAAAAAATTTTCCATGGTTCCATGATTCTTACTCTCTCCCCTCCCTATCCCCACCCCCCCGAGGCAGACGTGCATTTCCACTGGTTTCTTCATGTGTCATTGATCAAGACCTATTTCCATATTATTGATAATTGCACTGGGATGGTTGTTTCAAGTCTACATCCCCAATCATGTCCCCATCAACCCATGTGTCCAAGCAGTTGTTTTTCTTCTGCGTTTCCACTCCTGTAGTTCTTCCTCTGAAGGTGGTAGCATTCTTTTCCATAAATCCCTCAGAATTGTCCTGGGTCATTGCATTGCTGCTAGTACAGAAGTCCATTACATTCTATTTTACCACAGTGTATCAGTCTCTGTGTACAATGTTCTCCTGCTTCTGCTCCTTTCACTCTGCATCAATTCCTAGAGGTCATTCCAGTTCACATGGAATTCCTCCAGTTCATTATTCCTTTGTGCACAATAGTATTCCATCACCAAAAGATACCACAGTTTGTTCAGCCATTCCCCAATTGATGGGCATATCCTCATTTCCAGTTTTTTGCCACCACAAAAAGAGCAGCTATAAATATTTTTGTGCATGTCTTTTTCCCTATGATCTCTTTGGGGTACAAATCCAGCAGTGGTATAGCTGGCTCAAAGGGCAGGCAATCTTTTATAACTCTTTGGGCATAGTTCCAAATTGCCATCCAGAATGGTTATATCAAGGTAAAGGTTTTTAAAGAAAAAAAAGTTAAAACTGAGAAAAAGAAAAGAAAAATGTTTAGTCATGAAGAAGAGAGAGATAGTTATTATTAGCTAACATCAAGTAAATCTTTTAAGTCAATGGACTTAAAGTCACATTATATTGGCTTATAGTATTCATTTGTTCTAACTATTCACCTAGGATTGAGGTCACCTTAAGTATACTGTCCTCTAGCTCTCATCTATGAATGAACCTATTCCTTCATCCTATTCTTCCTCCATTTCTGCAAGCCCTTGTGTTATAAAGAAAGGTGGGTCATAGGGAGATATAGATATCTAGTGATATGGATGTATCTCTGTATTCTCCCTAGGTGCAGATGATGGGGGAACACCAGCCCCAATCACCCTTGCTGGTTGTTATAATTTCCCCTTTCAATAACAGTTGCCCAGGGAGGACCCCTGAAAGGTTAGGTGGATGGGTTACCCTTTCAGGTCCAACCTGGGGTTGGATAAATTAATATAGGGCTCTGATTAGCCTTGGATCATGTCTGGTATCTGACTGTGTTTGCTCCCTCCCCAAGGGTCATGATATAAAGACCACTCAGGAAGGTACTTATTAAACACTCTTTATCTATAATCTATAATTAGGGAAAGGATAAATAGGATAAGGATTGGGGATTGGAGACCCTGTCAATCTAATATCTATAACTAATTAACACTTAGGACTGAAGGCTATTGATTTAGTAGAAGCTGGAGCATTGTTCTTCACAACCCCTCTGGCCCAGCCTGGCCACTGCCAAGCCAGAGAATAGTGTCTGCCCTTGATGCAGCTGTGTTGGTGATTTTATTCTCTCAGCTTTCTCACTATCAGCGTTTGGTGATGTACTAGCCCTCACAGCCTTCAGGAAATATTCAGATCCTACCAACCCTCTTCTTCATAGACCTCCCAGCCTCCCTTCACCACCCAGGGACCCAAGCCCAAAGGAAGACAAAAAAAGTAAAAAGCCAAAGACCCCTTCCAGGTGGCTGTTAGGGTTATTTATCCTCCCAGGCCAACCAACTTTTGCCCCTGGCTCACAGCATCTGGAAACATTCCAATCTCTCCAACTGCCTCCCTTGTCAATCAAGGTGATATCCAACATTTCCCAGGATATGAATGTAACACTTGTTTCAGTAGTTCCCTCTTTTCCACTTGGCTCCATTCTAGAGCCAAGGAGAAGAGAGAGAGAGAGAGAGAGAGAGAGAGAGAGAGAGAGAGAGAG
>NC_058131.1:523708765-523731797 GCF_016433145.1 Gracilinanus agilis | reverse complement strand
CCCAGGATATGAATGTAACACTTGTTTCAGTAGTTCCCTCTTTTCCACTTGGCTCCATTCTAGAGCCAAGGAGAAGAGAGAAAGAGAGAGAGAGAGAGAGAGAGAGAGAGAGAGAGAGAGAGAGAGAGAGAGAGAGAGAGACAAGAGGGTGTGTTTTTAGCTAGAAGGAGCCAGTCGATAAGAGACTGAAGATAAGGGAGATTAGGGTTATTAACAGAAGCTATCTCCTAGATATAAAGGGAGGGAATGAAATCAATAGTGCTTCCAGAGAATTGAATTTAGCAAGAAGAAGGAATATCTCTTGATCAGAAACTGGAATGAAAGAAGAAATATGGACAATTCTCACTTTAAATGGATGTTTCCCATACTTTTAACATAAAATGACCTATGTATTGTGAATTTACACGCAGATGGGGAAAGGAGGGAGGCAGAAAGGGAACCTTGCAGAGGCCAGATAGACAGAAGGTACCCCAGTGGAAGGACAAAAGATACATATGTGGGATTGGAAATACAGGTGGGTGAATGGAGCTCAGCAAAACTCCCCTCTCTGAGTCCCAGAAGTCTCTAGCCAAGCCGCCTATCAGGCTGTTGCAATGATGGTTTCTCCCTATGTCCATTCTTCTGTTTTTACTTGGAGGGATTTTTGGTTTTATTTTTGTGGACTGTGGGGTGGAAGGTGGGGTGCACACAGCTGAGGAGCAGGAGCTGAGAGGGAACACATAGTATAGTAAAGTTAACATAGATGTTTTTGGAAACAGCTAGGTGGCTTAAGTGAATTGAGAGCCAGGCCTAGAGATGGAAGGTCCTGTTTTCAAATTTGACCTCAGATACTTCTTGACTGTGTGACCCTGGGCAAGCCACTTACCTTCTCATTTTTAGCCCTTACCACTCTTCTGCTTTGGAACTAATACACAGTTTTGATTCTAAGACAAAAGGTAAGGGTTTGGTGGTAGCTGGGTGGCTCAGTGAATTGAGAGCCAGGTCTAGAGATGGGAGGTCCTACATTCAAATCTGGCCTCAGACATTTCCTAGCTGTATGACCCTGGGCAAGTCCCTTGACCCCCATTGCCTAGCCCTTACCACTCTTCTGCCTTGGAACCACACAGTATTGATTCTAAGATGGAAGATAAGAGTTTTTTTAAAAAAACCTTATTTCCATATTATTAATATTTGCATTAGGGTGATCGTATAGAGTCTACATCCCCAATCATACTGAAGCTGAAGTTTAAATACTTTGACCACATAATGAGAAGACAGGAGTCACTGGAAAAGACCCTGATGTTGGGAAAGATTGAGGGCAAAAGAGGGGGAGGGCAGAGGATGAGATGGGTAGATAGTGTCATGGAAGGAACAAACGGGAGCCTTTACAGACTTTAAAAGAGAGGGACTTGGCATGCTAAGTCCAGGAGGTCACAAGTAGTTGGACACAACTGAATGACTGAACAACAATGACAAAAGGAGTTATGATGCTCTTTTGGGGTTCAGGATCCAAACCAGACCAGGAGTAACATCTTAGCTGCCTTCCTGCTAAATTCTTTTTTTTTTTAATACCTATCTTTTTTTAAAAAATCGTCTCAGTTAAATGGCACAATGGATAAAGCACTGGCCTGGAATCAGGAAGATCTAAATTCAAATATAGCCTCCGCTATGTGAATCATTTAACTTCTAATGGCCTCAGTTTCATCATCTATAAAATGGAAATAATGATAACACTTGCCTCCCAGGATTATTGTGAAGATCAAATGAAATAATAACTATAAAGTGCCTAGCACAGTGCCAGGCACATAGCAGGTACTTTGAAAATGTTAGTTATTATTATTATTATTTATTGGTCCCCTTTGGCAGTCTGGGGAAGCCTACAAACTTTTTCCTAGAATAACATTTTTGAAAGAATAAAATAACATACACAAAGTTACAAAGAAAACCAAAGGTTAGTGAAAGTGAAGTTGTAAATTTTGCCCTACCCAAGTTCATTGACCCCTTAAAATCTATTCAAGACCCCCTTAGAAGTCCAGGGACCTGGGACAGCTAGGATGGAGCATGAGGTCTGGAGTCGGGATGGCCTGGCTTCAAAACAGGCTGTGTGACCCAGATCAAATCACTTAACTCCAATTGCCTAGCCCTTGCTGCTTTTTTTTTAGAACTGATACAAAGACAGAAAATAAGAGCTTTTAAAGAAAAAAGAAGAAGAAGAAGTCCATGACCTTCAGGTTAAAATTCCCCAATCTAGTCTAACCGGTACCTAACCAAGAATCTCCTCTATGATATTCCTGATAAGCAGTTGCACAGCTTTTACTTAAAAATTTCTAGTGAGGAAGAACTCATTACCTCTGAGTCAACCCAACCTATTCCCCTTTTGGATGATAGTTTAAAAGTTCTTCCTAACATTAAGCCTTATTCTGCCGCTCTGCAGCTTTCCCCCATCACTTTTAGTTCAGCCCTCTGGTGCCAAGTAGAATAAGTCTAACACATTTTCCAGATAACCTCACACCCAAATATTTAAGGAGCATTACCCTGACCCTCCAAATCTTCCCTTCTCCAAGGGAAGCTGAGCGTGCCAGTTTCTTCAGCCTCTCCTCAGTTGGCCTTCTTAGAAGGGTCTTCATCATCCTGATTACCCTGCTATGAATACTTTGCAATTTACCAATCTACTCCCTAAAATGTATCACTCAGAACCGAACCCAGTAATCTAGATGTGGTCGGATCAGGATGATGCTCTGGCATTTTAGGCATTTAGCTTCTCTTAATGTACAGTCGTCTAAAGACACGTTAGCTTTTTCTTTTTGAGGGCTCTTTGTTGGGCTAATTCATACTGACTTTGTAGTCCATTAATATCTCTAGAACTTTCTCAGAGGAACTCTTGTCCAGCTCACCTTCCCCTTTCTTCTACTTAGAAAATCGATGTTTCAGTTTGAGTATTTGTAAAGTGAAGAATTTGGACAGGATGAAGATTCTGCTTTAAATTCTGTGACCTCTGTTACTAAGACCTTCTCTAATCTTAGCATTAGTTCCTGAGAATTCCTGAGACCAGCTGCAACCTCTGAGAAGAAAGTTATTTCCTTCTGAGTCAGTCGATAACAGATAAAAGAAGAAGATTAGAGGAGACAAATAGTATTCCAGGGAACAACCGAACCTCATTTTATGAGAAGTTTTGAGTGTCGTCTCTCTGGTCAATTACCTTTTCATCTCAGTAGTGTGGATCCCTGGGTCCAAAGGTAAAGAAAAACGGAGAACAACTGATATTTAAAATAACAATCCAACATGTAACAACCCAGCAGAATTGTGCATTGGCTACAGGGGGATGGGGAGTTTGGGGGAGAGGGAAAGAACATGAAACATATAACTATGGGAAAATATTCAAAATAAAAATAAATAAAAATAAATTCAATTTCCATCTCTAAAAAAAATAAAATAAAAATCCACTTTAAGATTTACAAATCACAAATCATTTTCTTCATAAGAGTCCTATTAATATGGCTAATTAACCATCTTATATGGAAATGAACTCATTCCTGCCACTCTCTCAGCAGAATTCCTTTTTTTTGTTGTTTTGTTTTGTTTTTAAAAAGAGGCTTTGGCCTGACCAATCACAGACCTGATCTGAGGACCAAAATTTTTCTCTAACCAATTTCCTAGAATTATTTAAATCTTGAGTCTTGGTTTTTGAACTTAATTCAGAAATCAGTTGGTCTGGAGTGGGTTAAATATAGAAAACCAACTCCCCTGCTAATAATTTTTGTTGGCCTTGGAGTCCTGGGTGTGAAAGAAAAGTTGTGCCGGGTCTGTTACCTTTAGCTACCAAACTATCTTCCAAGAATGCCTGGTTTGCTGTCCAAACATCTGGGCCACTCTCTTATACCAGAACTCCAATGATGAGTTTTTCTTAAGTCCTTTGAGAAAGATGGGGTTCATTGCTAGCCTCCAGTCACCAAATTTCCAACCAATCATGTTGGTTTCCGTGCCTCTACTTTTAAAACCAATCATTTTATACTGAATCCGTGCCTCTACTTTTAAAACCAATCATTTTATACTACATCCTGTTCTCTGTCCTTTGAATGTGCCCCTCTTGCCCCCTTCCCTTTGTGATTTTTGCTTTAAAGGTCCCTATGCTGTAAAGGGCATTGGGCATTTTGGTGGAACGGTACCTGCTATTGGAGCATCTCGTGGTATTGTCCAATTAAAGACACAATTTGTAGACTTTGATTCCTCTGGTTTACTTATTCTAAAGAAGAGGTCTACCTTGACTCCTCTGATCTTAGTAGGGGTTCTAAGTTCACTGGTTTATTTTTTGTTTGAGGTCCTGGCTCCTCTGCTTTGGTCAGAGATTGACACATGAAACTGATGTCTAGTAAGGGTAAGGGACTTGCCCAGAATCCCGAAGAATGTCAGAGATAGTTTGTGAGCCCTGGGGCCAGTGTTCTTTCATCATACTATAAGAAGAAAATTAGGGTGAAAGTTTTGAGAAATTGCCTCTTTACCAAGAGGAATATCCTCTACTCTCCAGCCTGAGTTAACCCTATAAGAGACAAGAAGAGGAAGCCCCATAATAAGAATCAATAAGTATAAGTTCCAAGGCAGAAGAGCAGTAAGGGCTAGGCAATTGGAGTTAAGTGACTTGCCCTGTGTCATACAGCCAGGAAGTGTCTGATTCCAGATTCGAACCCAGAATCTCCTTTCTCTAGACCTGTTTCTCAATCCGTTGAGTCATACAGCTGCCCCCATATCATTTTTTTAAATAAAGAAGTTGAGGAGATACCATTCACAATTACAGATAGGGGAAGAGTTGTATTCAACATAACCTACTCTGGTTATCTGTGGGATAAAAGCTCACTATATGACAAAAACTTCTGGGAAAACTGGAAAACACTACATCAAAAATTGGGTATAAATCAATATCTCATACCATATACTAAAATAAGGTCAAGATGGGTATATGATTTAGAATAAAAAGTGACATTATAAGCAAATATGGGAAACAGAATAGTCTACCTGTCAGATCTATGGAGAAGGGAAGAATTTATGACCAAACAAAAGATAGAGAGTATTACAAGATGTAAAATGAATAATTTTGATTATATTAAGTTTAAAAGGCATTGTACAAACAAAACCAATATAATCAAGATTAGAAGAGAAACAATGAACTAGGAAAATATTGTTATAACAAATTTCTCTGATAAAGGTCTCATTTCTCAAATTTTATAAGAATACAAGTTGTTCCCCAATTATAAATGGTCAAAGGATATGAATAAGAAGTTTTCAGATGAAGAATCAAAGCTGTCAATAATCATTTGAAAAATGTATTAAATCCCTCTTTATTAGAGAAATGCAAATTAAAACAACTCTGAGGTACCACCTCACACCTAGCATATTGGCCAATGTGGTGGTAAAGAATTGTGGTAAATGTTGGGGGGTATGTGGCAAAATTGGGACACATGCATTGCTGGTGGAGTCTTTAACTGTTCCAACTATTCTGGAGGGTAATTTGGAATTATGCCCAAAGGGCTACAAAAGAATGCATACTCTTTGATCCAGTAATACCATTACTAGATCTGTATCCTGGAGTAACAATAAAAAAGGGGAAAGGACCTGCTTATATAAAAATATTTATAGCTGCTCTTTTTGTGGTGGCAAAGAATTAGAAATTGAAGGGATGTCCCTCAATTGTGGAATGACTGAACAAATTGTGGTATATGATGAATGATGAAATACTATTGTGCTATAAGGAATGATGAACAGGATAATTTCAGAAAGAGCTGGGGAAGACCTACATGAACTGATTCAGAGTGAAATAAGCAGAACCAGGAAACCATTATACACAGTAATAGCAATATTGTAGAATGATCAAATGTGATAGCCTTAGCTAATCTCAGCAATACAACAATCCAGGACATTTCTAAGGTATTCTGAGGAACAAAGAATGGTATCCACTTCCAGAGAAAGAACTGTTGGAGTCAGAATGCATATGAAAGCATTTTTCACTTGTTTATTTGTTTGGGGGTTTTGATTTTATTTGATTATTCACTTACAACAATGAACAATATGAAAATGTGTTTTGTATGCCAATACATGTATAAACCAGAAAAAATAAAAGTAAATAAAAATACGGTTATCTGTGTACATGTCATAATTGTAAGTGCAATATAGGCAGAAGTAAAGTCTTTCTCTTTGTAGTGCCAGTACCTAATCAATAAATACGTATTAAGAGTTTGCTACATTGGGGACAGTTAGATGGCTCAGTGGCTTGAGAGCTACATCTAGAGATAGGAAGTCTTGGTTTCAAATCTGGCTGCAGACACTTCCTAGCTGTATGACCCTGGGCAAGTCACTTAACTCCAATTGCCTAGCCCTTACTGCTCTTCTGCCTCGGAACCAATACACAATATTGGAAGGAAAGGTGTTTTTTTTAAGAGTCTGTTATCTGTCAGATACTATGCTAAGCAATACTTGTCCTCAACAAGCATGCATATTACTGGGGGGAGAGGGGCACAACATGATCACAGATGAGTAAGCATAGTTTATATACAAAATGAATACAAATCAATTTGGAGAATTATTAACAGCTGGGAAAATCAAGAAATACTGATCAAAGCAGGTTGAACCTGAATTTGCACTAAGGGGTAAGGAAGGAAACTCCAGGTATGAGGAACAACCCATGTCAAGGTACAGGCGAAGAAGATGACAAGCCATAAATTATATTGTAGTTGGAGAATATTAATCTTTAAATATTTATTTCAGTAGCATACTTTCTATGTTCAGAGCAATTAACTGGTTTTGATGAACTGTATTTGTTCCTTAGAATTTCTCATATATCTTCCATTGGCTGCTTAAAATTTTTGGTTTGAGTAGTCCTTAGGAGTATTGTGTTGCTAAGACCCACAGACCTCATACATATTTGACATCTCCAATTAATCACTTTTTAATATGAGGAAGAAGAGTAGAACAAACATTTATTAGATATCTACTATGTGCTAAGCTCTTCAGAAATAAACATCTTATTTGGTCCTCATAACAACGCTGGAAGGTAGATGCTATTATGATCCTCATTTTACAGTTGAAGAAACTGAGGCAGGTAGTGGTTAAGTGACAGGATCACACAGCCAGTAAATGTCAGAAGTCAAATCTGAACTCAGACCTTCTTGACTTCAGGCCTGGGACTCTATCCTTCAAATTAATAGTATTCTTTTATATTTCATATCTAATAAGCTGGTCAGCCATTCCCTAATTGATGGGTACTCCCTCGGTTTCCAGTTCTTTGAAACACAAAAAGCTACTATTTTTTAAACTATTTTTTAAAACTTTTTTTAACAGCTAGGTGGCTTAATGGATAGAGTGTGGGTCTGAAGTAAAAAACACTGTAGTACCCAGAATTTTAATGAATAAAAAAATGAAGCCATTTCTCCAAGTATATTATTGTTTATTAATAGGTACATGTGATCTTCTAGTAAAGTAGCGGTCAATGGCATGCCTCCATTTGCACCAAAGACCCAAATTGATTTTATATTTTAAAAAAACCCCTTTACAAACCACCTCACATCTAGCAGATCGGCTAATATGACAGTAAAGGAAAATATAAATGTTAGCGGGGATACAGCAAAATTGGGACACTAATGCATTGCGAATTAATCCAACTGTTCTGGAGGGTAATTTGGAATTATACCCAAAGGGCTTTAAAAGAATGCATACTCTTTGATCCAGCAATACCACTACTGGGTTTGTACCCAAAAAAGATAATAATGAAAAATACTTATACAAAAATATTCGTAGCCACATTCTTTGTGGTGGCAAAAAATTGGAAAATGAGAAGGATCCCCCAATTGGGGAATGGCTGAACAAATTGTGATATCTGATGGTGATGGAATACTATTGTGCTGTAAAGACTGATGATCTGGAAGATTTCTATATGAACTGGGAGAACCTCAATGAACTGATTGCCCAGAGAAATGAGCAGAACCAGGAGAGCATTGTACCCAGAAAGTGAAACATTGTGGAACTATCCAATGTACTAGTAGCAATGCAATAATCCAGGACATTCCTGAAGGATTTATGAGAAAGAATATTATCCATACTGAGAGAAAAAACTATGGGAGTAGAAACACAAAAGAAAAACATGTGCCTTATCACTTATCACTTGTAAATATGGGTATGTGATTTGGGGTTTAGGCTTTAAAAGATTGCTCTATGATAAAAATGAATAACATGGAAATAGGTATCAAGGGATAACATTTGTATAACCCAGTGGAATTGCTTGTCAACTCTGGGAGGGGGGAGGGAAGGGGGGAAGGAAAGAAAAAGAATCATGTAAACATGGAAAAATATTTAAAAAATAAAAAGATTTTAAAAAACCACAACTTTTCCCTTTCATCTTAGAATCAATACTGTGTTTTGGTTCCAAGGCAGAAGATCAGTAAGGGCTAGGCAATAGGGGTCAAGTGACTTGCCCAGGGTCACACAGCTGGGAAGTGTCTGAGGCCAGATTTGAACCTAGGACCTCCCATCTCTAGGCCTGGGTCTCAATCCACTGAGCCACCCAGTTGCCCCAGTTTTTATACTTAGGCTCTTATTGGCCTCATCATTTGGACCTTTCTTGGCATTCTTCATTGGTGGATATTTTAATGAGGAGGTAGGCTTAGAGATCTCAGCTACTCCTCCATCATTTCGTAGTTGAGAAGAGAAAACTACTCTTCAGGTGGGTGGATCCCCAGTTTTCCTACCAATAAAGAAAATGATTCACTTGCCCCTCTCTGACACTTAGGGAAGATTAGCTGGTTTATGAAGCCCAGCTTCCTCTAGGATTCTTTGGCTAGAAAAACATAAGCTATCTCAGTCAGGTTTTCACTGACTGTTTCCCCTTTTATAGACTAGATTACTCCAAATCTTGATGAGGGGAATAGTGAGGACAAAAAGGGCCCATGCAATGGAAGGCCTTGCTTGGACTGGTTTCTGTTTATAGGTTCAAGTCCAGGTTCTTCCACTCATTAACTGCATGACCAAGGGTAAAACTTTTAATTTCCCTTAGTCAAAGGTCCTCAACTGAAAAATGAAGAGGTTTAGATTAGACAGTATATTGGTGTCCCAATTTTGCCACGTCTCCTCCAACATTTATCATTTTCCTTTGCTGCTGTATTAGCCAGTTGGCCATGTGTAAGGTTGTACCTCAGAGTTGTTTTAATTTATACTTCTCTAATTAGTTGGGATTAAGAACACTGAAAAATGATTCTTTTATAGCATGATGCAAATGGCCTTCCCTTTGCCTCTGAGATTTGATAACCTGTTTATGATTCATTATGGCTAATCCTATGTTAGTGGAAGATAAGATTTCCCAGCAGACATCTGAGTCAATGTTCTGGCTCTCTGGTACTTAAGTTGTTTATATTTATTTTTTATTATTTCTTGGAGATTTGGGAGGAGTAAGGATGATGATGACTTGCATCTGTAGCTTCCCTGCTAGACTATATGTATCTTGAAGACAGGAGATTTTAATCTGATGCACCTTTGTTCCTCTCTAGCATGGTAAGGATGAGAAGGGAGGGATTCGGTTTGCATAAAAATTAAACTCATTTCTAGAGAAATGGAAAAGATAGACTGAAATCTCATGGGTTGAATAAGCTACTTCTCCCCAACCCACAGAGCTAGAAACTATTTGTAAGCAGATGATGTGGAAATCATTTCTGTAAAAGGATCTTGATAGAAAAGAGTGCTGGCAACTTCACCCTGTAACTGGGCTTGGACAGTCAAAAAGAATACTTGGAATTCCAGAAAAAGGAGAAAGTAATCTATTTGATAGTTTCTCTGACCTTGTATGCAAATTCACAGCCTGTGTACACTCTATCCCTCAGGCTCCATTTTTCCATCTCTCCCAGACTCTATTATTCTTAACCCTCTCCCCAATCTTTATCCCATCCTCATCCACATCAAAATTCCCAGCTCTATCTCTTCCCTCTCTACCTCAATCTGTATCTAAAAAGTAATCTGTATCCTCATTTCCATCCCCATTTTTATCCTTATCTCCTTGTATCCATTTACTGTTCTGAACCCACTCAGCAGGAATTGGCAGAATGCTATATCAAGTGAGAAGGCCTATAAATCAGTCCTTCTTTCTATGCCAACCACTTCTAAGAAAAGCCAGGATAGATTGTAGAGTACGTGGACAGGTGGTGCCAGTGTACACAGTTTCTTTCTTTACGGCGGCAATTAGGGAGAAAGGAGAGGCAGCTCAAACAAAAAAATGAGCAGGAAAAAAAAATGAGCAGGAAAGGCCCCTCTCCTCAAGGCAGTAGCTGAATTGATTTATATTTCCCAACAGGAAAGAAATAAGGAATATGAAGGTTACTATAGGGCAGGCACTTAGAGCAGAGTTGGTGGTGTGTCTGGAAAGCACTACTTGGCAATTAGAGAAGAAAAAGAAATTGAAGGTATTTCCAACACATCACAGCAGCAAGAGGTAGAAAGAGAAACACCATTTAAAATCACCCTAGACAATATAAAATACTTAGGAATCTATCTACCAAAACAAACACAGGAATTATACAAGCACAATTACAAAACACATTCCAAACAATTAAAACTAGATCTAAACAATTGGAAAAACATTGACTGCTCATGGGTAGGACGAGCTAACATAATAAAAATGACCATTCTACCCAAATTAATTTACCTATTTAGTGCCATACCTATCAAACTACCAAAAAACTTTTTACTGAATTAGAAAAAACTACAACAAAGTTCATTTGGAAGAACAAAAGAACAAGAATATCAAGGGAAATAATGAAAAAAAAAAGTGAAGGAAGGTGGCCTAGCAATACTACTTGGGTAAATTCTTGAGAAAAATTTCAAGAGAATTCCATTTTTTTTTTTGCTCTTTCAATATGCAATGCCTAATAAATTTCCCTGGAATCAATTGTTCTCCTCCCTCGCCCTAATGACATAAACTAGCTTGGCAGCTAGCCATTGTAGCTTTATCCAAGGTTGTTTGAGTCTAATTCTTTTACCATCACCAGTGGAGAAAGTAATTGCCAAACCCTGGTCATCAGTTCATCTCCTCAAGAATGACTTTTCCTATGTTCCATTTTCTCCCCTCTCATGGCCCTGCAATTTGAATTTTGTCCAAGGATATGCTGGAACCAGCTCTAATAGTCTTGTTAAATTTTTACTCTAAGCATTTTGACTTTAGAATCCAGCAATCACAGCAAATTGGGGCTTGATTTATTGTTTGGTTAATTGTCTAAACTTAAGAAAATGTTAATAATACAGATTAAACTTAAAAGTGTGTACTATGGAAAGGAGAGAGAATAAGTTTTTATAAAGGGCCTACAATGGGTCAGCCATTGTGCTAAGCATTTTACAATTAAAATCTTTTTTAAAAAATTCACATTTTTCTTCAATACTAAGTATCAGTTCCAAGGCAGAAGAGTGGCTAGGCAAATGGGGTTAAATGACTTGCCAGGGTCACAGAACCAGGAAGTTTTTGAGTCCAGATATGAACCTAGATTCTCCCAACTTCAGGTGGGCCTGCCCCTACCCACTGAACTATCCAATTGTCCCTACAATTAGAATCTTACTTGATCCTCACAACAACCCTGTGAGATAGATGCTATTTTATCCAAAATTGAGGCCAAATGAAGTTAAGTGACTTGTCCATGGTTATATAGCTAATAAATGAGGCCAGGGGCAACTAGGTGGCACCCTCAGGCTTAGACTCAATACTAAGTACTGATTCCAAGGCAGCAGAGCAGTAAGGGCTAGGCAATTGGGGTTAAGCGACTTGTCTAGGGTCACACAACTAGGAAGTATCTGAACTTGGATTTGAACCCAGGAGTCCCCCAGCTGCCCCTGTCCTCATCCTTTTTGATCTATGTTTGTATTTGACTCCATTGACTATCCTCTCCTTCTGGTGACTTTTTTCCTTCCTGGTCTTTGGTGATATTGCTATCTTTTCAGTCTCATTTTCAGGATCACCATCCATACCTGCCTCTTTATGTGTGGATAAACCTCCAGGCTGTTTGAGGCTCTCTCTTCTTATTTATACTCAAAGCAAAATTTTCAGATCTCATGGGTTCAACAATAATCTTTATGTAAATGACTTCCAAATCAACTTATCCAATTCTCATCTCTCTTTCTCTTGGGTTCTGGATTCATATCTCTAAGTGCCTGCTAGACATTTCCATCTGGATGTTCCTTAGGCATCTCAAATTCAACATGTCCTAAACAGAACTAATTATCTTTCCCCTCAAACTCACTTCCCCGCTTAACATCTTTTCTCAGCTTATTTCTGTTGAGGTCATTATCATTCTTCCACCAGCCAGATTTCCAAAGTAGGATGTCCTTGACTCTTCCCTCTCATTTGTCCCCTTCCTTATATTCAATCAGTCAATTTTAGCTCCTCAACATTTTTCACTTTCAATCTCTTCTCTAAGTCACTTCTCAACCATCCTAGTTCATGTCCTCATCACCTCTCTTTTAGATGATTGGAGTAGCCTTTTAATTGATTTCCTTTGCATCCAATCTCTACATCCCTCTCCAATCCATCCTCCAAATATTTGCCACATCAACATTGCTAAAGCATGGCAATGACCATGGTAGTCCTCTGTTGAAGACACTTTAATGACTCACCATTGCTTTTAGGATAGAATATAAATGCCTCTGTTTGACCTATAAAGGCAATCTGACTCCCATTTATTTTTTTTTTCAGGCTGATTATAGACTATTCTTATATTCTCTGCCCTTTACCCAATTTGGCCTACCAATTTTGTAGACCAAAAGTGTCAAATATGCTACCTTCAACATGTGACCTGCAGCATTCCTTAGTGTGGCCTGAACCAGATTAAAATGTAATTTGAAAATATTTAACAAAAAATTTTAAATCGAATAAATCAAATAATATTTTTAGAGCTAAGTCAATATATGGCCCACAGATATCCTTATGTATGGTTTAGTGACCCCTATTTCTAATTGAGTTTGACACCATTGTTGTAGACTATACATGACATTCCTTCTCTTCATTCTGTCTTTGTAAAGGTTATCCTTTGTTCCTGTAAAACTCTCCCTCCTCAACTCTTCCACTTAGAACTCCTAATTCCCTTAAAGGCCCAATTCAAGTTCTACTTTTTTCAAGAAGCTTTGCCTAATTCCCAAGTTTTTAATCAAACCCACCTTGTTACCCCAAATCACTGTATATCTATTTTACATATATTCTATTACCTGGGAACACAATGGAACTTCCCAAGAAGAATATGTTTCTTTTTTTTAAACATTTATTAATATTCATTTTTAACCTGTTTACATGCTTCATACCCCTACTTTCCCCTTCACCCCCCGCATTCCCCCCACCCATGGCCAATGCACATTTCCACTGGTTTTGTCATGTGTCCTTGTTTAGGGCCTATTTCCATATTGTTGTTAGTTGCATTGGTGTGGTCGTTTCGAGTCCACGTCCCCAATCATGTCCACCTCAGCCCATGCATTCAAGCAATTGATTATCTTCTATGTTTCCTCTCCTGCAGATTTTCCTCTGAATGTGGGTAGTGTTTTTTACCATAAATCCCTCATAGCTGTCTTGTGTCATTGCATTGCTGCTGGTACAGAAGTCCATTACATTTGATTTTACCACAGTATATCAGTCTCTGTGTACAATGTTCTTCTGGCTCTGCTCCTTTTGCTCTGCATCAATTCCTGGAGGTCTCTCCAGTTCGCCTGGAATTCCTCCAGTTTATTATTCCTTTTAGCACAATAGTATACCATCGCCCGCATATACCACAGTTTGTTCAGCCATTCCCCAATTGAAGGGCATACCCTCCTTTTCCAGTTTTTTGCCACCACAAAAAGCACAGCTATAAATATTTTCGTACAAGTCTGTTTATCTATGATCTCTTTGGGGTACAAACCCAACAATAGTATGACTGGATCAAAGGGCAAGCAGTCTTTTATAGCCCTTTGAACATAATTCCAAATTGCCAGCCAGAATGGTTGGATCATTTCACAACTCCACCAGCAGTGCATTAATGTCCCAATTTTGCCACATCCCCTCCAGCATTCATTACTCTCCCCTTCTTTCATTTTAGCCAATCTGCTAGGTGTGAGGTGATACCTCAGAGTTGTTTTGATTTGCATTTCTCTAATTATTAGAGATTTAGAACACTTTCTCATGTGCTTATTGATACTTTTGATTTCTTTACCTGAGAATTGCCTATTCATGTCTCTTGCCCATTTTTCAGTTGGGGAGTGGCTTGATTTTTTATACAATTGATTTAACTCATTGTATATTTGAGTAATTAGACCCCTGTCAGAGTTTTTTGTTATAAAGATTTTTTCCCAATTTGTTGTTTCCCTTCTGATTTTGACTACATTGTTTTTGTTTGTACAAAAGCTTTTTAGCTTGATATAATCAAAACCATTTAATTTACCTTTTGTAATTTTCTCTAACTCTTGCTTGGTTTTAAAATCTTTCCTTTCCCAGAGATCTGACAAGTATACTATTCTGTGTTCACTTAACTTATTTATAGTTTCCCTCTTTATATTCAGGTCATTCACCCATTCTGAATTTTTCTTGGTGTAGGGTGTGAGATGTTGATCTAGACCTAATCTTTCCCATATTGTTTTCCATATTTCCCAGCAGTTTTTGTCAAATAGTGGATTCATGTCCCAAAAGTTGGGCTCTTTGGGTTTACCATACACTGTCTTGCTGACATCATTAACCCCAAGTCTATTCCACTGATCCTCCCTTCTATCTCTTAGCCAGTACCATATTGTTTTTTTTTTAAACCCTTGTACTTTGGTGTATTGTCTCATAGGTGGAAGATTGGTAAGGGTGGGCAATGGGGGTCAAGTGACTTGCCCAGGGTCACACAGCTGGGAAGTGGCTGAGGCCGGGTTTGAACCTAGGACCTCCTGTCTCTAGGCCTGACTCTCACTCCACTGAGCTACCCAGCTGCCCCCCTACCATATTGTTTTGATGACTGCTGCTATGTTTCTTTTAATGTCTATTTTGTTTATTTTTGTAAATGAGTAATCTTATAAAACCCAAATCCCCAAACATAAACCCAAATAAGTAATTGAAAGATCATATGCTTTCATCTGCATTCTAACTCCAACAGTTCTTTATTTGGAGATGGAGAGCATTTTTTGTCATAAATTCCTCAAAATGGTTCTGTATTACTGATAGTAGCTTAGTCTGCCACAGTTGATCATTCCATAATATTGTCATTACTGTGTACAATGTTTTTCTAGTTCTGCTTATTTCACTCTGCATCAGTTCATGTAGATCCTTCCAGCTCTTAGAATATAAGTTTCTTGAGAGCAAAGACTCTCTTTTGACACATATCTGCAGTACCTGGAACATAGTAGGTGCTTAATAAATGCATTTTGATTGATCAAATGACTGACTCAGTGGAGAAATCAAAGCCTTACCTTACATAATAGGAAAGAGGTCTCTAGCCTCAGACTCTAGCTTATCCTAGGAGGGAATACTTAATTGTTTCCATATAACCCTATCTCTGTTCCATGCAAATCCCAAACTGTCTGTTAAGCCCCATCAGCCAAGTGAGATCATTACAGCCCTGAGACTCTGGGAGTAATGAGGCAGGTCAACTACAGAGTCATTCTTGCTTCCTCCAATCCTAAAAGATCTAATACATGAAATTCTGTTTAGACAGTCATTTCAATCTCATAGTTTGGTATAGTAGTTGTGGAGAGAGGACTCAATAAAAAGTTGGTCTTTTAATTCTGCCACTTGCTTAAGAATGTGAAAATTAACACTAGCCTGTGCCCTTTTCTTTGATATCCAAGATTAACTTTGGATTTTAAAGCAAAGGATCTTATTTCTGAACCTCTGAACCATATCTCTCTGAAGTTATGGGTGGAGTCCTCCCTACAATGCTAGGAGACATTGTACCCAGTGCTGTGCCACCATTCTAAGGACCTTGTGGTGACTCTTGGTGTCTGGAAAACCCACCTCTAATCCAGATCGAGGTCAGAGGGTCTCAGGAAAGGGTTGTCACAAGGAGCATAAATTTGGAGCAGGAAAGGAAGAAGGTCTTTTTTTGCCTTAGAACCATGGAGAGAGGAAAAGTGCTAACTTGCCTATAGTGTGGCTATTCACCTGGCTCTGGGGAAGGTGGCCTAGTGCTGGCTAGAGGAGCCCTGGTACATACAAGGATGGACTCAGGGCTGGCCAGGAGAGAGCCACTACCTCTGAGGTCTGGCAGTAAAGCTGGCACCACCAACTGGGAGAAGAGGCTTGTGAAAGGAACAGTTAGCTGCATGTGGCTGGTGCCTTTTCTCTTTCTGGCCTGCTTTTTATTATTTAACAAATACTTAAAAATTAAGATACTGTCTCCAGAGAATTTTAATCTAACAGGAGGACACTGGGATCCTTCCTTTTTTTCCACCAGGGACTACTATATGCAGAGTGGGAGAGATAAAGAAAATGATGATATCTTCCTTGTGAGCCAAAGTTCAGGGGAGAGAAAAGCAGTGGAGAAAGGTGGAATTAGAGTATAGAAAATGGAAATAAGATCAAGAAAAGGAAGATACTTCCAGGAATGGATAGAAGAAAGAGAAGACAGAGGGAGGCTTGAGGAAAAAGGAAAGAGAAGTGGTGCCTCAGAGAAGAATAAAGGAATCTGGCAATTACACCAGGGGATTTTTATTTTATCCCATTTTATTTTATCTCATTTTAATGGGATTGCTAGTACCCCCAGATCTCTCTGCTGGTGTTTGGAGGATCAGACATCTGATTGCACGAACCCTTTGAAATTTTCTTCCGTTTACATTGCATGTGTCTTTTTTTTGTAAGGTCTTCCTTCCATCTTAGAATCAATACTGTGTATTGGTTCCAAGACAGAAGAGTGGTAAGGACTAAGCTCTACTTAACATGGAGGTTAAGTGACTTGCCCAGGGTCACACAACTAGGAAATGTCTGAGGTCAGATTTGAACCCAGGCCTCCCATCTCTGGGCCTGCCTCACAATCCACTGAGCCATCTACCTGCTCCCTACACTGCATATGTCTTGAATGAACATAGTTATTTGCACATTGTTTTCCCATTAGAGTATAAACTCCTTGAGGGAAGAATTTTGTCTTTCTTTGCATCCTTAATACTTGGCACAGTGCCTGATGAGTAAAAACTTAAGAAATGCTTGTTGATTAACTACTTCTACAATATTAGGGTGGTATAAAAGGTAACAGAAGATACAATTGAATCACACTGTTTGTTGACCTCTATGAGTATTACTTTAACTATCAGGATCCTAAACCTAAGATTTTAGTCTAGTGATTAATGAATGGAAGCAGGAATGGTACCACATCCACGTCGACATGTAAGTTTATGTGCAAGTGTACATGAGTAGAGAATATATTTGTGGATGCTCTGTACATAATTCACAAAGTAAAATAAGAGTACAAATTTATGCTCTGAAAGACCCTTGAATGGGGATGAGGATATTGTTGAGATACCAGATATGGGTATAGAAATTGGGATTGGGGCTATAAACATTTATTTTATATGACTGCACTTGTGTAACCGATATCAAATTGTTTGCCTGGGGTTGGGAGAGAGATTGGAATTCAAAATTTCCAAAAACAAATATTAAAAAAGTTATAATTGGGAAAAAGTAAAATTTTAAAAGAAAAAATGAAATTGGGATTGGAAATTAAAGGACTAGATTGGGGGATTGCTAATGGCTGGTGGGGGGAGGTACTGGATGGCTGAAGCCACAGCTAGGAATCTGAGTAAAGTGATGCCATTCACAATCATGTGAATTCAATTGAACAAAGATTGATTGGGCATATATGAAATTCAAAGTTCTGTGCTAGGTGCTGTAGGGAGGTGAATGAATAAAACACAGTCCTTGTTCCAAGGAACTTTGAATCTAGTGCACAGACAAAACAAGTTCTACAAATAACTATAAAACAAGGCAGATGTTAAGGACTATGAAAGAGGTAGAAAAAATGTAATGGGGAGGGAGAGGTAGCATCCAGTTGAGAAATCATGGAAAACATAAAAAAGTGACAATTGATCTGAGCCTTAAGGATAAATAGGATTTCAACAGGAAAACATTTTAGAGAGAAAGTGTTTCAAAATTTCAGTAGATTCCTGGTCTCATTGATGATGGGTAGGGATGCCTTCCAATAGTGCAAATTAAAACCAATCCCTCCCTTTTCAACCTGTGTGATTCTTGTTCTCCCATAAATCCAACATAAAGGAGGATCATCTCGGTAACATCTGGAACACTTACTTGGCTTGTATGTTTGAGCTTTTATTCTTTATACCTGACTGATTCTTTCCCTCTCAAGAGAAAATGATGATGATATATTTAATATGAGTCAAAGTACAGAGGCAGGGAAGTATAGGGTGTGTTTAATAAACATGGTGCAGTCTAAATTGGTTAATAAATAAGTCTGAAGAATGATAGGATTATAATTTTCCCCATACTTTCTCTATTTTTCCTTAGTATATCTTTCTCCCCTCCATTAACATCTCTATCTGTCTGCCTGTCTATCTATCTATCTGTCTGTCTGTCTATCTATCTATTTAGGTAATTGGGGCAAAGTGATTTGCCCAGGATCATACAACCAGGAAGTGCCTGAGACCAGATTAGAACCTAGGTCCTCCCAATTCCAAACCTGGTGCTCTATTCACTGTGTTCCCTAGTTGCCCCTTAGTTAACATTTGTTAAGTATCTACTGTGTGCCAGGCAATAGGGACACAAATAGAGGCAAAAGACAGTCCATGCCCATGGGGAGGGAGGAAACAACATGCAAACAAATATAATCTATATACAGAATAAATAGAAAATAATTAACCAAAGGAAGGCACTAAAATTAAAGGTGTTAGGGAAGACTTTCTGAGAAAGGTGAGATTTTATTTTATTTTATTTTTAAATTTTAAATTTTAAATTTTAAATTTTCCCCTAGTTACATATTTCATGTTCTTTCCCTGTCTCCCAAACCCTCCTAACCCCCCTTAGCTGGCACACAATTCCACTAGGTTTTACATGTATCATTGATCAAGACCTAATTCCATATTATTGATAGTTGGACTAGAGTCATTGTTTAGTGTCTACATCCCCAATAATATCCCCATCAGCCTATGTGTTCAAGTAGTTGTTTTCCTTCTGTGTTTCTCCTCCCACAGTTCTTCCTCTGAATGTGCCTAGTTTTCTTTCTCATAAGTCCTTCAGCCTTGCTCTGGATTCTTGCATTGCTGCTAGTAGAGAAGTCTGTTATGTTCTATTGTACCACAGAGTATCAGTCTCTGTATACAATGTTCTCCTCCTCCTCTGCCTCTGATTTACATGGCTTTATCTCAGTGCATTCAAGGGGTCTGCACTCCCTATTTGTGGGATTGTTATTGTTTTTAACTTTTCTACCTGCTCTTTAAGGGGAACTATAGTCAGATTACATCTTTACATATGCTTCATTAGTGAGAAGCATTTCTCCCCAGTAGTTCTTTCATTTGATACAGAATGATTGAGTAGGCAGCACTGATAAACACCTGTACCAGGAAATGTGTGTGATGTGTCCTGGCAAGTTTTCCATGAAAAGGTACCCTCCTTCCCCACTACTTACTAATACCTGCACATAAGTCATGTTATTTTCTGTAATCTCCTGATCTCCTACTTAATTTATGTGGCCAAATGGCTTACCCAGCAGGCTGGTAGCTTTTTCTTCTCCTGTTGCCTGACTTGAGAGAGGGAGAGGAAAAAGTATTCTTCCCTGAATTTTTCTCTCTTTATTTCAGCACTTTTCTTAGTGTAAAGGAGTTTTATATGTATGTGTGCAGTTATATCAGTACTATAGTGCCCCATTAAGTCTTGTTTTTTGATTAATAATCAAAATAATTTTGATTAATAATCAGCAAAACCATGCAGTATCAGAAGTCACATTAATGTACCTTATTCATCATTGGTTAGCACATAATAACGTTATTAAAAATAGTTCAGAGACTTATTGTACTTTAAAAGTGTTGTTCTTACATAAAATGCACATATTTACTTGTATTCAGTGTTAAACATATTGTACGGCTCTCACAAAATTACATTTTTAAAAATGTGGCGTATATGGTTCTCATGACAAAAAAGGTTACAGACCCCTGATCTAGAGGAAGACTTTCCCAGCTCCTTTCAATTCCAGTGTCTTCTTGTTTTCAATAATTTCCTAGTTAGCCTGTATATAACTTGCTTTGTATTTGTCTGCTGGTTATCTCCACCACTGGACTGTAAACTATTGAGAGCAGGGACTATCTTCTTTTTGCATCTATTCCTAGGCCAACATTGGCAAATGTTTTGGAGACAGAGTGTCCAAATTGTAACTTCTTGCTACCTGTGAGCCCCTACATTACCCCAGACAGCGGAGGTGGAAAGCTGGACAGAGCATCGGGGCATGCAAAAATGTCCTGGGGGCACTGTGGAGAGACTCCAGTCCCCTCTGTGCTGCCCTGGCACCTGTGCCATGCCTTCACCAACACTGCCCTAGGGTTTTGCACAGTGCCTACTTAACACATAGTAGGTGCTTAATAAGTGTTTATTTTGGTTGATTAATTCCATCTCTGGTTCTATGAGCTTCTGCCTTTAATTCAATAAAGCAACAAAGAGTCCCTGAAAATTTTTAGGATAGCAATGACATAAATAAAGTGTGCTTTCAAGAAATTAGTCTGGATGCATGCATAAATTAAATTAGAAGGGGTGAGGGAGACCAAAAACTGAGAACAGGTAGGAGAGCTAGGTGGTAGCATGGGTATGGAAAGACATTAATAATACTTGGCATATTTTGTACTGCTCAGAATGTTTTCATATACATTAAATCTGTTTAGACCCATGATGGTTCAAGGGAGATAGATCAGGTATCATTGTTACCATGGTACAAATGAGAAAAGTAAGCTCAAAAAAAAGTCTATGATTTGCCCAAGACCACTGCCTATCTATGGCAGTTTGGAGAAGAGCCCAGTCCTTCTTATTTCTGGTTCATTGTTCTTCCAATTACATTAGGAAGTAGCTGGTTGGGGAAGATGGCCTGGGAGCAGTAGCAGCATGGGCAGACTGGGTTGGGCTAGTTATGGTGAGTGGAGAAGCCCAGGGGTTCTCCTTGATGAAGTTTTCCATCATCTCCAGGAGCCACTTGAAGTAGCTCAGAAATTCTCATAGTGGTACATGAAGATGGAAAAATCAGTGAACATTTGCAAAGAGGAAGGATTTAGTAAGAAGAACTGAGAAAGAGTGGAGTGATGAAAAGCTGAAGGTAAGGAAGACCTGGTTTCAAGTCCCATCTCTGAAACTTACAGGCTGTGGGATTCTAGCCAAGTTCTTCAAGCTCCTACAGCTCTGGGCAACTCTTTAAAACCCTGAGTTTCAGGGAAAATGCTGATAGAGGGAGTTCCCTGATCATTATGGCAGGGGAAAGGTTAATTATAGCAATTCAGGGCAGAGAAGAGATGAGTCAAGGAGAGCTGGATGGGTTATTCCTAGGGAATTATGAACATTGTTTGGGGAAGGATGAAGGGAATGGGAAAAAGTAGGGGAAGATACCAGGCCATATATTCCTCAGATACTGGCTCAATTCAGGCTCAATTGTGGAAATTTATGATGAGGAAATGAGGCAAGGAATAGGGAATTTTCTCTGTTCTAAGTCAATCTCTGTGAAACCAGAGGGAGAAAGCTACATGGGCTTGGCAGGTTCAACCTACCCTTTTTGGGTTTGCCACTGGGGGATGGGCTGCTAGAGGACTCTTGTCTATAAAAGTTGCTTAAACTCAAATACTTCCTAGCAATGTGACCCTGGACAAGTCGCATAATCCCCATTGCCTAGCTTTTGTCTTTCTTCTATCTTATAATTGACACTAAGTTAGAAGGAAAGGGTTGTTTGTTTTTAAGTTACTAAAACTGGGAACAACAAAGATTACTGAAGACACCTTAGTATCAAAGAAGGCTCTATTACAGCCAAATCCTCACGTGAAAGAAGTTCCTTCTATCCACTATTTTTCTTATCATTTGTGACATGCTGGTGAAATGATCAGATTGATTTTGTCTTTTAAAAAAAATTGATCCTATTTGCAGTTAATTGTATCCTGTTACTGTTCAAGTCATGGTCTCTGAACTTAGTTCAGAAATTCAGCTGAATCTTAATGAGTTAAGTTTAGAAATCCAGTTCTGCTAATCACTGTTCTATTCTTGCCTCAAGGACATGTGTTATCCTTAAAGGATGCAGGTAGACACCAGGGAATCTAGTCTAGTATCTTTACACCACTAACCTATCCATCAGGGATGTCTGATTTGTTAACCAAAGAAGTCTGGTCCATTAGCTCTAATCTTGCAGGTAGACTCAAACAAGGAGCATTTCTTAGTCATAGAAGGGGGCTATTTCTAGTCTCTTATTCTCAATTTCCAACTAATTCTATTGTTCCCCTCACCTTAGCTCTGTAACCAATCATACTGATTTCATCATTCATGAAGTCTGAGCTCTTTTAAGTAATCTTAACTTGTACCCCACCTATAAAGTCTTGTTCTTTGTTCTGTACTTCACAAAACTATAAAAGAGAAGTGTCCCCCTCATTGGGCTCTTAGCTTAGCTGGGGAAGCTAAGATCCTATTTACAGGTAAAATCAGGCTCTACTAATAAATTGATTGCACTTGGAACTTTGTACCTTAGTCCACCTCATTTTGATCGCAACAATAGGGACTTTGGGGGCATCATTACAGAAGACAGGGAGAGCTGGTTTTATAAAGGGGATGTCTAGCTCTCCAGATGGAACTCAGGGAGGATGAGATCCCCCTCTTCACCAGTGTTCAAATCATTCAGAAAGATAAGCTCTTGGGAGAGAATGGGCAGAGGATAATCTGCCCTACCAAAGGGAAGATATTTAAGAGAGTTCTTCTCATTATTTGTCAAAACCCTATCTGTCGGGCAGCTGGGTAGCTCAGTGGAGTGAGAGCCAGGCCTAGAGACAGGAGGTCCTAGGTTCAAACCCGGCCTCAGCCACTTCCCAGCTGTGTGACCCTGGGCAAGTCACTTGACCCCCATTGCCCACCCTTACCAATCTTCCA
>NC_058131.1:523696328-523705777 GCF_016433145.1 Gracilinanus agilis | reverse complement strand
CTCTCTCTCTCTCTCTCTCTCTCTCTCTCTCTCTCTCTCTCCATATATATATATATATATATCTCAACATAGTGGGGTTGAGGCCAGGGCCCTCCTTCATGAAGTTTCCCATGATCTCCAGGACTCAAATGGAGTTGCTCAGAAGTTCTCATAATGGTGTATAAAGTGAGCCTGGTCTTGTCGGTTGATGAGTTGACAGGCTTTTTCCACATTCTTGGTCATGCCAGGGGGGCCACAGCTAAACACCCCAATCTTCCGAACCTAGGGGTGGTTTGGAGGAGACAGAGAAACACAGGCTTAGAGGTGTAGACTCCCCAGGAAAGAAATGGCTACCCAGGGCTGATACTAGAGTACAGAGGGAGTGGAACCTTGACCCCAGACTTAGAGAGTCTAAGTGGGGTAGAGGTGGAGAGTAGTAGTAGGAATTCCAAACTGAACACTTCACTCTATACAAGTGGGACCCAAGAAATCTCTATCTGGTGATGATTCAGAGATCAGAATAGAAAGGGATTTGCTCCCTAGTAGTAGCAACTAACCTCTGGGTGGACCTCCTGCAGGGAGCTGAAGAAAGGGCCAAAGGGGGGACGGCCAAAGTGGGTGATGGAGCGCAGGCCAGTGAAGAGACTCCGGTTCAGCACCTTCTGGAAGTGTCGCTCACAGATATACTTAGAAGAGGAAGGGAGAGACTTAGGTTACACCCAAAGATGGAGCACAGGGCTCAAGATGAAGAAACTGAGGTTGGAGTGAAGGACAAAGAGATAAGGGAAGAGAGAGGGCTGGAAAATGTATAGTTAGAATTATCTTGAATCCCTAAAACTACATTACCCAAACTTCCTTTCTGTGTTATCCACAATTCCTTTTGCCTTTTGTATATACTTGTGTTGCTATATTGTCTATATAGAGTTGCAGTTTCTTCGCCCCTGCTCTCTTCCACGTGAATTGAGTGGTGAATGTTCCCTGTGTTCTCTAGCTTTCTAGTGAAATATTAATAAATCTTTATAAATATTATACTTTGGAGATATTGAATATTAATTTTTAAATCCACAAAAAGGAAGCTAGAGTCAGGGCTGTGCAGATTTGAACCCCAGCCAGCCCTCACCAACATAGTAGTCCTAAGGTCAAACTTCTCAGCCAGTTGGGTGATGTAGATGTGCACAGACACCAGCTCCTGAAGGTCATTCTCCTCCACCTCTCGGATGATATCTGCCAACCACTCAAACTGCCTTTGAGTCCTTGTTACCCAGATGAAGTAGATCTTGAGAAAACAAGGTCATATTCAGGTGATGAATGTGGTACTCAAGGGGACCTCAAGATTAGGATCCTCCAATTAGCACCCAAAACACCTCCCTCAGATACCCGAGTAGCCTCCCATATCAAATAAGTAAAGAGGAAGTGCCCAGCTAATAGATGTCAACCCCAGAGATCATATGTACCCTCCTTTCCACCCTCAGGGCTTTCTCCTTAATATCTCTGATAAGTGTAGACTGAGTTTTTTAGTCTTTGCGTCCCTTCTTGGTGCTTTAAAAATGTTTGTTGAATTGAAATGAAAAATATAAATTCACCACAATTAACCAAGGAAGCTACCATGTCACTCCCAAAACAACACAGGAGAATAATTATCTCTCCTCCTGCCTATGTGGGATCAGGGAGAAACTCTCACCTTCTTGCAGAGCAGTTGGCTATTGACTGATGACTTGAAGACCAGGTCTTTAAGAATGGAGGCAAATGGGGTAACTCCAATGCCCCCACCCACCAGCACAGATACCTCAAATTTATGCCATTCTTGGTGGCCTTCTCCAAATGGGCCATCCAGGTACAGCTGCCAGAAGGAAGAGGGAGGTGAGAAATGGGAAAGGGAAGAGGATACATTGAGTAAATAAGGGTTGACTTCTAATGAAGCACTCTTGCTTCCTCTTTGCCTGACCTAGGGAGTCGGGAGTATAAGGAAAATCTTAGAACATTGGGAGCTATTGGCCCTGGACTTAAGCCAGAAGTAAATTTTTGGGAATCTACTATCATTAACCCCAGGTTATACTGAAGGGATCCTGAAAATAATTGGCATTTCTAACCCCTAGAGTCAGGAAGTGGGGATACCTTAGGATATATGGTACAGCTGTTGTCTGGTGGAAGTGAATAGATCTCTCTAAGTCTTGTGGTCCAAGGTCCCACAGCTCTGATGTGCAGACTGAGTGTGTCCTCATGGGGTGCAGAGGTGAGTGTGAAGGGATGGTATTCTGTGGTCCCCAAGGATAAGCAGGCAATACGAACCCATTGCCCTGACTTGTATTCAAAACCTTGGGGCCGCTGGAACTCCAGGTGGGTCACACCTGTTGAGAGAGGGAATAGGAAAGAGGGAAGAGGATAATACAATTAAACAAACATTGATCAAAGAACTAGTATGAACAAGGTCAGAAGGCATCCTTGGGAATTTCTCTCAAAGATGCATGCTGGCAATGACCCTTTCCTATCCCTATGAACCATGAAGGTCCTTTGTGGGGTGCCAGAGAAATGTCAGAACAAGAGTTGGCCAGGGAAGTAAGCAGTCATGTTGGTTTGCCCTTTCCTGGGCAATTTACCCAGTCAATCAATCATCTAATCAACAAATATTTAGTTGTCTTCCATGTGCCAAACTCTGTGTGAGTCCCTGTGAGATTTGAAGGCAAAAGAGTCCCTTGCCTCAAGGAGCTTACATCTGACAGCATGACCCAAAACCCAGCTATTTGCCAATTCCAGAGCTTCCATGCTCCCTATTCTCTCAAGTCCTCTTCTCACTTATCTCAGACACTGCAGCCTTTTAGTTCTAGATTCCTGAGGCTGAGCCCCAAGGCTAGGGGAATCTCAGACTCTTGAGAGGTAAAGAGTTCTCTCTGGATGATCTCATCATCTTGTCTCTTACCCAACATGTGTGTGGAGGTGATGAGAGGAGGAATACAGGGGCCCTATCTTATACATACCTAGCTATTTATATATTGTCTCCCTGATAGAAGGTAAACTCCTTATGGGCAGGATGATTTTTGTCTTTCTTTTTATCCTCAGGTCTTGGCACAGAACCTGACATCTAGTAAACATTCCATAATGGAGACGGACTGACTAGTTCAGACATGTCAGTGGTTCCCTTTCCTAGCTTTCTCCACACGTTATACCAATATCAATTTTTATCAATTTTTTTATTATCAAATTTTTATCAATTATTTTCTCCCTGGCAGAAATTTAAGCCCAATTCAATCAGGAAGAGCACAACAAACACAATTCAGGGGCTACAGTAGAGAAGCTTGTCTCATGGGACTCTGTGATTCCACAAGATCCCATGTCCATGGTCCTCCAGCAATTCACCCCTGTACTATGTTGATAAGTTCTCATGCCCAGGCAGGGCCCCATACCTGAAGGCAACAGCTCAGCCTTCACCACACTGATTTCCACTTTCTTCCGACTTAAGCTCACCAACTTGTCCCCACCATAAATTAGAGCAGGAATCAGGAAATAAATGTGGAAACGGGGCAACTGGATCAGGGCATAGCTGCCGTGGATGATGAGCTAGAAAACAAAACCCATTAGGGTAGTTCAGTAAGGTAGTAGGGTAGTTCAGACCCAGTGAGATCCCCCAGCTCTATCCCTACTCTACTCTCATACAAGGCCCCTGCCAGGGTGTTGAGGGCTGAGTGGAGGACTGATTTCAAGCAAAAGACGCCTGAATTTCCAGTTTCCACTACAACCAGAGCCTGGATGCAGCAGGTCTCTTTGTCCATTCATTCTCTTCTTCTTCTGGGGTACTCATTTCTTTCACTTAGACCCTGCCTCAGTCATGTCACCCCTCACCAGGATGTACAGCAGGATGTAAAGATGATGGGTCAGCCAGAAGCCTCGGAAACTTCGTCGACGGAAGTGATGGGAGGCAAAGACATACATGATTGCCAGGACCACTAGAAGAAGCACTCCCGTCATGCCTAGGGAAATGGAAAGGATGGGGTAATGGGATTCAGTCCACAAAAGTAACCTTACCCTTATCTTTGTGACTGGGCTTTCTTTATCTTGTCTCCTATTGAGTGGAGAAAGAATTCCCTTCCTCAATAAATATACTCTGCCAGTTATCTTATTCCTCCCAAGACCCCAGAGTATACTCTACAGATAGCCAGGTGGAGCTTGGGGAGGACTAGGCTTTAATTGTTCTATTCCCATTGAAATGAACGCATTTGTGTCCTCAAATGGAAGAATAGACATTTGAAGATGTCTATTCTTTCTTCCTTATGATTGTAGACACTGAGAAACACAAGGAGAAAAAATGATAGAATCACAGAATGCTAGGATTGGAAGGGACTCTAGAAGTCCACTAGTTCAACTCCTTCACTTTACAAATAGCAAAATTGAGGCTCACACATCCCTCTCCCTCTGTTATCAGTCCCCTCTACCACTCTACTCTTTACCTGGGACGGTCTCGAAGAACCACCAGTAGAACTTCTGAGGCAGCTGGGACCTGATGGGTAAAGAGAAACTGAACCTTGAATACTGGAGAGTATAGGCCTAATCCAGCAGAAAGGGCTCAGGCCTGGTCATTGTTCCATAAAATGTCACCTCACCCCTCAACTTCAACTGCTAAAACCTAGCTAGAGGTTTTAGCCTCCCTCCATAGAGGATCACCTTTCCCTAGCCTAGAAAGATGATCTCTTCAAGGAATGAAACAGTGCCTCAACCTCTCTCTGTCTCTGCCTCCCTCTCTCTGTCTTTGTTTCTGTTTCTCTGTCTGTTTCTGTTTCTGTTTCTGTCTCTCTCTCTCCCTCTCCCTCTGTCTCTTCTCTTTCCATCCCATAATCTTTGCTTGTCCTATAGAGGGAAGGAGTGGACAAATAGGATGCAGAGTAACTGGCCCTACCTCTGACTGGCCAGGTTGAGTGTTGGAGTAGCTCTGCTCAGATAGAAGTGATAAATCCGAAAGACTAGATAGAACCTGCCAAACTCCCATGGCTTTCTTTCTCTGGCTCCAGAGAACCAAAAAAGGAGCAGAGCTTCTCCAACTCTGCTCTGGGGGGGGGGGGGCGGGGGGGTGTGAAACACCACACAAAAACAAAACAAAACAAAACAAAACATTGCTAGCCACTCAGCCCAGAGAAACACAGCTGTTCCCACTTGGAGCAAGAAGTAGTCCCATTGAGTTACTCCTCTGACACTTCTTGTCATAGTCCCACAGGGACTCAGTGAGCTCCAAAAAGCTGTTTGGACAGATAGTAGAGATTCTAGAGCCATTTCTATTCTGTCTTTCCTACCTCCAGAAACTACCAAGAGTACATTATCTTATAGCCTCTTATTACAATTCCCGTTTGACCCTTGGAGTTGTCTTTATCTGTACTGACCCATTGTTCACAAAGACATTTGGGAAGATGCAGGAGAGCACGCTGAGTGGACTGATGGAGAAGATGAAGACGTTGACCACATGGCCAGCACTGTGCAAAACTGCAAAAGACAGACATATGGTTACTCGGGAATCAAGACATAAAAGGGGAAATGAGACTGAGAAAGTGAAAGAAAGATTGAGGAAAGACTAAGAAAGAATGAGACAAGAAGATCAATCAGAGACACAGAGAGAGAGCCCATATATTCTAGAGACGTAGGCAGGAGAGCAGTGGGGAGTAATGAATTCAGTCTTGGACTTGGGTGCAAGTCCATCCTCAAAGACTTACTAGTTGGGCATCATTTAACCTCTTTATGTCTCACTTTATTAATTTGTAAAGTGATATTGTTAGCCTAAATGTCGCCATTGTCGTCGTTGTTCTCTTCCTCTTCTTCTTCTTCTCCTTCTCCTTCTCCTTTTCTTCCTTCCCTTCTCCTTCTCCTTCTCCTTCTTCTTCTCCCCCTCCTCCTCCTCTACCTTTTCCTCTTCCTCTTTCCTTCTTAATATCAATTCTAAGACAAAATAGTGGCAAGATCTAGGCAATCAAGGTTAAGTGACTTGCCCAGGATCACACAGCTAGGAAGTATATGAATCTAGATTTGAACCCAGGTTCTCTAGACTCCAGGTCTGCTACTCTGTCTACTGTGATACCTTGCTTCCCCCTAAATGATTCCAAAGTCCCTTCTAGATCTAAATCTATAAAGTTTTATGATCCTATAAAGTTTTATGATCTTTTCTCCTCTCCCTATGCCATCTTTGTGGCTGAAAAGAATGATATGAGGAAGCCATCTCAGCCTGAGGCTGATGGTACCACAGCTGAGACCCAAAGCAGAGATTTGAATGAGTGAAAGAAGGAATGGGGATGAGAGTTTCTGAACATCTTCATGGGTCACTTACTAGCTAGGATGAGAGCTGCCATGGCAACCCAGCGGTGGAAGTCCACTGCAGCATCAAAGGGCACATAGCGGTTGAGGAAGGTCTCTCGTAGGAAGGTGATGAGGTTTCGGCACATGGTGAGCAGGATGTAGGAGAACATGAAGGAGACACTGGCTGCTGTGCCCCGGGAGATGATGAGACCCACAAGTGTTGTCTGTGAGATGCCAGAACTTGGTGAGGCAAACGCATAATCTGAAGTAAAGAGTGGAGACAGAATTTGAGTGGAGGTATTTGGGTCAAAGTTTTCAGTTTATAAGCCATAGAAGCTCAGAAGCACAGGGCTCCTTGAGAGTAAGGCTTTGTCATGGACAGGACCCTGTTATCATAACACCATAGATATGGAAGGAATTATAGTGGAAGCAAAACTCTTGGGTTTGATTTAGGGTGATTCTCCAAAGATCTAGTCTGATGATGACACTCCCCTGCTCAAGAAGTCTCAGGGACTTTCTTTTGATCTTAGGATAACATAGAAATACCTCCATTTGGCATTGATAATCCTCTAAATCTGGTTCCATCTTCCCTTTCCAGATTTATTTCTCATTATTTTTCTTTAGGCACTCTTTGTTCCCACCAAAGTAAACTACTTGCTGTTTCTCACACCCAACCCTCCGTTTCCTCACTCCAAGAACTTTCCCATGCCTGAAATGTACTCCTCACCCCTTTACCTCTGCTTCTTAGAATGTCCAATTACCTTCCAAGCTCAGCTCAAAATACCACCTCCTCCACAAGATCTTACATTCTTTCTTTTTTAAAAAAAAAAATCTTACCTTCTGTCTTAGAATCTATACTAAGTATTGGTTCCAAGGCAGAAGAGTGGTAAAGGCTAGACAACTGGGGCTAAATAACTTGCTCAGGGTCACACAACTAGGAAGTATCTGAGTCCAGATTTGAATATGAGATCTTTCTTTTCCCTTTAACTTGTAGTGTGTCTCTTTCCTTCTCCTCTCTTCCCCATGTTACTCTTAATTTGGTGGTTTTTTTATGTGTTTGTATATACTTAACTATATATACTGTTTTCCTTAGACTTGAGGGCTGAGACTTTCATTTCTGTGTTTTTATTTCTAATTAGTTAGCATGGTGCTGAATCTATAGTAGGTGCTTAATAAATGTCTATTGACCGATTCCTATTTTCCTGTGTCAGATTGTACAGTCTGGTGGAGTTTAAAAGGAAGGAAAGGCTCCTTTCTCTCTCCTGGTGCCTTACTTTCATGGAGAGACTTTTTCTTGGATTGGAATAATTTAGGTCAGTGATGGTGAACCTTTTAGAGTCCAAGTGCCCAAACTGCACCCTCAGACTGCATGTGAGCCTCCCCCTTACCCCAGACAGAGAAGGGAGGAAGTACTCCCGTTGGGCTGCTGGGCAGAGGAGCAGAGGTGAAGTGAAGAATGTCGTCAGGTGCAGTGGCGAGGGAGAAGGGAGCAGCCCCCTCTATGTTCACCAACATGGGCTTAGATGCTATTCCCTTCCTTTTCCCCTCTCCCAACTCTCAGATCCTAGAGACACTTACAGTAAGCCCGCTCTGCAAACAGACCAGCACAGATGGCAGAGAAGATAGCCACACAGACAATATGTCGCCGATAATTCTCCACAAAGCGCTTAAACTGCTTCAGTTTCTGAGAAAACTGGCCTCCATGAAGCTTTTCTCTTTGGGCCTCTGTATATAGCTTGGGTACACGGGTGGTTACCCTGGGAGAATGGCAATCAGTCAATCAATTAATTAGTTCCTAAGCAAAAATGATTCAATGACAAAAATGAAACTGTTCCTACCCTCAAGGAGTTTATAATGTATCAGGGGAGACAACATTTACACATAGAAGTAAATGTAAAAGACGCTCTTTGTTATAAAGATGGACTCTCCAGGAAGAAGTAGGAATGGGAAAAATTTTGCCAGTATAAAGAAAAAAGATATCCATTAAAATGTACTTAAAAGTAAATATATAAAATAAATACATAATATTTTGAGAGGAAAGAGATGCACTAGCAGTTATGGGGAGATCAGAGAAGGCCTCATGTAAGATGGAGCATTGAATTGGAGTTCTGAAAGACACGTGGGGTTCCTAAAAGAAGAGAGAGATGAGAAGAAATGGGAGACACCTCTCCACCCCCAAAGGCAAGGCAAAGATGATATAACCTTGGGCCATGACCCCGAGTGCAGGTGGTAAAGGGACTGCCCTGATCTCACATAAACTATCCCCAGTAAAAGTACAGATAACACTTTGTTCCCAGTGCACATCCCCTTGAGGAAAGGTTTTCAGGGACCAGGAGGGAGATTAAGGCATGGAGAAAGTTTTGCTTTTCAGGCTGACTGCCATCTTTCTATCTCCCCAATACATGCCCATAGGTTACTCGATCTTGTTTCAGATTCTTAATTCTTCCTTTGCCCATTGGCTATTTAAAATATCTATTAGGGGGACAGTGAGGTGGCTCAGTGGATTGAGGGCCAGGCTCAGAGATGGGAGGTCCTGGGTTCAAATTTGACCTCAGACACTTCCCAGCTGTGTGATCCTGGGCAAGTCACTTAACCCCCATTGCCTAGCCCTTACCACGCTTCTGCCTTGGAACCAATATACAGTATTGATTCCAAGATGGAAGGTAAGGAGTTTTTAAAAAATAAACAAACAAACAGATAGATAAATGAATGAATGAAATATCTGTCAGCTGACTTCCCTAGCTTCTTTCCCTTTCTCTTCTTCAAATGTATGCACTTCTTGACACTATTCTCTTTCCTAAGATTTGGGAGCCAACAATGTATTGCTGGATGTGGGAATTGATCTGATTTTTCAGATGGATTCCTCTGGGCAGGAAGACATGTTTGGTTATGAAGGGCTCTCTCTCTCTCTCTCTCTCTCTCTCTCTCTCTCTCTCTCTCTCTCTCTCTCTGTGTCTCTCTCTCTCTGTCTCTCTGTCTCTCTCTCTCTCTCTCTCACACACACACACACACACACACACACACAGAGTTAGGTTTTTCAAGGCTCAAGAGCTCCAGTTGAAGGTTCCAAGACTTACTTCTTGACAAACCTATTCCTTGTCCCAGTGCTGCCAGGGTCTGAGGTCTCTGAGGATAAAATCTCAACTCCATTGGAGTTCATGCTGTGCAAAGAACAAAGGGATATATATATATATATATAT